>NW_026067891.1:2111273-2162810 GCF_014885135.2 Alexandromys fortis | reverse complement strand
CTCAAGGTCCAAATCAGGAGCAGAAGGAGAGAGAGCACAAGCAAGGAACTCAGGACCGCGAGGGGTGCACCCATACACTGAGACAATGGGGATGTTCTATCAGGAACTCACCAAGGCCAGCTGGCCTGGGTCTGAAAAAGCCTGGGTCAAAACTGGTCTCGCTGAACATAGCGGACAAGGAGGACTACTGAGACCTCAAGAACAATGGCAATGGGTTTTTGATCCTACTGCACCTATTGGTTTCGTGGGAGCCTAGGCAGTTTCGTGGATGCTCACCTTACTAGACCTGGATGGAGGTGGGTGGTCCTTGGACTTCCCACAGGGCAGAGAACCCTGATTGCTTTTTGGGCTGATGAGGGAGGGGGACTTGATTGGGGGAGGGGGAGGGAAAGGGGAGGCGGCGGTGGGGAAGAGACAGAAATCTTTAATAAATAAATAAATTTAAAAAAAAAGAAAAGAAAAGAAAAAAAAAGTTTAATCAATTAGATCCTGAACTAAAATGGAGTTAAATTATTTAGTTTATGATTTGATTATAATGTTAAGAAAAATGCGTGCTAAATATCACTCCGATATTAGCAAAGATTAGGAAGATTATAAAACACATTATCAAATCATTTTTGTGTGAGTCCCATACCTATTTTATAACATAATTTCTCAATAAATTTATGCTAAAATTAGCAATAACCATATTCGTTAGGCTTGCAATAAGTAAGCTCTTCTGATAGGTTTTAGAGCAATTTTTGATCACATTTCAAGACTTTCCTGAAAACAACACAAAATATGGCTAAAAATTCTACCCTGGAGGCTCTTGCAGAGAACCTGGGCTCCTTCCCAGCACATATATGGGAGCTCACAACCTTCAGTAACTCCAGTTCCAGGGGATCCAATGCCCTCTTCAGATCCGCAGGTATTACGCCTCATGAAGTATATAGACATACATACAGGCAAATCACTCAGACAAATAAAATAAAAATCAATAAATTCTTTTTAAATGAGGGAAAAACAGGGGGAAAGGGTTTCAAAAAAGTCTACTCTAGTTAGTTTCAGCTCTATCAGGTAATAGCAGATCTAGTTAGACGCCCTCTGCAAAAAGGAAGAAGTTGTACCCCTTTCCCAGCATGTTTTCCAGTATTTCAATTCTAACAGAGCTAGACACATCCAACACATATTTCACAATTACAAAATAGGTTTCTGTCTAATTCAAACAAAAGATTTCCTATGCAAAAATCTCTCTTGGAATCAAATTAAGAAAAGATAAAATAGAATGAGGTTGCATGTTATGATGTTTAATAATTCACTAAGGCTTGTCACCTGAAGCACTATAATGACTTTCTATTTATAAGCACACGATATAATTTTAAAGACACAATGCTGACACCACCTAGTAAGTTATTAAGGTGACAAGAATTACTTGTGGAATTAAGACAATTTAATAAACCTGTGATGTTGTGTCTAAGGTAATAGCAAATGGAGCCTTAAGTAAAGTCCTGAATTCTTTCTCTACCAGTCAAGATTAACGGTAATCTTTGTGGCCATTTTCCTGGTTCTTAGCTAATGGAGATGGGAACATAAATGGAGCTTTAGATAACAGTATATAGACTATGGAATTCTGCTCTACTTTTCCTGTAAGGACAGATCTAGGCATCATTCCAATAAGGTACTATATTCAAATATAATTACTGGCAGGCATCCCAATCTATTATTTGGTTTGGAAATTGGAGCTCCAGGATGTGTTTGGCAGGACAGACAAGACTTATTTTCTCCTAAATGTAAGGGTCAAATCATACCTTAGTCACATGAATATGAGCCTTGTCTCTTTATTTTGAAGTCAGGACAATACAACCAAAAGTCAGGGGATTGAGGAATTCTATTACAGGGAGTAATAGAGCCTATCAGAAAGCGCCTAACCCATTTCTGTTATATAGTAACTACTCAAATGAAAAAATGAAGGGATAAAGCCAGGCAGTGGTGGTGCAGCCTTTATTCCCAGCACTTGGGAGGCAGAGACAGGCGGATCTCAGAGTTCAAGGCTCCAAAGCTACAGGGAAACTCTCTTGAAAAAACAAACAAACAAACAAAAGTATCTGGAGCCAGTGAGATTGGTTAAAGACACTGCTGCCAACCCTGATGACCTGAATTCAATCCCCAGGTCCCACACGGTAGAAAGAGAGAAACAAGTTTTACAAGTTGTCCTCTGACCTCCATGCATGTACAGTGGCATTTGGCAAGTACACATAAATACAATAAACAAATGTTATAAGAAATTTAGTTATTGACCTTAACATTATGAAGTTTAACATTTAGAGTTAGTAAACAAATATGTTATTATTTTTTACTTATAAAACTCTAAGAGCCAACTTTTTAAATGGAAAGCCTCATTATGTTGCTCAGGCTGGCCATAACTTCTAGACTCTCCAACCTGCCTCAGCCTCCAGAGTAGCAGAAACTATATTGGGCTCACAATCAGCTTTTGGTCATCACATACAGTTAACTTTTCCCCTTTCATCTCACATGCTTGTGGGAGGAGCTCCTCTCACACCCCAAACTTAAGCCTTTTATGTTGTGAAGAGGTGCTATAGTATAATGGTTAAGAGCCAAATCTTGCAGGTACATAATAATTTCTACCTCATAGGATTACTGAATGGATTAACATACAAAACACAACATAAAAAGCACCATATGTATTATTAAATGCATATTAATTTAATGTATCTGAATACAGGATTCAAGTTATGACTTCTCAATTCATACCTTCAATTCATGAAGCTTTAGACTAGGTAAAAACTCAGAAACAACTTTTAATTAAAGTTTTTTCTCAAAATATACCTCTTTGGTGGATCAGTTAGGGGGCTATATATTCATGGGGGTGTATAATCAGGCTTCCTAAGTGTCGACAAAATGAAAGGTTGAAAATTAACAAAAAATTGTGGAGGAGTTCAGGCAAGATGGCACACTGGATAACAGCTACTACCTGAGTTTGATCCCTGGATCCACTTGGTGGAAGGACAAAACTGGCCCCTGTAAATTATTTTCTGACTCCCACATGTACACATATGTATACATACAAAACAAATAAAATTGAAAAAATTAAACATTATTAATTTTAAAACCCAGGATTTGGCCAGAACAAAAGCAAACCTGCTGTAAACAAATGTAAAAAAACATTCTGTTTCATTTCAACTAAATAAAAGTTATCCACTATTAGGCAAGTTCCAGATAATTTCTATTTTAACATAACATGCTATCCTGATTTATATGAATATTATAATCTCATATTAAGCCAGTACCAAAAATTATGGAGATGGGGAGCATAAAACAATCCACTTTCTAATCTTTCCATATTTGAAAACAATTTTTTTTGAGATAGGTCTCACTCACTATGTAGCACTGGCTGGCCTTAAACCCACAGAGCTCCACCTGCCCCTGAAGTGCTAGAATTGAAGGTGAACACCACCATGCCCAGCCTTTCTGTATTTAAACCAGGTTTACTGGCCACCCCTTTTCCTATCCTTAGCATAATAGACAAGAAAAAGCAACAGGAAAGTAAAAAAAATAGACAAACAAACAAACAAAAGCTTCAGTGCTGGAAAGCAAATTCAAAGCCTTACACAAGCCAAACAAGTGTTCTATTATTAATATCCCCAGCCCTCTGAGAGGGTTAGTTTTTAACAACAGCCTTTATTATCAATCTCAGTCTGCTATTTAAAAAACAAGTTTAACTGATCCAAAGGATTCCATATGTTCAACACATCCTACCAGCCCCATAGGGAGAAAACCTGACTCACATACATAGATATTTTATTTCCTGAACTCATTTTCCCTGAACAGTTCTCTACCAAAGTTAATAAGTTCAGAATGAGTGATCATTCAGTCACATAAGTTTACTGTTAGTGTAAGAAGTAGAAAATAAGGAAGAAAAGTGCATACAATTCTCACACTAATCATAATCTAGTTAAAGGGTATGGGTTTTTAAACTTTATTTATTTTTATTTTATGTCCAACTGTGTTTTGCCATGGGTGTCAGGTCTCCTGGAACTGGAGTTACAGACAGTTGTGAGCTGCCATGTGGGTGCTGGGAATTGAGTGCTCTTAGCCACCGAGCAATCTCTCCAGCCCCCAAGGTATAGGTTTGTTTTATAATACATACTTTTATGTGCATTGATGTTTTGACTGTATGTATATCTGTGTGAGGGTGTCAGATCTTAGAGTTACAGACAATTGAGAGCTGCCATGTGGGTGCTGGGATTTGAACCTGGGTCCTCTGGAAGAGCAGTCAGTGCTCTTAACTGCTGAGCCATCTCTCCAGCCCAAGGTATTGATTTTTTAAATTAGCAGTACATAAATAGTTTGTGAGTCACCTTTGCATTAAATTGCTTTAAAATTTATGTCTTAAGGAATATTAAAAACAACTTTTTAAAGCCATTGTCAATGCCTTGAGCAGCTATTTATCTGTCACTACATGACAACTGTACTTTGGCTTGAGCAAAAAATAATGCTTTCTAATAGCAAATGCCAACAAGGAAAAAAACTTAAAAATAAAAAAACTAACACTAAATTTGATCAAATATTTTAAGATGCCTTGCACCTGTATCCTTAAGGAGTGAAAAGATACTTAATTCCTTGGATTGACATATGGCTCTCTTAGCAAACTTTCACTTCCCTTAACCAGGAACACTACGACTATCTTATACTATGCTTTAGTCCCTGCTAAACTGTTTCTAAAATAACCCCTTGGCTGTAATACATGTGTGTGACACATTCGTGTAAAAATAATTTTAATCCCGTGTTTAGTTTCCTTATCTGTAAATGGGATAAGGATAAACTTACCTTGCGGGTTGCTGTGAGGAGAGGTTCGGTGTACCTCATTACTTTCTATAAATTTTCTAAGGACACAGGAATGATCATACACTATGATATATACACTGAGTGTGGCAAGTGATGTTCAGCTGATCTGAAATTCCTTTTACCTTGTTTCTGTGATATAAACTGGCTGTTCATTAGTTCAAAAACATCAAACAATGTTACTCCTACCAGATAAAGGATATACTAGTAGCAACAAAGACAAGTGATCTTTGCCTGGATCTATTTTTAGGAATGGTTTAATTATCTACACTCCTAGAGTTAAGACTGGAAAATAAACAAGTGGGTGAAGGGCATCAGGGCATCAGATACCCAAAAAAAAAAAAAAAAAAAAAAAAAAAAAGGCATGGCACCTTCATGGCTTTCAAAAAGAAATGGTTAGCATTTAGAAGGCTCTGGGTTCTACACCAAGCACTGCAAATACTAATTAATAGTAATAATAATTTTAAACATGGCAAAAACCCCATCTACCATTTCTCCCTAAGCAGTAGTCCTTACTGAGACAAGAAAGGTCAGAATTTGCAGAGAGATTTAAGAGGAATTGCTGAATCGATCAGTTCAGACTGCTCAGACTACAAGGTCCACGTCTAAATATAACCAAGAGGAAAACTGCAACCTAGCAGTTAGTTGGTTTTAGGAAATCCCTACCTTATAATGTCAAAAAGGTCATTTTTAGTTAGTTTCTTCAGATAGACAGGAAACATTCATTAGTTTTCACAACAAAACACATATCTGCTACATATTACCATTCTTAAGCAAGTGAAGAAAATTCTCTTATTAAACAAGAAAGGTATTATAAGTAATTAGGGTATCACTAACTACCTGATATCTGTAGTCATAAAGGGAAAAATTAAGGCCCAAGAAACAAGTGACTATTTTTTGTTCCAATTACACTCATTTGCTAAAATAAAGACAGGTAATCAATTTATTTTCTAAGATCTCTAATATGGACACAGACAATTCCAATTCTTTCATTCCACAGATACTCTACCACATGACTTCCTTATTCATCCTAATTTATTAATGGAACAACATCTTACCGGAAAAGGAAAAATGGTGTCAGCCCTGTTCAAGCTATCTTCCATCCAGGATTTGGGAGCAAAGGCTGAGCTAGGACGAGCATACTTCTGGAGCTGAATATGATTGCTTGTAAAATTTTTCTTCAAAGGTGAGATGGAGTTCAGGGGTGTTATTCCACCATTCAGCCCTCTGCGGTGATCTCGGCCTTGAGAAGCTCCCCAGCCACCATAGCCGCCACCTCCTGGGCTCCAGGAAGAAGAGGGGGTTGGAGAGGGACTCTGGTAGCTGCTCCATGGAGAAGGAGGTTTGCTAAGATTATTCGCCAAATGAGGCAGCTGGTTAAAAGCAGCATTTCTATGTGTGAAAGGTGGGGGGTGGGGACTGGCAGGAGACCTCCTTTGCTGCTGATGCTGGCTGTGATGATGCTGGAAGTGGGGGTGATGAGGATGGTGCTGGGAGAGAGGACCGATCTGAGGGGAGAAGCTACCACCAAAGCCAGGGCTGACATGATGGGGAAAATTTTGAAACAACAGAGCACCATTATTAGCTGAAGCGCCAGGGACCCCACCCTGGTGAAAGAAACTTGCATCTTCATTGATTATCGTGGAGGAAGAAGGTGCTATCGCTGCTGACCAGTTACTGAAGCCAGTAAGGGACGATGCACTAGATGTCAAGGGTTGGGTGGAAGTACCGAGGCCCGTGGTTTCTTGATAATCAAACCCTGTCAACACTGGTGATTCAATGCGTATTTTTTCTTTTCCATTGCTGTTTTCTGAAGAATTGTCCCCTGGATTTTCTTCAGCTTTTGCCTTTTCACTTTCAGGCAATATTCCAGCTTCCTGACCTGGACTGGGGGAGAGTTGTTGCTTTTCTAAAGGGTCTTGTTGTTCCTGCTGTTGATTTTTTCCTTTTTCTGACCCCAAGATCTCATCCTGAATGTTATGGGTAGCTGGAGCAGGGAAGAGCCAAGCTGACCCAGCACTGCTGCCGTTGGCAGCTGTGTTATTATTTATAAAAGCAGCAGGGTTGGGGGTGGCATTTTGGTGATGGTGTGGAGGCTGCAGATGTGGATGGAATCGGACTGGAAAAGCAGATTTATTCCCAGTATTGCTTTGTACTAGCACTCCAAACCCGTAATCCCCCATTTATTATTTTTAGGATCAGAATCTCACAACAAAAAAAAAAGACAATCTAATGTCTTGCGTCTTTTCCTCTGTATTTCAAATTTGTTTGCTTGAAGTATCTTATTTATAGCTAACTCAAAGATCACAGCTTATCACCCTAAGTATCTCTGATTTGGAACTCTGGTCTCTCTGGAAGGAAAAACAACTAAAAAAAATCTCTTAAAATATTGATATGAATCCAATTGGGCTTATTTTTAGGCGGGAATAAAAAAGGAAAAAGGTAAAAATCAAGTCTTTGGTTAGTAAAATAGGCGCTTTCTTTTTCCAAAGGAAAATGTACATGAATGACAAAAACACAGCTTCTCAAGCATCTATGGATATAGAAGAATAAGCATTGTGCAGAGTAAAAATATATATATATAAAATTTAACAATCACATATGGTCTTCCTCAGCAGTTTAGATTCACATAAAAATTAGAATAGGATTAAGGGGAGAATACGTTCTTTTCTTGGCAGCTTGGTTAAAAAAATCAGGAATAATTTAAGAACATTATATATTATATATTTATATATAGATAGATTATATTAGGTTATCTGGGGCGGGAGGTGAATTTCTGGTTGCCAAAGAGGAAATCAGCCTTGACTAAAGGGAAGATGATTGCAGGGAGGTTTCTGCTGTTCCTGGTCCTGTTTCTGTTCTTTTGTAGGGTGCAGTGTGGGCCTCTGGGGCTGTTCCTGGGGCTCCGGGTGCAGATCTTGCTGCGTTTGCTGTTCTTGTCCCTTCGGCCTCCTCTCCCCCATGAAAGGGGTTGGAAACACCCGTTTCTCCCTCTGGGGGGTGTCGCGATCAGGAGGGATTAGCGAGACTGGACAAGGGCGAGCTGGCGGCCCGGGGGTGCGGGGACCAAGGGGGCGACCTGGAAGGTCCTGCGGTTTCTGCCTCTTCCCCTCTCTGCGGCTCCGGGATTTTTTTCCCTCATGGGACCCAGGGGCGGTTTGTTCAGTTCTCTCAGTTCGATTCTCCGCCGGGGGGGAGGGGGAAGGGGGAGGATGGACAAAAAGGAAAACCCCGCTACCGTAGTTACTCTAAAGGAGAAAGGCCTCCCCCCTGGGCTTGCGATCTCTTTCCCCCTACACTGCTTGGAAACTATAATTTAGAAGGCTTTTGTTTCTCCTCACGGTTGCTGGGCCGCCGCCGCCGCCGTCGCTTTCCCCGGGTCCCGCAGTCCCAGCTGTCGTCGTTGTGGACTCCGCCTGGCTCTTCTTTTGCTTTGCTTCTTCCTCCTCGTCTTCCTTTGCCGTCCGCCGCTGCCGCTGCCGCCGCCTCCGCCGCCGCTGCCGCCACCGCCTCCGGTGCCCGGGTCCCGCAGCCGCGGCTGAGTCCTTCTCCTCAGGACCGAGCCGAGTGAAATGACAACCAGCTGGAAAGACCGAGAGACACTTCCGGTTCGAGGAGGGAGGGGCAGGGTGTTGCGGAGGCCCCGCCCAGCGTGAGGAAGACCAATCCGACGCTACGATTCCGATTAGGCCAAGCCTCCCAGGCTCAGAGCCCCTCCCAGGAAGGTCCCGGGTCCTCTCAGAGCCGCCCCTTCCGCCTGCGCCTCGCCCAGTGGGGCCGACGCCGGAGCCGGGTCCGCGCACCCAGTGAAAGGCGTGTGCCGCCATCTTTTTTGTGGGCAAAGACTCCTTTGAGGTTTATGTTCCCAAAGTAGGCGTCTCAGGAAGCCCATAGAGAGACGTTCGGAATAGAGTGGGCTCCTTGCGCACTGAAACACTAAGCTGAATTGTTGGGGGCCAAAGTGGCAAACCCATGAAACCGAGAATAGACGAGAGGCCTGCCCTTAGTAAAGGTGGGTGCCCCAGGCATCACGTGCTCTGGCCCGAGCTCCTCCCCAGAGGGAGGGAAGAGGAGGCGGGTTTTCCCGGCAGCTGTGCTGTGCCTAGAACTGCGTTGCCCTTCCCCAGAATGTGCAGCTCCGGAGGGATTCCCTTCAGCCTCCAGTCCTCCACTCCCACCGCCTACTCTCCCGTCCTTCCTTTGAGATGCAGATGCTGTAGGCGTACGTGGTTGAGCCACCTACTCTCGGCTTTCTTCCCCACTTTCCAAGCAAAACGGAAGGTTTTTCTAAAGTCGAAAATCCAGTCTCGATCCTGTTCGGTTTGTATGGTTTTTTAATGGCTGCCCGTTACCTGGAGAGTAAAAGCCAAAGTTCGCAGTTCAAGCCATCTCGTCCTGTGGGCATTAATCTCTATGCCTTCTTCCATGCCCTGGTCTCCACTTGGCAAGCTCTATTTCTTTTGAGGACTCAGCCCCTAAACTGCCTGCTCTGCCTTCTGAGTTCTCTTTTACAGACGTACATGACCTTGCACCTGTGCGTGGATGCAGCTCACGCTTGTGTAATACATTGGTGGCTTATATCTTTAGACTGGCGCTTGCGCTATGGGTCGCGACCTCTTTGGTGGTTTCGAATGACCCTTTCTCGGGGGTCGCCTAAGACTATCAGAAAGCACAGATATTTGCATTACAATTCATAACTAGTAAAATACAGTTATGAAGTAGCAATGAAAAGAATTTTATGGTTGGGAGTCATCACAACATGAGGAACTGTAGTAAAGGGTTACAACACTAGGAAGGCTGTGAACCACCACTGCTCTAAAGAGTTGACATTGTAGATGGGAAGGAAGCACCAGGGAATGAATCTTGAATGGAAACAGAAATGGATAAACCAGCAACAATGACTCCTTCCTGACAGCTCCTATTCTCAAATCTGAATTAATAACTTAGTTCCTTATGCCATTTGGTTTGGAGCTCACATCTCAAGGTTTCACCATATTGGTTGTTTGCTGCCTACTCAAGCACCTTCTTGTCTTTGTACAGTTCTCCTCTCGTGCACTCCACTGGGGCCTGAAGTAATATGTTGCCCTCAGCATAAACTTTAGATGTATGTTGAATAAATGTTTTTCTTTCATTAGGAAATGAAAACTGAAGAAAAAAATGAAACTAGGATAGAGCTCTAAGTAATTCTAACAAAATAAGAAAAAAATTAAATATTGACCCGGTGTGGTGACACATGCCTTTAATCCCACCACCTGGGAGGCAAACACTGGATTTGTATGAGTTCCAGGCCAGCCAGGGCTATATAGTGAGCCTCTGTCTCAAAGAATCGTCATCATCATCATCATCATCATCATCATCATCATCATCATCATCTTTTATTCACTGTTTCTCTAGTTGTTCTTCCTGACCTTACCTTCTGCATCTAGTCTCTCAATTCTCCAATGCTTTTATATGGCTTACCTATGTGGACCTTCATTCAGGAAGTTTATGCTCTTTCCTTGTATATGTATCGTAGTTATCTCTGCAGTTCGGGGAGTTCTTTGAGCATAGGTATTGCTGGATCTAACTCTGCTGTTCCCCTCCTCTGCCCCTACCCTCCACATACCTTGATACTGAGCTGGCTCAGCCAGGTACTGTTTCTTCCAGAATGATTTCCCTAACTTCCCTTCACTGGAGTCTTTTAGATTCCTGTTTTTAAATTACTACTAGCTGTTAGTAGGTTAGTTTCTTAATGGCAGAGACTGTGTGTGATTTGTCTTTATATATTGCCAGTGACCAGTAGAGGATCTGGCTCAGAATAGACTGAGGACATGTTTACTTAATGAATAGATGGGTGTTCAGTGTCCAATAGATGGTCATGGGTCTCTTGGAGCTATCAGTTCTTCTCAGTATCCAAAATGGCAACTGTGGCATAAAAGAAAGTTGTCTGCCATTAGAACCTAATAGCCCTGAGTTTGAATCCCAGCTCTACTACTTCCTCCTGGTGCAGCCTTAAGCAGCACCAGTACATGTCCTTCCTTCCCCATAGATAAAATGTGGACAGTATTCTCCACCCTCTTGTTAGGTTAGTGAGTTACATGAGATCTGTGTAAGTGCTGTGCCCATGTGCAGTGCTCAAGATGTTGGTGCCTTATTAGCTAGCGTACTGAGTCCAGAGAGTTACTTAAGCTGCGTCTTTTGCCTAGAAGAAGTGACATGAACCAAGTGTCTAGGAACCTCTCTTGGTTTGCAGGAGGAGTCATGCCAAGACTCATAGTCAGTGCTTCCACTCCTAGATCGGTCTGATCATTTAAGGTTTGGTCTGGCTGAGACTAGGATGGTCACTGGGGACATCTGAGTCACCAAGGGTCAGGTGCATGGTTGGGCACTGTGAGGAAGAGAGAAGGAAGGGAGAAACTGTTCTTTTAAGTCTGTTACATACTCAGAACCCCAGAATATTCAACCCAAGACTGCCCTCCTTGAAAACACTGTGGCCTCAGAAACAGTCCTCTGATAACCATGGCAACAATTCAGCAGCTCCATTTAGGAGCTTTAAAGGGCTCTGCAGTTGCAGATAAGAGCTGGCTAGAGCACTTTGCTGGTGGTAGAGTCCTTCCCATGAACTGTGCTCACCAGGAAGCTTGCGGTTTGCAGGGCAAACATACTTTGCCCAAATGTTAAGGTGCTACCAGGTTCAAAAATAAATTTTACAAAGCTCCCTTCCTGTCTAGTATACAGACACACCCTCACAAAAACTATAGGCCAGGGAATGCCTATATGTCCCTAGCTGCTGCCCAGCCCTCTTTGGGTCTTGAAGCCAAGCACATCCCAAACCTAGAGCTTTCCAGGAAGCAATGTTAATGTCTGCGTCACCAGCCTCTTTCTTCTAACTCTTTTCAGGTGACAGAAATTTCACAGGGTGAACACTGGCTCACTAGAGCTCTAATGTCCTCACCACCACTCCTGAAACATACACTGCAGCCATTTCCAAACAGCACACACCCAAGCTATCTAGAGGCCTGTTTAATGACTTTAGCAATCATATCCTTCACCCAAGGCTGCTTATATTGTGTACTATGCAATTCTGTAAGGTAGGGAAGACTATATGTAAATGAGACCCCCAGGAGTTGTACAATGCATGGTCCCTGGTACCTTTCCTTTCTATAAAACACTGAGACACATTATAAACTATGGCACCCCTACAGAAGAAGCTACCAGAGATGACATAAGCTCATATCCACACATGCAGAATTATTTAAAGCAATTGATCCTTTTGGAGTCAGCAACCCAAGAACTTTCTAATTGAATTGAAGGACTCGGTGTCCTCATTATTGGTTGTAGTAAGAAGGTAAATGTAGACAGGTATATAGTTTGACCACACAGGAAATTAATACTTAACAACTTCTGGCTAGCAACATTAATGAGCTTTCTAATAAAATGTCAAAATATGCTTTTTAATGACTATAAAAATTATAAGAGTTAAAGGCAACTTCTGTGGAAGCAAAGAAAGAATAGAGAATGGGCTAACTCTTGGGATAGCCTCATTTCCAAGAGTGTCTGAAACTTGTGAGCTGGACAGAGATGGAACCAATTCCCAGAACAGATCTTCCTCAAATTCCACTTCTGCTCTTCACTGAGACCCAGTGTTAGGAAACGGTTCGTGTTTACTTAGAACACACCATTTTAAATGACTGATTGCTCAGTTGGTTTTTCTTCTTTTGCTTGGTGTTCTGCAGTGTGCACAAGTCTGACTTTTCCTGCTGTCTTCCCATAGCACGCTAGCCCAGAGTGCTAGTTAACAAACTGTTCGGAAGGGAACACCCAGCTCCTCCAGTGCATCCTTACTAAACAACAGGTTTGAAAAGATGAGGTCCAGCATGTGGACATGTTGCCCTTGAACTGCCTCATCCTGCAAGGACGTGGGTGAGTGAGAGCAGGGGTTGCCCTTTACAAACTGTGACGTGCATCACACGGGATAAATTGATATCCTAGTATTTCTGTTGCTGTGAAGAGACACCATGACCATGACGACTCTTGTAAGTGAAAACATTTAATTGGGGCAACTTGCTTACAATTTCAGAGGTTCAGACCGTTACTGTCATGGTCGGGAACATGGCAGCATGCAGGCAGATGTGGTGCTGAGATAGTAGCTGAGAATCCTACATCTTGTAGGCAACAGGACGTTGACAGAGACACTAGACAGTATCCTGAGCATAGGAAACCTCAGAGACCACCCCCACGGTGACACATTTCCTCCAACAAGACCATGTCCACTCCAACACAGCCACACCAAAGTGCAACTCCACATGAGATTATGGGGGCCAATTATATCCAAACTGCCACACTTGGATTCTCTCAGAGCTCCAGCTTCCTGCATGGACAGGCTGCAGATCTAGATCACCCCTTTCTGCTTTGAGTAGACACACTTTTCCTCTTGCATCAAAACCATGGCCGTCGTGCCAAGTAACTGCCATCTCACACCGCATAGCTGGGCTGTAGAATTTTACCTACACTGCCAGGGAAAGCAGCAGCTTTGCTGAGCTTGCTGGCAAGCTGTGGGGGCCAGAGGACAGAGACCTGGGAGGCAGGGGTTACGGGTTGTCCCAATAGATCCAGGAACTCACAAATACTGGTATAGTTGGTCTAATGATTTCCTCATGACCGAATTAATATTGCAAAGAGAATGTCAGTTCTGAATGTTGTTTTCTTTAAAAAAGAAAAAGTGCCTATGGGAAAGGGTGACTAAAAGTTATCCTTTTCTTTCGTGTCCAAATTTCTTGCCCTCTTGTTCTTTGAGCGTATGCTACTCACAAGCATTAGCCTACATCAGATACAGATTCCCAGGCTGGGCCTCAAGATACAAGGAGTCTTGCTTTTTGTTGTTTGTGTTTGATCCAGCTTTTCTCTGTATAGCTCCTCTGCCTTGGAACTCGTTCTGTAGACCAGGTTGGCCTCAGACTCATAGAAATCCGCCTACCTCTGCCTCCTGAGTGCTGGGATTAAAGGCTGGTTTATCTTGCATTTTCCTCATAGCATCGCCTACCATTACAAAGTAGAAGAGGCTTATTATGTAAGAACACAGAGAAACCAAACTAAGAAACGTTAAAGCAATACTGCCCCTTTCTTATGTAAAATAGTTCAGGGGACTAAAAAAGAGCTGGTGCAGTGAGTGGTTTTCAGAGCTCACTGGGAACCCAGGCGTCTGCTTTCTTTGCTCTTCTTGCCTCTAAGTGTGCCTTCCTCCTTACAGCCAAGATGCGTGGAGGGCAAAGAAAGGGATGAAGAGGCCTAAGCCTTCTCTTTGAGGAAACTTTTCAAAAGACATAGGCATCACATCTATTCTCCTATGGTTCACAATAGGCCATGTGGTCACACCTACTACAAATAGAGTCGAAAAACATGGGCTTTGTTGGTGTTCCTGGGTACTCTGTTAAAAAGTTGGGCTCTGGGGGCTGGGAAGATGGCTCAGTGGTTATGATCACTCACTGCTCTTCCAAAGGTCCTGAGTTCAGTTCCCAGCATCCACATAGCAATTCACAACTGCCTGATTCCCTCTTCTGGTGTGCTGACATACATGCTGACAAAGTATTCGTATACAGAAAATACATAAGTAAATAAATCTTTTTTAAAAAGTCAGACTCTGTTATTAAAGCAAGGTGGGTATTTGAGGGTTGCACTCTCAGAAGCAGCAAGGTTCAGTGACCTGCTAGCAGTCCTGTAGCCACTCATTTCATAGTTGAGAAAACTGGGGTCTAGCAAGAGGCCTTGTGTAAAATAATACAGTTGGTTTTGCACAAGTATCTTGATTATCCTCTTTCTCCCGAGCCCTGTAGCCTCAAGTTTTAGCATGCCGTTAGTTTCCCATTAGTGTAACAAAATCCATGCCAAATCATGTGTTATTAGGAGACAAGGTTTATTTGGGCTTGTGGTTGCAGAAGCTTCAGTCCACGGACACTTGCTGCAGGAAGAGATGGTGGGAAAACCAAGCTGTGACGGTTCCAGTAAGCTTCCAGATGATGCTGATGTTGCTGATTGGATGAATACGCTTTGAGAACTGAAGTCTTGGAGGTGTTCTTTTCTGGGTTTAACATGGGCAGTGGGCTCATGCAGCCAGTTACACCCATCACCCTCCTCCACTTCCTCCCCAGTCTTCCTCCTGTTTTCTTTAACTCACTTAATGGTGTGATTCATTCTTTAGTCACCTAAGCCAACCTTAAAAGTCATCTCAAGCTCTGCCTGCTCTGTCCTTGAGCTTTTCTCCTTTTTCTTTCCTTGCCATTCATTTTCTCCTCTTCTCCTTTGGTTCAAATCTGAGCACGTCTCACCTTTGTTTGTTCATCCGTTTTGCCAAAGCAATCTTTAGACCTAATGCCTAGCTTTGCCCACGAAATCTTTGTTTTAAAAATTATATTACTCCGTGATTGAAATGTTTTCAGCACCTATCATATGTGCTCAGCTCCGATCAAACCGTGGTTGGTTTCATTCTGGAATCACCATTTGCCTTACTTGATAGTTTTTGTTACTTGGTTTATTTCAAAAAACTTAAGTGTATGTTCAAAGAAACATAAAAAGGCCGGGCGGTGGTGGTGCATGCCTTTAATCCCAGTACTCGGGAGGCAGAGGCAGGCGGATCTCTGGGAGTTCGAGGCCGGCCTGGTCTACAGGAGCTAGTTCCGGGACAGGCACCAAAGCTACAGAGAAACCCTGTCTCGAAAAACAAAACAAAACAAAAACAAAAAAACAAACAAACAAACAAACAAAAAAAACAAAGAAACATAAAGAACTTAGTGTCACTTATTAGAGCCAAAAAGTGATTCTCAGAATTATGACAATGGAAACAAAAGAATGGTATTTACTTTCACCTAGATCCTGTATGCATGTCAAAGGCCATGGGTTTGAGATCTCCTCTTTGAAATGAGAGTTAATAAGGTGGGAAAGAGTTTTAAAGACTTTCTAGTCTAAACTATGAAAAATACTCTTTCTGTAATGGGAAGTACAGGAGAGAATGGTGACGATCTAAGTTTCTCATTGTGGGATTCAATGCCTTGCCTTGTCTGTGCCACCACAGTCACCTCACACACCCCAGTAGAAAGTCTACCATTGTTTGAAAGCCAATGCCAAACTCTTAGGACATGGCAAAAGGGCCCATCACCTTGGTGCTTGCCACCTGATCCTCTGCTGCTCAGCACCCTGCGAGACTTGTCTGCACACACTGAACTCTCAGCCAGAGTGCCATCTGCTACAAGGAACGAAACCCAGGGATGGCAGCACTTAGCGCCATATGAAGAGATTTCCATCACATCTAAGAGGCTGTGTGCGTATTTGCTGATGCTGGCTAGCCAGTGATAGCAGGGTTCCAGTTGGCATCTCTGGATGTTCTTGGCTTTCTCTGAGGTCTTAAAATGTCAGTCCCAATCCCCAGGCCCAGTTGTCATGCAGTGCCTTTCAGAAACAAGAAACAGGGCTGCAAAGAGTCTGATTTCTCCTCACGCTGGAGTCTTCTCCAGAGACCCACCACACACTTAACAGCCCACTGTTAGGCCCTATGGTGGGAACTGAACCATATGCCTGGATGTGGACCCACTTTCCCTTAAACTAGAGGATGTAGCCTCAGGCCGAAAGAGTAAGCTGCTGTAGAGGAACAGGAGAAGTCCTGAGAGAACAGATGTGTCCTGTGCCCACCACCATCCCTGCACAGCTGAGCATCTGCTTTGTTCATCCAGGGCCTTCTCACAAGGGTCCTTTCCTAGATGACCTTTTTTGGCCACTAGCAGAGATGGCACCTCCTCCGAGGTCAGTATGCACGTTCAGCACGTAGTCTACTGTTGTGTAATCAACTGTGTAACTCCCACTAGCTCTAGCTGCCTCTCAAGATCAGGGGCTCTCTCCTCTTTGTTCCAACCCATATAAGCCTTTAGCAAATATTTTTGGAGTTAAGGTAGTTTTTTTTCCTTCTATACAAATCACAAGTAGGTCCAGAGTAAGACATATTCAGTTGAATTTAGAAAAAAAGACAAATTTAGAAAAAAAATTTGAGACATTTTACAACTAGTACTCCTCATTTTATTGTTTGGTGGGTGGGGTTTTGTGGGGAGGGGAGATATGGCAGTGTCCTAGTAGCATATGTGAAGCTCCTGTTAACATAAAACTTCTCTGCTGAGGATCGCACAGCAGATCAGTCATTATAAATCCAGAGAATTACTTTATAAACACTAAGCCATCTCAGCCTTGTGTAAAATGCATTATCCATAGTAATTGCTTCACTTGGCTGAATCATTTTCGGTGCAGTGCTGCAGCTGCATCAAGCTGATCGTTATGGATACACCCTCCATGTTAAACTGCTTCTTAATGAAGTGGATTGCTTAGGAGCCACCAGCCAATGTGTGCCTACACACGTGCACGCGCGCACATAATGTTATCACTGCCTCCTAACAAGCGCGGAGACAGAAATCGTCTAATATTAATGAGCAATATCACCTATAAGTGGATGCTCAAGTCTCTAATGTGGTTGAGTTGAGTCTCTGTAATGGGCTTCTTGAAACGACCCAGCCCCCACAGGAGGTACCTTCACATTCAGCTGCCTATGGAAAGTCTAATAAGTGCATAAATATTTTAGCAAGGGAAATAGGTAGCATTATGGCCACACTCTGTGCTGCTGGCAGCCTGTAGTTAGACACCGCCATGTCCAGAGGTGTAGTAATTCACCATTTGCTCAGAGTTGAAATGAGGCAGAGGACAGCTTGGGGTTCCTAGCTCATTTTTTATTTAAAGGCAATTTTTAATCTATCCAGCTATTTAAGCTCCAAAAATAGAAAAAAAGAAAGAAACATGCTTCAAATGTAGAAATTTAGGGACTATTTGGAGTCTCCCTTGATAACATCTGAGATACAGTTTAAATCTTAGGTGACATTTTATAACCTATAAGTGCATGGTGAGAATTTAAAATTTAGTTTCCTGGTTTTCATGCATGTGTGTGTGTGTGCATGTGTATGTGGGTGCTTGTGTGTGTTTTGTGTGCATGTGTGTGTGTGCTCTTTTAAATTCACACATGGTTGTTTTGAGGCAAATGATTTCTAGTTCTACTCCTTTAAAGTAGGAAGATTCCTAGTTTATATTCTGTCATTCTGCTGCCTCTTGTTCATCATTATTTTCAAATGGACATGAGTTTTAGAACCTAAATAAATAAGCTAAAAGAAAAATTTGTATCACTGATACTAATGCCATGCCATATATATATATATATATATATATAATGATGTCATGAACTTTTTTTCTAATACATGCTGAAATAAATGCATATTTCACCCAACAGATGTTATAATCAAAGCAAGAGACTGTCCCTTCATGAACCCTCTGACTGGGGAATTTCAGGAAACACTAAGTTACTGGGTTAGAAAACAGATGTTTTAGTTGGGTAATGGTTCAAGTCCCATCTCTGCCATCAGCTGAGTAACTTCTGTGCCTGTCTTTTCGTCTTTCTGACCTTAGTTTCTGCACCTGGACAATGATGCCCAGAAGGTTTTCTAGAGGGTTAAATGAGGTTAGGGTAGCTTCTAGGCAATAACAGTGTACCAAATATGATTATTTTTTGTTTTTATTGAACTATATATCTTTCTCTATTCCCTTCCCTCTCCCTCCCCTTCCACCTTCTCTCAGGATCCCCACATTTCCAATTTACTCAGGAGATCTTGTCTTTTTCTACTTCCTATGTAGATTAGACACCAACTATGATTATGATTAACTTTTTGATTGGAGACATGTGTCATTTGAGAATGCCAAACTGATGAATATGCCTCAAGACAAACAAAGTCTACCAGGTGTCTACATCTGACAGGCTCTTTAGTAGGTCCTGGAGACATGCTGATAATTCCTGAAGTGGCAGCTGTGTGCTAGAGATAATGACAGCCGTGTATGTGCAGTGCAGTGAGAGCCATGCGCCTAGGTTAAGATGGCGGGCCAAGGAAGGGGGAAGGAGAACATAGTTAAAGTTAGCATCAGACAAGAAAGCATGCAGACCCGTATGTCAGGCCTCTCCTTGAAGGCTCCTGGGGACACATCAAATTCCAAGTACATGGAATTCCTGCTTGGGAGCAAAGGATGCATGAAGCCTGAGCGTAATATTCAGGCATGGAGCCCTACTATCATTTACTTACAGGCTCACATGCTATTAAAGAACTGAAGAATGCCATTCTCAAAATTAGACAATGGTCAAGTGGCATATAAATAAAATCCTTACTTTCCCTCTACAGAAACCTCCCACATGACACCCAGAAGCTGACTGCCTTCCTTATCTGTGGGTTCAGTCAGTGCTGGCCAAAAATATTTGGAAAAAGCTGTAATTTCACTGAACATGGATAGATTTTTTTTTAATGCAGTACTGTCTGGATTACACTTTGTCAGACTATTTACACAACTTTTATATTGTGTTAATACTTTAGAGTCGATGAAATACATCATAGATGGTTGTATAGGTTATATGCAAATACCATGCCATTTTACATAAAGAACTTGAACACCCATAGATTTTAATGTTTGGAGGCATACTTCTTGACAGCAGTATTTTTGCATATTGTGGTAAGTTTTTAAACATGTGGGAGACGGGCTGTCATTAGCCTCTTTCCCCAAGTGTTCAGATACTAGCAGCTAGTGAGTTGCCTTGCTTGTGGGTTCCCCTTCTTTCCCCTTGCTCCCCACCCTGTTTGGTATTTGAGTTGCTGGCTCTTGCTGCCCTGGAAGTGTGTGAGAGTAGGAGCCGTACCCGATTGTTAACCACCATGCCCTCTGCCCCATGCTGAGTGAGTGGCTATCTAGTCTGAGAGAAGGACTTGGGGAGTAAGTTATTTAGGAATTATCTTCACCTGTTAGACGCATACAAATGCACCAGTTCTAACTTTTTTTCTTCTTAGAAACTTGTTTAATGTCTGAAAAATGTGTGGGCCATTTCTGTTTCTCTGATTTAAAAGTTCGCACATGGCAGGATAAACTGGGATGCTGAGAAAGGCAAAAATAAGCGGCTCACATACCACCCCAGCTCCGCAGCAGCTACTTCTGTTGATGTTTGCTCTGTTTAACCCTAGTCCCTTTCCCTCAGCCTTTTCTTTTCAGAGTTGACACCCTCACTAGAAATTTAGGACAGTGAGTTCTCCTTATTCTGACTACTTAGGCAGGTTCCTGTCTCATTCTCAGTGGTGTATTTTAAAAGACAAATCACATTAAAATCGTCTAGGTTTCGTGGAAAAATGGTGAACTAAGAATGTTATGTTTTCCAATGGGATAAATGTTTTTCAATTTCTGTGTGCAGGTGGGACATGCTGACTTACTTTCTTACTGATTTTTCATCGTTTTTATTGAACTCCTGATCACCGTTGAGAGTCAACTGTCGGCTGTTTAGTTTTTATAGTCCTTTTGTGTTGTCCATGAAGACAGCAGGCTGTGCTTGGTTCCTTCCTTTCAACACTTATGGACATTCTTGTTTTCAGTGATCCACATTTTTAAGGTGACTCTCGATTGTGATGCACCATTAAAGCCCGAACTCTCCAGATAACTATTAAGATAGAGTTAACCATATTTCAAGTTGCAGTAAGCAAGAAGAGGCCATGAATAAGGGTGCCATGGGGACACTGAAGCTTAGCTGCTTTATTCAGCCTCATCTGCAAGGAAGGCTTCCAAGAACGGACATTTGAGTGCTGTCTGGAAAGATGAGCAGGGGTTTGGCAGATGCTGAAAGGGTTCAGGTGTCCAGTGGGGCCCTGAGAGGATGGAGAGTACCTAACCCATATTCCTTCACCGTACACCACAGGTCAGGGACCACAGTGGGACTGGGCAGACAGGGATGGAGAGCTGATGAAGAAAATGTGACGAGACCTTTAGGAGGTAACCTACAGAACAGAACACTTCAGGTACAGCCTTGACAATTGTACCTAAGTTGTCAATAAAAGTAGTTTTAAATGCCCTGTACAATTTGACAGAATCCGTTAAAATTGAAAGCATGCACATCCCATGAACGATTCAGAAATTCTACTGCTTAGCTTCAAGCAGAGAAAATAAAACCAAAACAGTTCATGTGAAAGGGTATTGTTGGCAGCACACTTTGTGAAAACTAGACTAGGGTGCTTCACTTTTCTACACGTAGGGAATAGCCAAGGAGACTGATGTCTGTCCCGTGGAAAACAGGGAAAGGTAGGAGTGAGCTATATCTGTATCCCTGCCTCCAAGGCCCACAGCTGAAGGCGTGAACAATAATGTGCATGCCCCCCTTGTGGAGGCTCTGCTCATGTCCAGGCTACCCTTGTTGGGGCTGTCCCTGTACAGAAGTGCAGAATGCCTGTAGTCACAGAGACATATGTTTGATTCGTTCGCAGATACACAGTCTGTAGTAAGAGTGTGACACAGACAATAGAGCCAGTACATCGCTGGAGGTTTTTTGTAACTGAGAATTGCTAAGTTCTAAAGGCTTCAGACATTGGAAGAGACCATTAAAAGAGACTTAAGTCTTTTAAATTATTTTTGCAAGGAGATTGTATTCCATAAATTACTTGTGTAATTAAAGATTAGTTGAAATAATGAAAATACCCTAATTTCCATGATAGGTCATCTTTTTGGAAACAAATTGAACAGCATGATACTCAGAAAGTATTCCTACTCCATGGCCCAGTAATTTTCCTTTTAAGAATCTATCTAGGGCTGGAGAGATGGCTCAGAGGTTAAAAGAACTGACTGCTGTTCTGAAGGTCCTGAGTTCAATTCCCAGCAACCACATGATGGCTCACACCCATCTATAATTAGATCTGGTGCCCAGAACACTATATACATAATAAATAAATTAAAAAAAAAGAATCTATCTAAACAAGACAGCCCTATTTATTTACAGTCATATCCTCAAGAAGATGTTCAAAGCAGTATTATTTACAGTGACAGAAGGGGACAGAACCGTCTAAGCTGTCTAATAATGAATAAGAGCTTAAAAAGGTTAAGTTAGTAGAGTGGAATGCTGGGTAGCCATTAAACTCGTGCTGTAGAAGAATTTTTACTGACTTGTGAATTCGTTCACAAAATAAAATTAAAACATAAAAGTACGAAGATGGTTGTGCTCTTATAATGAGATGGACACAACAGTACACAGAGTGTCCCGGGTGGTGCAGCACAGGAGCAGCGCTCTTTGACCAGGTTGTATTTAGACTTTGACATGGCCCTTTAAGTCAGCTCTACAGTGCAGAGGGTATTCTGATTCTACCACAGTCACAGACTTCGTCTTACAGTTTATCTTGTGACTAACTGTGATACATGTGTATACCCTCTAAGCTTCCGGGATGGAGGAAGTCCAGGCTTCCCCTCCTGCTCAGCAGACCTGTTCTGCCACTGCACAGGGGACAGGAAGCAGCTACTCCAAAGGTGAGTGACTTGCTCCAGGTGGTGGAGTTATTACAGACTAGCTTACTTATATATTAGGTTTTTTTTTGTTTTGGTTTGGTTTTTTTGGGATAGGTTCTCTCTACATAGCTCTGGCTGTCCTGAGACTCGCTATGTAGACAAGGCTGGCCTCGGGACTCAGGGAGATCCACCTGCCTCTGCCTCCACAGTGCTGGGATTAAGAGTGTGTACCACCATGCCTAGACATGTTATTTCTTGACTTTAAAAAGATGGTTTCTTTCTGAATCTCTCCAATGAGCGTTCATTCCATAATTTAAAAAGAGCTCAGGTGAAAAATTTTAAAAGAGGACATACTCTCTTTTAAAACACAAAAGCAGGGCCTCTCTATAATGTGCTACATCAGAATGTCCCCAGACTGGAGACCTCAGCAGTCTGGCTCCAAGGCTGGACAGAAAGAGAGTGCCTGGGATAGGTTCCAGTGTGTCACAGAAAGGTCATGTGATCCCTACCAGTCACCTCTCCCCACGTTGCACTTCTAAGTGAGGCCAAAGCAATTCTCTTGTCTTGGCTAGGAAGCCACACAGACTCCAGTTTTAAGCGAGACGTTGTGTGTAGAGGGCCTGAAGAGATAATCCAGGCTCCTTATGGACTGAATAACCCTGCGTTCTGGCTTGGTCTTCAGTCAGCCTGCGAGAGGAGACACATGTGAAAGCAGTCCTGTGGGAGGACTTCAGAACAGGGAAATTATTTGCATAGCAGATGGGCTGTGGTGCTGACCAGGCACAGGGTGGGAAGAATCAGTCGGTTAGTGTAGAATCCCGTATTAACGGAACTGAGCTTTCGTCATCTATGTGGAGGGGCGTGTGCTCTTAAATAAGTTCTCCAGCCCTCATGTGCTCTGCCTTTGAACCATATTCCTTTGGGCTTTATCCTTGCCAGTATCTGGAGGTAAGAGACAGAAAGGAGAGAGAAAGAGGAAAGAGGGGAGGGAAATGAAGAGGGTGGGAGGAAGGGAGACCCTTTCTCACGGCCTCCTCTCCCCACACCTTCCACCACCAGAGCAGGTGTAACTGGTTCTATCTGCAGAAGTAACAGGAGGCTTTAGCTTGTGAGGGGGTGCATGTGCACTGAAAGGTCAGAGTGCAAACTGAGTGTCTGCTGCGAGCTGCTGGGACTGGGAGCAGTGCCCTCACTAACAGCCGCTGCTCTTTCCAGCTGCGGCTCCTTAACAAAAGCGGGTTGTTACATAGACAGTACCATTTCTGCATATTAACCAAATCAAATAAAAATGTCTTCTCTCCTCTCATGTACTATACCGATAAATCCCGATTTATGAATGGAGCATGCTGATTAGTTAGTTAAAAAATAATTGGTATGAGAATATGCTTCCACGTTAGAGGCTTAATGAATGCACACAAATCTTGTTTTCTACAAGTCTTCAGCAGACCAGCCATTTGAAGGAAAATATTAATAAAATGCATTTGAGATAAACACATGAAGTAGCTAGCAACTCAGCTGGCTTTCCTTTTTTGTTCTCTGTGTAAGGTAATATTTAAATGTTATTTTGGTGCCGTGCGGTACTGGTGCACCCAGGAGAGACATATCCAGCAGTGACTGTTCTGTTAGGCCGAGCTGCAATGTGCAGATTGTCAGGGTGAAGGTCCCACCTTCAGAGCTCCTAGACTGTTGTAGAGCCTTCATTTCTGGAGTCTGAAGGCCAATTACAGAAACAGCAGGATGGTGGAGAACGTGTGGGTAGCATCTACAAAACCAGGGAGCAGTTTATTAAGTTTTATTGTGTTCTCAAATGCTAGATTTTAGATAAAATTTGGATGTTTTTGGCCACTGAGAATCAGAAGACCCTAGGGCACCAATGCTCTAATATTGCTGTCCAGATCCTTTGACCCACAGACCAACTGGCCGCCCCTCAACTGTCCAGATCCTTTGACCCACAGACCAACTGGCCGCCCCTCAACTGGGAGGCTACAGACAACGTGGTTGTCCTTACTGGGTCTGTGACCTTCCATAGAGAGCTTAGACTGCTTTGTACATTATCAAAGTTGATGCTCTACTGCGGAATATTTGTTTACCCTGCGTGAAGATGGAAGATGTATTGTTGTGATTGGGAGAGAGTGGGTGGGACTTCTGGGCAGAGAGAGGACTCTGGGAAGAAGAAGGGTGGGTTCACCAGCGAGACCAGGGAAGCAGGATGTGCAGTGTGGAGATGAGATAATGAGTCATGTGGTCTAATGTAGATTTAAAAATACAGGTTCAGTTCTAAGAGCTAGTTGGAAACAAGCCTAAGCTTTTATAATTAGTAATAAGTCTCCATATCATTATTTGTGGGCTGACAGTTCAAGAAAGTCCAACAAAAAAGCTTACTACACCTCTCAAAGGTCCTATCTTTTGTGTTGGGTTTGCATGGCATATAAAGCTTGTTTGATTTCCGCAGCTGGCCCAAATTCATTATTGTTTCTTTGAACCCCAAGAGAAGTAGATTTGCATCTAGGATGCTGTGTGCAAATTATACACACATAAACAGCTTTATTTCTGTGTCCAATTCACCCAAGTTGTCCAACTACACTCTGAGAATATGTGCTAAGAGAAGATACTCAGGGTCACATAGGCTTGGCTGTATAAGCTGGTACTATTTTCTCTGGGTAAGACAAATACCTATGGAAGAATATGTGGTGGGGGCTATTCTAGGCATTCCGATAGCGTCCTATCTGTAATCTTGGCCAATGTCCTTGCCATGGCAGGCAGGATGGAACAGCAGAGACAGGGGAAGTTCTTGGCACGCCATCCTCTGCAGTCGACTGAAGCCATGTCACCGCCTTACTGTTGCTGTGCAGCCGTCTCCACTGTGGGTCTGTATCACACCTCCTCCACTCCTTTCATTCTCTTGTTTGTATTCTCTTGTAAATTCAACTGGCATCTACTGACTGCATTCAGCTGTGAGAGATTTACAACAAAGAAGTCCTGAGCATTCCCCTAGAATTCTTCTCCTTCTTTGCCTTTGCAGGTTCCCTCGCAAGGGCTGCTCCTATTCAGTACGTCTGTCGAGTGAATCGTGACTAAGCGCAAGCATCAGCCTTCCAAGAAACTGCTTCTGTCAGCGCTGGGCTGGCATCGATTTAGATGGGCAGGCAGTCTTTTCCCTGGTCAGTCAGTGCCAGTCATGAAACATCTGGAAGATTACCTCAGAGCTCATCTGGCCCCTCCCCACTCTGTCCCCACAGCAGAGATGCAGGATAGTCTGTGAACTGTATCTGTAGGTCTAGGTCACGTTCTTGGCCTGGTCTTCTGATGCCTTGAGACAAATACCAAGTGTGTATGTGCGGCCCACTTTTATAACTAAGATAGTTTTATAAGCAACAGAACACACTCTAAAATAATGACAGCCATATAGTACAGTAAATACATAAGCTAGTATGCAACCAAGAATTATGGACTACCCACTGGTGTTCCTGAAAGTGCAGCTGTTGGTGCCTGCAGCGCCACAGACATACAGACTACGTCCACTACATTTGGGCCATGCTGTCACTCAGCAACAAGAATCCTTTCGAGCACTCTATTATCCTTACAAGATCCTTGCAGTCCCTTGGTTGGCTGTGGTGTCACCATGTGGCTCTAGACCATATTCATCCTTACTCTTCTATCCTGGATTTGCATGTTGGCTTTTCTCACTGGAACTGGAGCCTCTGGAAAGTGGGAAGAGGTTGATAATCTCATGGTGTAGTAGCTAGAGCTAGCCCAGGAATGAATACTAGAAGGTATTGGTGACATGACAGGGAGGAGAAGGGAGGGGCTGGTGTGTTTTTACCCACTGTGGAAGTGGTCATAGGCTATCAAGCTATCTTTATATGTACCTTCTGCTACCATTTGCTCCTCAAATTTTGGTACAAGTAATCTCAGCCTTCCCTATGAAAATCCTCAAACACATGAACATTGCAAGTGTTATGTGGGATTATGTGGGGTTAGGGTTCAGAAAATGGGGAGGCCCCAAAACTCTCACTTTTTCCCCATGTTTCATTATTGAGCCTTGGCAGCCCTGGTCTACAAGTGTGTGCCAGTGTGGGTAGCGGAGAAGGGAATGTGTGGCAAAAGAAGAAATGCTTTCCTTTGTCAGTTCTCTGGATCCAGTTCCCATCTGGTGCAAGCCGCCTGCATATACTTCAGGGATATTCCCCTCTGCGTCTCACTTGCTGTTGCCTTTCCAGGCAGGCCTCTTGGGACACCCTCTGATTCAATAGTGCCCCTGGGACTATAGGAGACCTGGGGCCACATGTCAGACCCCACAAAGCAAGGTTACGCAGCCCTGTCTGTCCTCATTTAAGAGCTGTAATACAGCAATGGAAAGGCAGATGTGGGTGCAAATGTGACCAAGTTCCCAGCTGTATGTTCGCAGGTGAGCTGGATCAGAGTCTCGCCTTGGCTATGAGGACAGTTGCTCAACCTCACATATTTTGAACTTTTCCCTTTATATGTTTTGCAGTGAGGTTTTACTCTGTTGCCCAGGTCAGCCTTCAACACTATTATAAGGTGAGCCTCCTGCCTCAGCTTCTCCAGCTTAGCCGTGCATGCCGATGTTTTTCTAATTTTTAATGCTGGGGATTGAACTTGGGGCTTCATGCCTGCCACACATTTTGAAAAAATGCATGTTAGAGGAGTTTTCAATTGAAGCTTCCACAGAGGCACCAGATCTAACAGCTGCTACACTTCACAGGCTAGATGAGGTAGGCCAGCCAAGTACAGAATATTGAAAAGAATTCAGTGACACATTTCTCAAGTCTTGTTCTTGTTTGGGTGTAAGAACTGAAGTGTTGTTGATTTGGGATGAGTATGTGAAGACTGCTCTAGGAAGGAGTATATTCTCTTGTTCTCAGCCCTGATCCATGGAGGTTCTCAGATGGCTGTGTGGCCTGCAGCTGGGGCAAGAGATGGACTTGAGTATTTTTCCTGCTTGTGGAAGCTACAGTGGCTGGTGGCAGCCTAGAAGAAGTCGGGGCATGACCCACATTGTTAGGACAGAGGCAAGTAAAACAGGACAGAACATCATATTTAGAGCAGCAGTGGAATGCCAGCCTTGGATCTAGGAGGAAGGACCTGAGTGTTGGGGAACGAGAAGAGCTGCTCAAACGGGAAACCTGTCTACACTAACAGAGCTGACGTCACAGGTGGCCAGGGAAGGCTGCCTCCATTAACCATATAGATCTTCCAGGAAGGAGAATGTCCACTGAATGCACCTGCTGCCCTCTGAGAGGACAAAGCCAACCTTTGGCAGTACCAACCATTTAAGAGCCTTCCCATTCCCCTTTAGCTTCCTTCCTTACCCCCCACGATTCCTGGAGGGACCAGAAACTAAGTCCCCAAGCTAGTGGAAGAGCAGAAGTGCAGGATCCACAGGTTTTGCTGGCAGCAACCCAAGCAGGAAGGAGAGGGAAGAATTACACAATGAACGGAGGCAGTGTCTCTGACTTAAAGTGACCACAGACCTTTTATTATTGTCATTACCTAACCGAGATCAGAGAATGCAAGGAGCAAGAGACATATGGTACAACATGAGCACCTTCAAAGGGAAGTGGGAGCCAACACCAGTCCTGCTCTCCCAGTGTCTTCATGTTATCCAGTATGGACATGTCCATATTTTCAAAGTCTCTCTTGGAGCAGGTACGGCTACAGCCTCTCTTACAGGGGAAGGAGCAGTTGCATCAGCTGCTTCTAGCTGCAGGGTGACAAGGATGGACCAGGACTGGAAGCAGGCTGTCAGACTCTGGAGCTGGCAGCGTGCTGCCTTCCCATGCCTTCCTCTGGAGACAGGTCAGACAAGGTATCTGGGGAAACACTAAAGTTGTCCCTAGGGCCTCAAGAGCACTCAGCTAAAAATACTTCAAGCGTTCACAGGATTCTCTTCAATCCCTTTGAGGAAGGTTTTCAGGAAAACACTGCTATTGTGTTGCAATGACTTGATTTTTAAATATTGAGACCCATGCAAGCTAGCTTCAGGAGAAAGAACATTATGATAAGAATATTGAAAAGGATTTAAAAAGTTTGTCATGTTCTCCATCCTTCTCCTTGCTCATCCTCCTCCTTGACCCTCTGCCAGTTCCCTTCCATTTTTCACAGCATGGGTGTCCCAGCTCCTGGGTTAAGGAACTTCAACTCTCTCTAGGGAGACTAATTGGCCAAACTTTAGCTCAAAATAAACACTAAGCACCTGCTAGTGGCAGGCCTTATTTTGGGCCCTTGAGCTATAGTAGTATATAAAGCATGTGTAAAATTTTAAAGGAAAAAATATGGAGAAATCCAGGGTCTTTGGGGTTATAACTTCCAGTGAGATTATGATTGGTCTATCTTGAGTCAGGTGACCTCTTTTCCTGATCCCCTCATCATGGTGGGGTGGGGGTTGGGGATGTTACATGACCCTGGCTAAAGGTCAGTTCCAAAGGCTGAGCAGATGTAGAATCCAGACTGTACGTCCTGAAAGTCTCCTGGACCAGAAAGTTTCAGTGCATAGTTGAGCTGGTTCTAGCAAAGCTTTAGCCCCTCTAGTATGGTAGCTGCTTGCCTCAAAGTCCTGTTGATGTTCTGTCCTGGGAAGGACTCTACTTCCTTAACCTCATCTCAGTGTCTTTTATGTGTCTGACCCACCATTGTTCATTATTCTAACTTTGTAATGGATAAAGGTACATCACATTACTTTCCACCCTTTTCATCCAAGTGTCCTACTTAGCATTAAAATGTCAACTCGACACAGCCTAGAATCACCTGAGAAAGGACTTTCCTTATCAGGTTGGTCTTTGGGCATGTCTGTTAAAGACTGTCTTAATAGGTAATGGTTGTAGATAGACCCCAGGTCATTATGGAAGGTGCCATTCCCTGGGCAAGTGGTCCTAGGCTGTCTTAGATTCTAGCCAAGCATGAGGTGGTGAATGAGCCAGCAAGCAGTGTTCCTCCATGTTTTCTGCCCTGGCTTACTTCAATGATGGACTATGACCTGTAAGTTTAAGCCAGTTAAATCCTTCCTCCTGCTGAATTGCTTTTCATCAGAATGACTTATCATAGCACTGGAAAGAAAACTAGGATCATGAGTGAACCTTCTTGAAGGGGACATGGGGGGAATCTCCCCAGTTCTGCTGCACACTACAAGCTCAGACAGAGGCAGGAATGAGAATGCATAGAAAGCAGCTGTTGTCCCTAGATGGGCTCCTCTGAGGCAGGGATGCTGCCTTGTTCAGCAGGGCTAGGCTGTGGGAGCCTGAAGGGACCTTGTCAGAGTGCCTTTTCTTGCTCTACAGGCTGCGATCATGATGGCATAGACAGTTAGGATCCTCTCAGGCTTCCCATCTGGTGGCTGCTGTGATCAGCTTTGGTGATGTCAGGTGCCACTGTTCAACTGGCAAAGCTCTAAGCACCCCGTCTTTCTACTATTTCTCCGTCTTTTGTTTTAATGTGAGCCACTGCACATTCCATAATGGAGTAGATTACAGCAGATGCTGCATTTGCCAGCCTCAGCACTCAGCTCTGCTTCCCACTGTCACAGCAGAAAGCCAGCCTGGTTTATGGTAGGATACCGTTTACACGGCAGACAGGGTTTCAGGGGGTCCCTGAAGTGGAGAGCTCGGTGGTCAAGAGCACGGAGACTAACTAGCCTTCAGTCCCACTGGAGGCCCTTTCTATTCATGTCCTTGTGTGTGTAACCTAAGCCTTGGTTCCCCAGGTTCTCATGGAGAATAGGATTGAAAATAGGCTGTATTGTTTTGACCTGAAATCGGGATACTGCGCATGAAGAGCTTTCCACGGTTGCTGGTGCATAGTGATGACTCAGTACACAGCAGCCATGGCTCATATATTTATTACACTCTGATGCTTGAATTCTGTCACACAATATATCCTCATGACCATAGTAACAGACCAAGATTGCAAAGCTGTAACGGTCTCACGTGCTTCTAGGACTGTCATAAGGATTAACTAAGATAATGGGCGTAGCCATAACACATGAGCATAAATGTTTCACATGCTTTTCTCGTTGATTCCTCTTGGCAAATTTAAAGGTGGGTGATATATTTATTTTACAATGAGGAAATTGAGGCATTAACAGTTAAGAAACTGACCCAAACTTTAGGTTAGTAAGTGGATAATCAAACTGCTTACTGTGCCAATGGCTATTGTCTTCTCTGTGGTCTGAGGTGCTTGACCACTAGTAGGAGATTTAAAAATGTGAATTACAATTCTATACATTGGAGATGTGTGTAGTGATATTTTGTTAATGTTTTCACAAATAAAGCTTGCCTGAAGATCAGAGTGTAGAGCTAAGTCACTAGAGACCAGGCGGTAGTGGCACACACCTTTAATCCCAGGACTCAGGAGACAGAGGCACACCACCCCGGGCTACAGAAAAATTGATCCAGTCTAAAAGAGAAACAGCTCACACAAAGGTGATTCCAGCACTTGGGATTCCATGCTTGTAATCTCAGCACTAGGGAGGTGGAGACAGGAATGATGTGGCTTGGCTGAGAGAGGACTATAATGAAGGAGGAGACAGCATTGCAGTCTGAGGTTGCAGTCTAGGCAGTCAGTCTAAGAGGCAGTCTAAGGACAGGATTTTCTATTTGGTCTGAGAATTGATAGAGGTAAGAACTCTAGTGGCTGGACACTCTGCTTTTCTGATCCTTCAGCTTTCACTCCCTGATAGCTGACTCTGAATTTTTGTTATTAAGACCAATTAGAATTTGTGCTACAGATGTAGAAACAACAGGTGGCTACAGAGCCAAGCAGGCCTTTAGAGCAATATCCATGGAGTTCCTGGGAATTGAAGTCCAGCCAATCACAGAACCAGAAAGGACCCAAATTCCTTACTGTAAGCCGGGTATTCCACCAGGAGCTTTAGCACACAGGCTTCTATGGAGTCCTGAGAAACACCGTGTGATAGGTGTGCAGTTTCCATGGTCCATGTGAATTCTGTCCCCACACATACCTCTTGGGTCCTTGGTCCCAGAATAGATGGGAGAGAGCTTTTCCTAGGAATTGGGGGAGGGGGCAACTCCCATGGTTAGCCCCAGCTGAGCAGCAAGCAGGATGTGTGAAGAAGATTTGAAAGGACAATCTTGTTATGGCCAAATTTCCAGCCTTATTTCCCACTGGTCCAGAAAACATATGCACAGAACACAGCAGCCTCCAGGCTGGGTACCTAGAAGTGTCAGTCAGTGGCCCAGAGGAAACAGATGGCATCGTTCAAATTAAGCAAGATGTGAGGAGAGTTTAATGAAGGAGCTATTTACAAAGGTGAGGGGAACCCATGAGACGGAATATAATCCCCTGGGGCTGATAATAGCCCCTGTTGTCACTTCCTCTGGGTCTTTGGGTATAGGGATGGAGAGCACCCTGGAGGCAGCCACCTGGCAGGAAATATGGCTTTTGGCGGAGGGTCTCACAGAACACACTGTGGCCTTCTAAGAGAGAAGATGGGGTGTAAATGCCCCCAGCCACCATTCCCATCTCAGACTTCCCAATCCTGTTCCCTCATCAGGACCTATAGGAGAAGGAACAGCCTCCCAGAGGCACAGAGCAGGAAGACAGAGAGTAGAGGCTGTCCAAGCAAGGGAAGGTCTCAGGAACATTGGTGCCCAGGAAAGCGATTGTTTCTCTGAGACTGAAGAATTTCCAGCAAAACCCCAGTGATAATGGTCTGATTTTTGGATTGTGTAGAAAGGTAGTCAAGGCAAGCTTATATTTTTCTGACAAACATGGATGCCTCCTGACATTGCCTTCTGTCCCTCTGCAGGTTACCCCACTCCAAGTGAATTGTGTCTTGAACCTAAGCTTTCTCTATGGCCATGATCTTCAATGCAAGTGGTAACCTAAGAGAATTTCCAGCTCTTTCATGTCCCTCACAAGTGACTTGTCTTGACTGGTTTGTTTGTGTTGATTTCATATGCACAAATAAAGCATGTGACTTTTGTTAGTATCTTTGGGAGAGCTGATGATATGTACTGAGTCTCCCCCCCCAATACCAAGATCTGTACATGCTCTAGTCCCTTACATAAAATGATGCAAAACCTACATATAACCTCATGTATCTTCCCATGTGTGCTAAGTCACGTCTGGATTACCCACAGTAGCTAATGTAATGTAAGTGCTGCAGACATAGTAACTGCACTATATTATCTGGGAAGTAAAAGTAGGGAAGAGTCTAAACATGCTTGGTAATTGATGCCATTGTTTTTTTTTTTTATGTATTTTTGACATTAGGTTGAATCCATGGATTCAGAAATCATAGATGGAGAGGGATGAGCATGTCCAGTTAAATTATGGAAGCCCCCCCACAATGCCATGTTTTGTCTCCATATGCCCAGAACCTGGCACAAGGCTGACATATTGTAGACTACCAATACGTATTTGTTAAGTTGGTATGTCTCTGTGGCCCTCAGACTCCCAATTAAGTGGCATTTATTAAGCCCTTAGTACTTTTCAAGCATTGTCTCAGACCATTCTCACTTCAATATTCTAATTTAATATTCCAGACCACTCTAGTTATATTACCCTCACTTTTACAAACAAGGGAACCAAGCTTCAAAGAGACTTAAGAGGCAGAATGTGGGTTTTAATAAGGTTTCTGGTCGCTTCCCTGATCGGACGTTCAGTTCTTTTCTGCTCAGAAGCTGTCTCTGGATTGGTCACTGAACAGTTACTTCATGCATATGCATGGGCTGACAGCATGAATGAGCCCCCCAGAGCCCCTGTGCATGTATGCTTTGTTCATCTCTGAGCCTATCACCGAGTGTGCTGGCCTGCTGGCCGTTGTAGGCCTACTCTTTAAAGACCAGTTAAAATAATTTCAGCTAACATAGTTGTACTTGACTGTGGGCCGTGACGTGCTATTTCAATACACGTCTACAATGCGGACTGATCAAACCAAGGGGTTTCTGTTTCCCTTGCCATCATTATTTCGTTTGGAGCCTTTGAGCTCCCCTCCACTGGTTATTCGTAAAACAGATAATGGATCATTGTGAGGTGCAGTCATCCCCTATGCTGCAGAACACTAGCACTTATTCCCTCTGTCTTTGATGCCCAAACTGCTCATCTCCTCTGATGTGTACTGCCAATGAGCGCATTCATAGTGTCCGCCTAACTAGAGCCCATTATGCAGCATGGGCTTGAGATCAAGTAAGGTGGATGCTGGCTCTGCATTAGATGCAAGGAGCCTAGCCCTGTCGTGGTTGGCTTTCTCCCATTTATTCAGAACACATACACCGCTGGCAGTTTCTTGTTGAAGTATAATTGTCAAGTGCTTCCCATTTCGGTATTCTGAAATGGAGCAGCCAAATTACTGGCCAGTAACATCTGCCTATTGTAGAAGAACCACACACACACACACACACACACACACACACACACACACACACACACACCTATCTGGAGTATGGAGGGGGAGGAGAGAAGGCGAGAGAGAGCAGGGTAGGTAAGATGATTGAACAGGTAAAAGTGCTTGTCATGGGAGCTGATGACTTTAGTGGGCTCCCTAGAACCAACGCCAGCAATTGTTCTTTGCCTTCCACATAGGAGCGGCGGTATGCACATACCTGCACTTCCTCTCCCACTAATAATACAATTAAAAAATTTTAAAGAGAGAATAAATACTAAAAGCTAATCCTTATTGTGCACAATCCACACACCTTATATTTGCTTATAGTTTCTTCAGCCTTCATCAAAGCTCTGAAGGTGGGAAGTATTGTTAGTTGTGTTTGGGAGACAATGGGCCAGAGGCTTTTAGGTGTTACCAGCAGTGGTCCAGAGGGCATACCTGCATACCTGGCTCTTGTCCTAGGGTAGAACCAACCCTAGGCTCATTATCTTTTGCCCTGTTTACTAGGGTCTCATTTCCTCTCTTCTGAGTTTCCGAGAAGAATGTCATTCACCCAAGGTCAGAGGATGAAATGCTTAGTCACAGAGTGACTCTTGTACTGGGCATTGTGAGAGGTGGGAGCAGTGTGTGCTCTTCCCGAGACACTAATAGTCTGTGCAGTGAACCTGGGCATTTTATATTCCATATGCATCTATAAGTTTGCCCAGTGCACTTGGGTTATATTACTTGTGTTCAGATACTAGCACCACTGCTTCCTAGCTGCCCAGGTTTAGGGCAAGATTCCTTACCCAGAGGAATGGAAGAAAGAGACAAGCACTTAATATTCATGCCTGACAGTCTTAGTGTTTCCCCATATCATTTCATCTTGCTAGTTCACATTTATGTGGTATTGGAATGGAACCTGAGCCTTGCACATGCTGTGTTAAGGCTCTGCCACTAACACCCCAGCTCTAACTAACTCACTTCAAGTAAGGAAGGGCAGAGAATGCCTTCTGTGCCTGCCCCAGCTCCTGACTTGAGCTGGGTAGCACCTGGGGCGATTCAGCAAGTGCAGTGCTCCAAACCAGAGCCAGATGGGTACATCTTAAACCTGGCCCTTCTTGTTGCAGGATAGATAAGCTGGAGCAACCTGCCTAACCTTCCTTTGCCTCAGCGTTCTCCTCTGTGAGGTGGGGAGAACTTGGACCTTTTCCTTAGAGTTCTTAGGAGGACTGTGGTCCCTTGGAAGGAGAATGTGATTGTCACAATGCCGTGTTCCTCTGTGGTATTTTCTTCTGGCTATATGTCATGGTTGCACTGTCCCTCCCCCAGCATCCTGCACACTCCAACTCTGAGCCAGAGAACCTAGATCTGTAGGGCAGCAAGGAAACGCCTCTTCATCATGTCATGATGTCAGGAGGGCTCCTTATCAATAATGGAACAGTTTTTCCAGGAACCCAATCTAGAGAGCGCAGTGTCCTGGCTGCCGCAGGGCCCGACTGGCTGGTGTTCCAGGAAGACGCTGGGCAGAGAGGGGTGTTATCTGAGTGTGTCTTGTCTCCTGTGTGGGCAGAGGCGGGGTATGCCTGCCTGAAACAGGGCTCTTTTGTGCCCCCTCATCCTGCTACAACAACCTCGGATAGACAGCCCTATACCTAACCTGTTGTGTCACTGGTGCGGCAGTCATTCTGAGTGCCTCCCTTGCTGCTCATTCTCAAGCCTTCAAATCCAGATGACGTTGTTTGTAAATGGATCCCATATCTCTCCCCCCCCCATCTCAGTACAGCAGATCTCATCCAGTCCTGTCTTGGTGTCTAGAGCAGTATCATTTTGCTTCCCTGATCGTCATGTAGCCTTCTCCCTTGTTCCACTCAACACACACAACATGTACATCCACCCAGATGCACATATGCACATGCATGCAGACATATACACACTGGCATTAAAAAGTCATCTCCAATGCAAAGTTGACTTATCACCTCCATGCCAGAACCCTTCGATGTCTGTCCTGTTCTCTAATGTTCAGTCTCATTGCTCTGTCCTCAAGACCTGTGGTCAACATCCGTCCATCATTCTTCTGGTGTTCAGTCGTGACCTCCTGGCTATGCTACTGCTTCTACCTTGGTCCCAGGTTGAGCTAGTTCTAACCTTTGGGCTTTGCCCTTGTTTTCTGTCCATGACTGACTCCTATTTATCACACAGTTTTCAGGTAATATCTCTGCCTCAGAGGAACTTCCCCTGACTACAGTCATTTCATGCTTTCTTCTCTTCTGCCTAAGGGAGACCTGGATACTTTTATCACAAGACTCATCTCAAGCAGAACCTGTCTGCTTTCTCTCCTATTCTCTGTCTCAAAGTGAATCGCTTGGGATACAGGTCTTACTTACAGACTCTTACGTACAGCCATATCCTAGTGTCTCCACTAATTCTCGGTATGTGGCAGGAGCCTGCAGGTTGTGTGGTAGAGTGGGGTGTGTGCAGGGCTTCGGTCCTGCTCTGAGATCTCCGGAGGAGATTGCAACCACAGCACCCCACTGCTTCCTGCTCTGTGAGTCTCAGAAGGTCTCACCTCCTTTACCTGGGCTGTTAAATGGAGATAGGAATCATTCAGATTCCATGAGATAAAGTCCATGAATGTAGGTGGATCTGGCACCCTTGTGGGAAAGGCCTCCAAATACATTGCTTTTTCACACTGAGGCTGCAAGACTCTTTGTGCACCAATGGGAGTTAAAAGTTTACCACCAAGTCAAAGGTGTGGTCAGACAGCACCCTGCTTTGCACCAACACAGGACCAGAAGGTTTGCTGACTTCTGAGTTTTCCTTTGGGCAGTGGATGCCAGGTTGCTCAGAGACCATTGCCGTTTAATATAATATAAGCTTTTCTTCTGCATTTTGGTGGCCATGATACAACGCTATACAATTGGCTTTATAGGGTCCCCCTCCCTCTTACCAAACCACAAGAACAACAGATTGAAAGACTGCCGCTGTGAACACATGCCTGTTGGAGACACTTTACATAGCATGCTAGGAAGACCACAGGAGGGAAAGAGAACACATAGCATGCCTCCCCAGGGTCAGAGCTGGTGGGGATAAGGAAGGTGCAATGTGAGGTATCACTGGGAGAGCTGGGAGAATTCGGATTTTATGGCCATGAGCGCCCAGCTATAAAAACACGTTCAGTGTTGGCATTCCTACAGGAAAATTCTTTTTCATTATTGTGACTTTAAAGCACTCTCATATACTCCCCGGCAGTTTTCCCAAGTCCCATTGAAGCAGTTTATTTTATAGCTATGAACTTGAAGTCAGGGTTGCCCTGCCTATAATGCCAGCGAGGGCCATCAGCGCTTAGTAGATATGCATGCTTCTGTCTGGTTGCCAGAATGCCATGTGTGTTTTGTCCTTGACAGAAGCAATGTGGGTGAAGCACTTAACACAGTACCCAGCCCACAGTTCCAACTTAACACAGTACCCAGCCCACAGTTCCAGGTATGGACTCTCTCTCTGACTCTTTTCTCATATAACATACTTAGTGTGATCTGATGCTCAGTGACATGGATTTGGTTCCAGTGCAGGTGACCTTGAACATAGTCATCTTCCACCTCCTGGGCCGTGCCTGGCTATGTTTTCTAACATGCCCTGATTACATGGAAGGAGGGAACACACATAATAGACATGAGTGGCTCTTCCACATGCCTCCAGACACCTTACAGCAGTTAAGTCTTATGATGCTGTTGGAAGGTGGGCTGGGTTCTCCCCAATTTACAGACTGAGAAACTGAGTCTTGGCATACTATAGTAATTCACTATAGGAGCTAGAAGTTGGCCGGGCTGTACTGGACCCCAGATGTGACTCAAAACTGCTATTTTTTATGATCTGGAGTGGATTCACAAGTCCTGGCCCCTCTGCAGGATGTATGAGCACCCCAACTCTGCATCTCTTTCAATAGAGAACCCTAAGCTTCTGTTTGCTTCCCTGTATGTGCATCCCCTGGTTGTGGTCAACCCTGTGCTACGCCTTTGACTTTAAAGCCTTAGCTGGTCTGGCCTCTCATCTGTAACTCTAACCCTAACCCTCACAGAATCCAGTTAAAGAGAGATATCTGCTGTCAAGACTGCTTAATATTTCATGGTGTCCTGGGTTGCTCTTCTCTGGGGGCAGGCAAGCCTGCTAATGGATCAGCCACAGGCACCAGATGTCCTGGAGCTGGGACAGATAGATGGCCCAGTGGAGAAGCAAATGGACAATGGGTGCTTTACACTAAGCGTCTTGTGAAGGACACGGCTGTGTGTGTATAATGGTCAAATTACAAAATTCCCAGTTTAGGTGGCTCTTTGAACCTAGATGTCAAGGAAAAGCTACTTAGGTGCTTTTATTACATCAACTTCTTCTACACAGTCTTCTAAGGAGTGTGAAACTGTGCACGTGTGCACACACACATATGTGCGTGCCTGAATGCATGCACACACACTATAGAAATTGGCTGAGCACCCCAATCTGCTGATGGGAAAACTGAGACAACAGAGTTAAGCAGATGGACTTTGGACCACCCTGGAAGCAATGAAAACTTTTATATTTGGCCAAGTGTTCTCTGGCCCCACCTCACAGGTTACTGGGAAGAACTTGGAATATGGAGACAAAGGAAACTCAGATTCTCTTCCATCGTCTACTTACTGCCTATAGCAAGGTCGCCTCCATGTGAGCCTCAGTTTCCCTTTTCTGGGTAATTCTTGGGCACTATGATGGCATTGCCACACCAGTTCACTCCTGTAGGATCAGACTGGGCAGGGGAATTGGTGGGGGAGGGAAGATGGCTGAGGGAGATGATAAGGCACTTGCGGGTCTGTGTCCAAGATCTTGTTCTAGAGAAGAGCATCACCAATCCTGAGCCAAGAAATGAGATGCAGACCAGGCAGCTGTGAACGTGTTGTTCTTTGAGCTGCTTGTCTGTTTCTTAGGAGTTCTTCTGCAAAGAAAGCATGCTGATAGATGGGGGCACATGCCAGGGAAGCTGCATCCATGAGCTACAGAAACAGCAGCCAAGAAACCTGAATCCCACCAGAGGCAGACAAGAGATCTGAAAAGCATCTAGCTTGGATTATAACCCCAGCTGTCTACCAGTGGTTTGGAAATGACTCATTTAGTGCCTACTGTATGCTAGGTACTGAGCTAAGTCCTGGAGATGTGGAATGAAGAAGGCAGACACACCCCTGCCCCCAGGCCCATGTTCTAGTATGGGAAAGGGTTGCTGTTTTCAAATAAGAGACACAGATGAGACCCAGGGACTCTGTAGGAAGCAGATAAGACAGTGCAGAGTGAGGGGCATGGTTTACAGGGAGGAGTGATGTTTGAGCTGGACCTGAAGGATACCATGGGATTGGTAGGAGTCATGCAGGGGAAGCGTGAGGCAGCTCTGAAGCAGAGTACCAGCTAGGGCATCCCCCACTGAAAGGAGCAGAAATGCCAAACTCAAGATGGCTTCCATGTGGAGGTCACCTTCATCTTACTGAGCTGGGTGTGTGCTCCTGTGGAAAGGAGGACACGGCTCAGCCCTGTCATCAAGACTTGTGCCATTGCCCTTCAGACTCCAGCAGCAGCACAAGGCTGAGTCCCCGTGTGGTGCCTGTGATGTCAGGCACATGGAGACCCGTGTCAAAGGGGAAGAAGAAAGTCTCTGGTGCCTTTTCTGAAGGAGTGGATCTCACCAGTGTTCCTCGCCCTCATCAGCCCTGCCCCCAGCCACCCACAAAAGATGTTTGCTTTTGTACTAGTAAGGCAACACCATTTCTTTAAGGCTTATCAAGACCAAATCTTGAGAGCCTGGCTAGTGTGTTTGATTTAAGTTTGAATTTCTTTCAGGTTCCTAGTTAAGAAAGCATGCAAAACTCCTTGAGTCTGTTTCCTCTCCTGCCCCCGCTGCTTGCTGAGGATGCGATTCACTGACACACAGGGGTCTTCGACCCCTTCGGCCCACGGCGGCAAGTGTGCCATCGTTCCTCTTACAGAAAGGGTGGAGCGCATAGTTCCCCAGAGATGCTAAAAGTCAGCCTTGTCCCAACTCCCCTTCAGAACCCAGCTCCATCTTGCTGCCTCGGCGTTAACAGTCCATAGATAATGGACACCACTTGGACCACTACACAGGAGCCTAGGAAGTTCTCCCCCATCCCCGTCTGTCACAAGCCGCCAGATGAACCTGCTATTTTAGCTGCAGGCACTAATGCCTCCATCCAAACCTCCTGAGGCTGCAAGGTACAGAATGTTTTGAATCAATTGCCTTCTATTTTCCTTCCTGTTCGTGGGCTTCAGTGTCTGTTTAGGATAAGATTGATTCAAATCCTTCCTGAATTCTGGCAGTTCTGATTTGGCTTGGAGTTAATTATCTCTAATACGCTGTACAATTCCCTCTGTGCCTTTTATGACATGGAGCAGAGGCATAGTTTATCCGAGTCTATCACTGGAGACTTTAAAAGAAAACAAAATAACAAGCAGGCCTTATGAAAGCCGGTGCAGTCAGTCGATTGTTTATTTGCTCGATGTTTGTAAGGAGTTACCTCTGGGTCTTAGGACTCATCACCTGGTGTCCCTCCCATCCCCCTAGCCTCTCTCAGGTTGGCAGAGAGAGGGTGAGAATGCCAAGCCGAGAATGAAGAATCCCTGGCTGCCCTGGAAATTCTCCATTTGGTTTCCTGGATTCTCTCCCCACCCTTTGCCCTCTCTTTGTTCCAGGCTACTGTGTCCTCTGGGCTCCCTGCCAGTTCAGCCAATGGGAGGCCCTGGCATGAGAAGACAGAGGTTGAAGGTTGTTCTCCCTCCCTCCCTGGTTGATGTCACGTGGTGCCCCTCTTTGTGTCCCTCAATGGATCAGTGTCTCATAGGCTCTCTGCCAACCTCACCATCCTTAGTTTGCCCCTCACCCTCACTGTACTCCTGCGTGTTTTCTTTCACTAAACCTCTGCAGTGGGGCTTCTTCCTCTGGAGTCTTGTGAGAGGCCATGGGACTGATCATGTGGTGGGCCTGGGCCACATGACTTAACTGCCCACAGTCCATGCCATCCTGCCCTCCCACCCTGTCATTCTGAGACTCCACTAGTACTAGTTTAGTTTTAGATAAGAAAAAGACAGTTTAGAAGAAATCAGACCCTTTCTAGAATGTTCCAAGAGTATGTGTTTGCTTCTAATAGTCTATTCAAACTCTCCCAGTTGAAGTCTCTCGTTTGGTTTATTTGGTTCCCCTTGAAAGACTTTGTCCCCTGTAGATACAAAAGTGAAGTTGTATCATGCAGCTGCGACAAAGGACCACAACCTGGGTGCCTGAAAATAGCAGGCACAAACCCTCCCACTTCTGGAAGCCAGAGATCTCTAGTCAAGGTGTCAGCTGGGCCACACGGCCCCTGACTCTCAGTCAAGTACTTGCCTCTTGCGTCTTGCTGGCTTCCAGTGGTAGCTGCCAATCTTGCTGGGCCTGCAACTACACCTGCTCCCTGCTTCTGTTGTCACAGAGCACTTTCCCCTCACGCCCAGGTATCTAGGGCTCTTCTTGTCTTATAACAAACCAATCATATTGGAGTAAGGGCCCATCCATTCCAGGGCTGGAGGGGCTGAGGCAGGAATATGGAGGGACTGAGATCAGTCTGGGTTATATCTCCTGAGCCTACAAGAAGAGTCTTTGAGGAGGGGCAAGGGTGAAGGGAGCCATCAGTAATGTAATCTCTGTGATAATCAGCTTATAAAGAGAAGAGACTCACTTTGGCTCACGGTTTTGAAGGGTCCAATCCATGATCAGATGGGCCCATTACGATGGGACTCTGGTGGACATACCACCTGGCGTTGCCTGTTTACTGCACTGGCAGAAAACAAGAAAGGAGGTAGCCAATGTCCATAATTCCATTCAAGGTCACAGCACCCCATCCTCTTGCCAAAGCAGAGGAAAATGACCCCCGCAGAGAGATCCCAGCTGATCTCCTGCATTTCAAATTTTAATGCATACTAAATATTTACTACTGCTTAGATCCACAAAAGCAAGTGTCTTCTGTGTCTGAATATGTGGTATGTCTATATAGGTGGAATGAAGTAGTGCCTACTGGTAGGAAGGGGTGTGGAACACAAGCCTGGATGCTCTCGGGTGTTCTAACAGATACAAGCCCCCGCTCACTGAGAACAGAGATCAAGATGTGGGCAGTGGCTAGGGCTAGGACTGTGGACCAGATCTGTGTCACATATCAGACACAAAACTCTGGAGCATGCTACACATATAATAATTTTTAATTTTTTGGTTCATTCAAGCATATATCTGGGGAATTTGTGTGGGAATGAATTTTAAGGGTATGGGACAATGGTGGAAAGAACATAAAAATGAATCGGTTTAAGCTTGTTGATATGGACCATTTAACAGAGATTCCAGGTTTGATTTTGTAGCTTGTACAGTTAAAAGTGGTGCCAATCATTTGGTTGGTTGGCTGATGTATTTGTCAAAAGATGGCCTACTGAGAAGAAGCTAAAAATGCTAGCTCTCCCTTGGCTTACTGTTAATGAAGGGACTTTAAGGCTCAGGGAAACTGCAATGCTGGAGTGGATTCACTACATAAAGCCTAATCCTCCACAATGGGCATGCCCAGAAGACTTGCTCTTCGCTCTTAAGACAGAAAGTGTTAGGAGGAGGACCTGCGCTGAGGAGCTTTGTGGCTGTTCTCCTCCTGTCAGATGCTAGGGTGGGTGATGTGGATGCTTAATTAGGACCCTAAAATTGGGAGAAGGGAGGGTTTAGGGTTTTTTTTGTTGGGGGGCTTTTCAAGACAGGGTTTCTCTGTGTAATCCTAGTTGTCCTGGAGCTCACTCTATAAATCAGGCTCGTCTTGAACTCACAGAGATCCCCCTGTCCCTGCCTTCCGAGTGCTGGGATTAAAGGCGTGTGGCTCCTTTAAAGGTAGAGGCACATGCCTTTAGTTCCATAACGAGATATTCTTGACTAAATTTGTAGACTAGTTTTAGGACTTGGCTAAGGCTCCACCGTGGTCCCTCCTCATTGCAGCGCCTCTATTCCTTCCTGTTGCCGTGCTGCCTCTCACTGACCAGTGTCCCCCCACCACAAAGATAAATGTGTCTCTTCTTTCATGAAGGGCGTATTGGCAGAGCTGGAAGCTAAAATCAGGCTGGGTATAAACGTAATCCTGCAAGAAAAGGTACGAGCTTGGGATGAGCAGGGGATGAACAGTCTAGCTCGCTGGTTCCTTGATCTTACAGTTGAGGCCTTTGGTGGGAAATACATCTGCATCCATGACAAGCATCTGGAACCAGAGTTGGGGTGACAGAGTAGGAAATCTTGCTCCTCTTTCCAACCTCATTGTCCACAGCTCTACCCAGACCCCTTCCCACTGGAGAAGGAGCCAACAAGCACTCTCCTCCAGAGCAATCTTGTACATACGCACCAGTACCGCCTTACCTTCAGAGACCTGCCTCTATCCCGATTGATTCCCTCCCCAGCAGGATGCCTCCGTTTAGTCTGTACAGCACTTGGCACAATCTAAAGTCACCGCATCCATTTCTGTGTTCACCTGTCCCTACAGAATGTGAGTCTGAAGTCATGGGGCCCTGTGTCAGCCTTGTCACTGCTCTGTCTCCAGAGTCTCCAGTGTGTCTGACACCTGTTGGTCCTCAGAAACAGTTGTTAAGAACAAATGGAGAGAGGAGGGGACCTGGGTTCTGCTCTGGATGGTGTCGCTGCCTTGCTCTCCATCTCGGGAGTTCATTCTTTTCTCACTGAGGGGTGGCAGCAATCTCGGAAGTGCTCAGGTGTACTCTGGGGGAACCCTGGAGTGTAAATGCAGCAGAGTCACGTGTGGGCATTTGCATTGAAAAGAAGAAGAAAACCACCCTAAGAGGCCCGACTCTGGAGTCCAGGGAGTGGTCTGGAGGCCTGGCAGATGCTCAAGCCAGAGAGAAATGAGTCATCCAGACTTTTCAGAAGGCAGCAGATAAACTTACACACTCTCGGTGACAGACAGAGCCACAGGCGTGCAGGGTGCAGCAGTTTTCTCTCTGTCTGTCTGTCTCTCTCTCTGTGTTTGTCTCTCTCTGAGACTGATCCCCTTCTACTCTGCTGTCATCTGCGCTAGATTAGGCAGGACACTTTTTTAAAATTTAATATTTTGGTCAATCATCCTTGTAATATATAATTATCTTATATCCACGTGTCACTTGCAATAATAATAATAATAGATACGAGATGCACTCGCAGAACAACATGCACTACAGTACTACAACAAGCTAGAGAACCGCCGAGGACAAAGTAGGGTTAGGGAAAGACAGACTGAATATGCTAGGGCCAGGAGGGCAGTTAGGATGTAAACATGTCTTTGGTGAGTCTAGTGCTTATCAAAGCCATCCATATGGTTTCTGAGCCTTCTAGGAGCCAGAACATGACAGTACTTGATATGTAAAAGGAGTAAGGTGCTGTAACATATACGTATTATATTATTTTTACACATCACATAAAGAAGCACATAGAAATTGAAACAATAGATGAAGAATGGCCCACGTATTTAACATGAAATAATACTATTTATTTTAGGAAAACAAATATACGTGTGCATAAATTGTGAAGGACTAGAGAGACTGAGGCAGGAGGATATTGAGACTCTGAGGTCAGCCTGGGCTACACGATGAGACCCTGTTTTGAAAAAAAAATGTAATGGAATAAACCAGATCTTTGATCACAATTTTCTGTGTAGCAAAATGGCAACATTAGTGACTTGAGCCCTTAACACTCAGCTAAGCTCTCCAGAATGAGTGGATATTAAATTTCTGTTCAGAAAACAACTATGATCAGAAAAATCCAATGGATTGTTTTTTCACAATATTTAATTATGATAAAGTATTTGTACAAATATGATGTAATTGATCATTTTAGTTATCTTAAGAGTGATAAACACATTCTAAAACGCAGGATGAAGGCCCAGTGCTGGGCCCTGAGCATACTTAAGTACAGAAATGATATTAAAGGGCTGTATGAAGTTTGTCAGCAATGCAAAGTTTAAGAACTCCATTATTAACAATTTAACACTGGAAAACAGGGAGGGACGAGGCAAGGGTTGGTGTTTTTGTTCAGTTCCTCATGGCCAGAGCTGAAGACAAAATGTAAACCATCTGGGTTTTGACAGATTCTTTCAGTGAGCTCCAGCTGGAATCCTCCTGCCTCAGCCTTCCAGGTGCTGGGACAATAGGCATAAGTCAGTATACCCAGCATGGAGACTTCTCCTTTTTTAAAAATAATGATACTTTTCAATATTTTGAGTGGTGTATTTTTCTTAATTAACAGGAGATTTTCTAGGATTCCCTATTATATACTGGCATGTAGATGTTTTCCTACACTGTAGGGTTTTTCCTTTTTTTTTTCAATTTATTTTCATTTGTGGAAATCCAAATAGATTTAAGTGATTTGAAAGTCAGTATTATCCAATATCTATTTCAAGTGACATTAAATACATTCATAACGTGCCAAAGCATCACCACAATCCATCTTCCTGGCTCATTTCGTGCCCTGAATTGTGGCTCCCTTCTCCCATCCCCACAGCCTTCAGCCACACTCCTGCCTTCCATCTCTGTGATTCTGATCATTTCTAAGTATGTGTCGTGGGCTTTTATGATGTCATATAAAATGCCACACTGTGTGTATGTTCAAGTTTCTAAAGAAACCAGAAATCAGTTGATTGGCAAACATTTTATTAGAATAGTACTGCTCTACTGACAAAGGGAGCTTGTGGAGGAAGGCAGGATGGAACAACAGCGTGGGTTTGTATTTAGAAGGATTAATTAATCCAGTAGTCCTGAGTATTGATATCAACTCTTCTCAGTAGGAATGAGCTGCACTGTCCTGAGCACAGGACTACAGGTGTGCAGAGCCACAGACCTGAGAGCTGGCATTATCTCCCAGCAGGGGCGGGTGGGCAGTCCTTCATGCCACAGTCTCAGTAGACACCCAGAGAAAGGTCAACACCCAGATGTAACCAAAGTTTTGCAGGCGCAGGGGTCATCCTAGGCCTCCAAGCCCCAGAGTGAACTATTCATTTTTATGCTTAGACTCAATAAAGTAGGGACAGCAAGATACCAAAGTGAATGGGTCTGAGTTATTGCTAACAGACCAAGTGGGAAACCCAGCCATGCCTTCTTGTTCAGAGCCTCAGTTGCACTGTTTCGTTCTGTCTGGTACAGGGCAGGACTCCTCTGGAATGAGGGTCTTGATGGTGTGCTAGCCTGCTGTCAAGAGAAAGGAAGGGAAATGGTAGAATGGTATTTTTAGACTTCTTGACTGACTTTGTGGAAGAAGTTCTGGTACACAAAACTTCCACCAGGTCAGAGTAGGGGACCAAAGAGGCACCGAAGGCCAAAGAGTAGCTTGGCTCTGAGACTTCATTTGGGGTATCATCTTCTGAGCCCAACAGTCCCCACAGGGTGGGTTTAGCCAGATCTATGCCCTGTAGCGATTATGCAGCTCTTATCATTGACCCTCGTGACCCAGATCCCAGGGTACCACAGGCTCTTCCTCACCCAGGTCAGACCATCACATGCACATGCGTGAGTAATGATGATTCACTGTAATTCACCCTGAACCCGAAGGAACGAGGCTCGCCGGTTTCACGCTATGACGAATGCACTGATAGAGTCCACGTCAGTTTCAGTGGGAAAAGCTGATCCATGGATCAGAATGTTTAACATGGTGGAGGAAAGTAAGAAAGAGGTGGGAATGGAGGGGGAAAAAGGAGGGGAAGAGGAGAGGGGAGAGGAGAGGGCATGGGGCATGCTGCCCTGATGTTGCTGGGGAGAGCAGAGACAAGGGCCTTCCCAAGTTCCAGATGGCCATTGGCCTTGCAGTTTCCTCCTTTCCCTGGTTGGCCTCTGTTGCCATAATGCGTACTTTCCGGGATGATACATACTGAAAACTGAAATTCTCCTTGAAGAAAACACTCACAGAATACTTTATGTCTACTCTCACACTGAAGTCTCAACTTGGAGTCCTAGAGTCAGGTTCAGACAGTGACCTTATCAAGTTCCTCCAACAAGTCATTCAGCCCCTCTAGCAGTAAGAGTGCTGACCCCACAAAGCCGCCGGGAGAGTCAACTGAAATGCTGAATGTTACGTGTCTGGCACACAGCAAGTGCTTAATGGATGGAGTTATAATTATCCCCTAGTTTAGCTTACAGCCCATTCCTGAACCAGTCACACTGGTCAGGTGATGTCATGGTCTGGCCAACCAGGCCTGGGTTACATTCTGAACTGACTGCAGTAGGACTAGACGTGGCAGAAAGGCCAGGATGCGAATGGTGAAAAGCAGAGATCCAGAGCCCATAGTAGGCATCCAAGCAGCAGGCATCCTTCAGAGAAGGTGGTGATTGTGGTTCCAGGTTCCAGAATCCTGCAGCAGGCTTCAGATGAGCTGCAGGAAGCGGAAAGTTATCAGTTCCAACGTCTCCTTCTCCATGAAATGAGGAAGATCATAGGTCGAGCAGCAGCTACCAGCAGGCCCCCTTTCCTACACCAGGTCAGACCACCACATGCTGCCATCGTTACCATACCTATAGGGCAGTGTAACCTATAGAGGGAGGGCACACTGCCAGGCCTGCTTACTGCATGCCACAGACAGTCCTGGGGCACACTGGAAACTGTCTTGCCAACCTCTGCCACCCATCCTTGATTGCAAACAAGTCCTTGGGTTTCAAAACAGGAAGTACCAACTGGCGTTGCTGCTCTTCCTGGTAGCCTCTCTTCCCTGTAGCCCCTCCTCCACGTAGAGACAAATCTGTTCTGCAAAGAGCCCTGGGACAGGGTACACTTTGGGCAGGGGCACTAGGCAAGGACTGAAGGCGGAGGACAGCATGGCGCAACTGCAGCCTGGGTTGCCTCCTATGCGTAAGTTACATGGGGTTTGAGAAAGGGAGCACCAGACAAAAGGGGAAGGGATGAGACAGGCGTTGTGAATCGGCTACAGAGGCACTGGAGAACGGAACCTTGGCCATTCTGAGAAATGGGCATTTTGTTCCTGTGTGACATGATCTAAGATACTACAAAAGCCCCGGCTTTCTTGGTCAGTCTCCTGGCTCGCCCCCGTGACTCCAGCTGATTGCCGTTCTCTCCACTGAGTGGGACAAGCCAGTGGAAAAGCAATCTGAGGCCACCAGCATCCACTGGCAGGAGATAAGAATAGCCTTCTAGCCGCGTACACACGGGCACATACGCATGCACTTTGCATATCGTAGCTGGTAATGGAAATGTCAGGGCTTATCACAGTGAGCAGGCTGCCATTCATCACACCGATTCCCTCTTAAATTAGGACAGTCTAATTTCCTTGAAGTCAGGAGGCGCCTCTATCAGTTTCATCTTGCTTACCCAAAGCGTGCGAGGACATCACTATCTCACATGTGGCAGGTGCTCCTGTGAGGTGCTTTAAATGGAAATGAGTGGGATTGTGTGTTTTTATCTGTGCTCTACAGTTCTTTGAAATGTAAAGGATGGCCTCATCCGTGCTGTAGAGCTGCGAAGTGGAATGCTTCCTTGAAACACCAAAGGAACAGAAACATGAGTTCGAAAGAGTCTGAGGCCATAGCAGTCACGCTCAGACACAAGGCATAAGTGTGCCCATGCACACCCCCCTCCCTGTTTCCCATTTTGACTTTGATGAGAGCCTGATCAATACCTAAAGGTCTCTCCAGCCTAAAAGAAGCTTCTCTTGCCAGAAAACCAAAGTTCCCATCCATTAATCATTGTCTAGTCTCTACCAGGCCCAAAATAAACCATTTGCCTGTAAAGATGTCTCAGGAAGCTGCCAGGGGTTTCCGGGAATAGCTAGTGTGAGCGGGAAAGACATAAATTACCGTGAGATGGAGCAGAAGCCGCATAGAAAATGGGAGACAACTGTTCGGGCCTTTATCTAAAGCAGTGTGATGTGGGGGGTATGTGTGCGTACAATAGAAGTGATAGTAAGGACAATGCCAATTCCTAGCTCACCCCGAGTTGGAACTCGAACAGTAGCTCCCTGTTTTCATCTTCTCCTGCAGGCAGGATGTGATCACAGGGGAAGCATGCTGACCAGCCCAAAGTCACTCGCTCTCAGTTTGCTGGCCAGGCAGGAATTCTCTGGGACCCTGCTTTTGTTTTTGAGTCGTTCCTCTGACAGCTTGGCACCAGTCCTCCTGCAAGCATCCAAGCAAAGTGAACCAGAAAAATGTCAGGAAGGACACAGGGACATATAGAGTTTAATTAGTTTAGTGAGAACATTATGCCCCCCCCCACCGCAGGACTCAAGCAATTTTTTAATGGTCCTGTTAAAATAATTCCATGGTTGCTGTTTTGTTCTCATGCTAACTGATCAGGACTTCGTGAGTTATTTAAGACGGTAGTCAGCCTGCAAAGATGGGTGTATTCTCTTTGCTTTAAAAAACAGGAAGGGGGGATTTATTCACCTGCTTGTGCAGTGACATATTAAAAGTCCAAATCCTGAATGTCAGCACAAGGCTTAGGCTCCTATTAATAACAGTCACTAGGTAGAACATTCTTCTGCTGACTTTAATCAGGAATTTTCCATAGTAACTCAGGCTGCCCACGGGTAGCTGGGCAGTAGAGCTTTTAATTCTGTCACACACGTTTTTGTGCTCAACGTGGCATGGGGAACATTACTTTCTAGAACACGTGAGCTGAGCTGTGCTCTCTATAAGTAGAAATCTTGTCATTCCTCCTCCTTGGGACAATTCGTCAAAAAGACCAGAAGACATTCTCTTACAAGGAAGAGGAGTGAACAGTTTTAAGTACAGGCCCCCAAACTGTCCTGGCATCGCTTTGTCTTGTGATATAAATCTTGTCATGAAAAGCAGGGCAATCGTGGCAAACATCATGCTCATGTGGAACCCAGGCTGTGTGTGTGCAGAGGCATCCTACCCCCACTAAAGAAGCTTCCGTGTCTCTATGACCCACGGAGAAAACCTGGACGTTTTAGTCTGATGTCCAGGCTTGTTCTCACACTAGCCACAAACCTTCTGACCCCTTTCCCTTTCTTTATTCCACTTAAGCTAGACCCTAGGCCCCCAGCGTGGCTTTTGGTGGGTTCCTTAACAAAAGCTCATCTCTTTGCTTTACAACATCATTTTCTATGTCTATTGAGCAAAAATCCTTTCCATCTTTTTAGGGCAACGCTCAGCTGGCATCTGCCACAGGCAGTCTCCCTTGAAGACAGCAAGAGGAGCATTGAGGAAGCATTTATAGTGTAGACGTGTCATTTACGACTGCTTTTTAAGACGTTCCAGATAAGACTGTGACTCCCTAGAGCGTTGCTGCTCCTACCAAGGTTTGCAAGACTGAGCACCACTGGGACAGAGCACACAGTCGACTTTCTGTCTTTCCAGCTTTGCTGACTCAACCAGCTACAGATCGACACTATTCAGGGGGGAAAAAAATGTGTTCATGCTGAGCCTGTGCAGACTTTGCATCTTTTCTCATTATTCTGCAGCAGCCATTTCGTGACATTTGTGTTGTCTCGGGTGTGGTAAGTAACCTAGAGATGTTGAAGAGTGCACAAGAGGATGTGCACGTTGTGTGCCCACACAATGCTGATTTACAAAGGGGACTAGAGCATCTGCAGACTGGGAATCGGCGGGTCTCCTGGTAATCCCCTGGGGTTACCACAGATGACTTTAATAAAAATGCCTAATGCCAGACTTACCCCAGATCCACTGAATCAACTTGCATTTTGACCAGATCCCCAGATGTGCCCTTTCTCCGTGATTTAAGCACTTTTTGAGGGGCCCAAACATTGTAAAGACCATCTTCAATTCTTCCATGCCATATGGCTGTTCAGCAAAATTAATATGGGATGTTTTTGATATCCCTGTTGCCAGGGTCTGGTCTGATCCAGTAGGGATGGGATAGCCCCATTGCAATGTGTGTCTTCAAAGATGACAGGTGATCTAACAAGCGTAACAGTGAAGATCACTGTTGGCCAACTGACTTGACCTCTTTGTAAGATTGGTCCTGGTTTGTTCAGATCTTCTACTATCCCGGCCCCTGAAGTTCTGCTGCAGGTGAGCTGCAGTGAGGCTGAGAATTTGCGTCTCTCAGTTCCCTGTGATGTTTGTGCTGCTGGTAAGAATCCCTCTGGGAGCCACGGGCCGACACAGAAACTACTTGGTGGGTGTACAATGGAAAGGGAGATTAGAAAATTGTGGATACGAGAAACATCTGCTGGTTTGCTTCTCAGTGCCTTGGAAGAAGCCGTTCTGTATGTTAGGGCTCAGGGCCCTAAATTAACAAGGACCTTGGATATCTGACTTCCCATGTTGGGTAGGCTGCCTGGGCTCAGGATGGTTCTCACTTCGTACACTGGAGCTGAGATTACTCATGCCAATGCCTTTTCCTGGAACTGACGGGAGCTACAGAGACCAAGATGGCCTCCTGCCCTCAAGGTCCTTCCCCAAAGCTGCCTTTCGAGTGGGAGAAAGCAGGGGATGTCCATATTTTTAGACTTGTCCCTTTGACACGTTCTGTTGGTCAAAACGAAGTCTCAGGGAGGCTTAGACTAGGTGAGGGCATTATTTGCTACCCACTGGGAAGAGGAGGAAATAGTTCATAACCCACACATTGAGTGTGTTACAGAGGGCAAATCAAGGGGACTGATGGGAAATATGTCAACTCGGCCAGGGCAGTAATCTCTACTGAAGCCAGCCCTGTGCCTGACCATCATGACCCAGGATTCAGTGGTGGGCACTGGTTCTGCTCAGCATTCCTGTGTGCTTGTGATGTCCTTTTGCAGGTGATCCACGCTCCCTCCAAGGTCATCTATTTGCCGCAGATGGAAGGATCTTGGGAAAATCACTCTGTGAGTATACAAATCCCTGGACGAGTCTTCTATGAGGCTCCAGCTCTACGATAATAAAGGTCTATAATAGGGTATGACAAATGATGGTGTCCCCCTCCCAACTTTCTTCTTAGAGGAATGGTTTGGTTCTTTACTGTTTTATATATA
>NW_026067891.1:2087041-2111225 GCF_014885135.2 Alexandromys fortis | reverse complement strand
ATATATACACATTTGAGGAAGTGAGTGAAAGGTGGGATGACAGTGGTAACACAGGACTCCATTAGTGATCCATCCAACTGGAAGCTGTTTCTAGCCACTATTTTATATGTGTTATCCCAACAGCTTTGGGTACGTGTGGCGAGCCCTTTCCCAAGGCATTATCATGTCTGTTCCTTTGCTAACCCATTCCTTGGTGGTGCCATTATCCTCATCCTGCAGATGAGAAAAGAGAGGTTCTGAGATTAGACGTTTGCCAAAGTCATCATAATAAAGTCACTACTAAGATTCAGACCTAGGACTTAAAGCCACAACTCTTTCCCGTTCTTCTGTTTCTGTACTGAATAGCCTAATAAGTCAGGAGGTGCCATAGTATAATTTAGATCAATATGACTTAAAACATGGGAGCTTTTTTGTTTTGTTTTGTTTTGCTTTGTTTAGAAAGACTAAGTCTAAACCTGAACCAGTAGGTACATTTTAAGACAGTCTCTTTCCCTCAGGGTAGTTGGAAAGCACCAGAAAACACAGCGTGGGAGTTAAATGGACAGGGGTCACATCTTGCCTTTGACACCTACAAATTGCTGTTCTCTGAGCTGAAGTCTCTTTCTCTGTCAAATAATGATTTTTAAAAAGCATCCCTTGCCTATGATGACCGCCAACATAGTGCAAGTTGGTGCCCGTATAAGAGCTTAGCTGAATGTCGGGCTTTCTTCTAGAGCTCAGTAGTGTGGAGTGTGGGCTGCAGTGTATTGTTGGAAAGAATCTTCCCGATGGATTTGCCGGGTAGTTCACAGTTCCCAATGGGAAGAATCTCTCTCTCTCTCTCTCTCTCTCTCTCTCTCTCTCTCTCTCTCTCTCTCTCTCACACACACACACACACACACACACACACATACACACATGCATGCACGCACACACAAACACACACACAATCTTTCTCTCTCACACATTCACACTCATGCTTCTTTTTATAACTGTCTATACTCTTTTTCTTCTCTCTGCCAAGCCTATGTACATTTTAAAACCCACTGTGCCCTATTCAGAGGTTTATTTTTGTCTGAATCTGTCTTTATTGCCTATCCATAATCACTTTCTGACAAGGAGCACTTCTTAAAATGCTAAGGGACATTGCTAGTACTAAGGCTGCTTTGCCTTTTGGTCATCCCAGTCCAGCGTGACGATGTCCCTCACCAGCTTTGTGAGCCATGCTCACAGCCCCAACTCCAGGGATGCAGCGGCTCTATGTCTCCATTAAACAATTTGTAACCCACGGCTCACAGACCCCATTTAAGTGCATGACTTCCCAAAAGAGCCAGAGTTCATTCTGCCAGCATGAACCAGGAAGTCAAATCTTAAAGAAGCCATGCAATTTTTTTCCCTTTTAACACTGACTGAGTCAGGAAGACTTCTCTCAAAGGAGCTGTACCTCTGTTTGCCGCCAGCAGATAGAGTCTAACTGAAAAAATGTGGCTACCAAGAAGCTGTGCTTAACTCTTCTTTTGTGTTTAGAATTCCTTCCCAAGCTCTCTCAGGTTTTACATGGTTGTAGTCTCCCACATTGGCACACCATCTGTAAACAGACCCTGTGCCTTTGGTTTCCTGGATGCTCAGACCCAAATAATCACACAGAAACTATATTAATTACAACACTGTTTGGCCTATTAACTCAGGCTTCTTATTGGCTAGCTCTTATATCTTAAAATAACCCATTTCTATTATTCTGTGTATTGCCATAAGGCTGTAGCTTACCAGGTAAGGTTCCAGCGAGTGCCTCCTTTGGCACCTACATGGCATCTCTTTGACTCCACCTACTCTCTCTCTCTCTCTCTCTCTCTCTCTCTCTCTCTCTCTCTCTCTCTCTCTCTCTCTCTCTCTCTCTCTCTCTCTCTCTCTCTATTACAGCCTGGCTATATTCTGCCCTGACAGAGGCCAAAGCAGCTTTATTCATTAAGCAATAAAGGCAACGCGTATACAGAAGGACATCCTACATCAGGATACCAGGGTCCCACAGTCCCATTTGAGGGGCGTACCCTCAGTGTCTGAAAGATTTCCCAGAAGGCCCACTGCTCAGAGATTCTTCCATCTCCCAATAGAACAAAGCTATGGCTCCATCCTTTAACACATGGGCCCTTAGGACATTCTAGATTCAAACAAGCCATGAGCAAAGTTCTCCTGTTGAAGATTCTTGACACATTGTACACTAATGGAAAGAGACTGGGTCTGGCTTAGAAGATCCACAAGCAGATGTAGCTCACCTATGAGCAGTGAGATCCTGGATTGTGACTTACCATCTTTTCTTGTTTTTTTTTTTTTTTGGGGGGGGGACAGTTTCAAGACAGGGCTTCCCTGATGGTTCTAGTATGAAAGCCTGGGCATTCTATTATAGTTAGCTTTCCATTACTGTAACAAAGTCCCCAAGCTAATTAATTTACTAAGAGAGAAGGTTTATTTTGTTTCATGGTTTTGGAGGATTCAGGACAGATGCTTTAGGACTGTAGCAAGGCAGAGCACCATGGTGGGAGTAAGCAGAGGAGCCCCATCTGCCCTCTGACTAGAGTGATGGGGAAGAGACCAGGGTTCACAATAGCCTTTGTTTGACCATACTCCCAGTAATCTGGGGACTCCTGTCATGTCCTCACAACTCCCAGTGTTGCCAAGCTGGGGGGCAAAGACTTGATCTGAGCGCCTTTGGGGACCCTGGAGATCTGAACAATAGCACACACCAGCAAACACCTACACAGGTTCTGCATCGAAGTGCTGCATACCACTCCCTGTACAGTTCTTAGACCCAGGCAAGCCACAGAGCTACACCCATCCAGTTCAAAGGTCAAAAATGATGGCTAAGTAATTTAAACTTTGTGAAGTAGGGCAGAGGTCATTGACCTCTGTCTGTAAAGGGTCTAGGAGTGAATATTTTAGAGTTTGAACCCACAGCTACTTATGACATGCAAACAGTCTTGGATAATGTGTAGATAAGCAGGCAGCCTGGCTGGACTGTAGTAAAATTTTATTTACAAAAATATGGGTGGGCCAGATTTGGATGGTGGGCCCTGATTTATTGATCCTTACCTGAGAGTTCTTTGCTCTTGACCTCAAGGTCACCCGAAGCTTGGAAAATTGTGAAATGAACTAATGTGTACTGTAACCCTTTTCTCTTAAATTCCTTCCACACTGGCCCTCTTGCTGGTCAGGGTCAAAGGATTGCATAGACTCAGATGGCTTACTTCAATGGAGCAACCAAGGTCAAGGGTAACCCGCCTCTCACCGGGGCCTGGCTAATTATTACTGTCCAGGTTTAAAGAGAGTGATAGACCAGTAATTTTCTTCCTAAAAATGACAACAAGAGCCCTCAGGACTAAGCAAGCTGTTAACCCCCACCAGCTGTATGGTTTCTAGTGGTACAGCCACCCAAGGGGCAATGACTGCTGGCCTGTGCTTTCCAGCTGGTGAAGTCAGTGGGAACCTCTGGGCCACCTAACTGGGGACCTTGTTTTTCCAGCTGACACTGCCTGCGTCAGCTAATTCCTGCTTGGAAATGCATTCCGGGGCAACTGGGTCTCTAAAGTCACTCTGCTTGCTCACTGAGTTATTCAAACCCAGATGGCTTTGCACTTTCCTAACATGACCAGGAGATTACCGGCCTGGCTTAGAAATTGCTCGAATGCCATAGAATCTGCATTTCAGACAGGGAAGGCAAGGCCCGGAGTGGTTTTGGGGGCCTTGTTGTTTCTAAGTGACTCCAGTTCTGCAGTGGCGTGTGAGTAGGGAGTCAGCAGAGAAGAAGATGGAGGCCGCTGCTGGTGCACACCTGAGAGGCAGATCTCATTGTCACCCATCTCTCCTGGCCTGGCATGCCTCACCCAAGCTCAGTTTCCACAGGAGAAAAACTAAACCACGGCCAGGGTCACATGGTGTTGTCATAGACCCCCCCCTCCAACACAGACAGACAGACGGATAGACAGACAGACACACAAACACACATACATACACACATGGCAGTCACCTTGGAAGCAGGAAGGCCTGAGAATTAATCAAGCCAAAAATAGCTAGGAATTGATTGGCCCTGGAGAATTGGAAGAATCCAGCCTAAACTGGGCTTCCCAGTGCTGACTGAGACTTAATCTGGAGAAACAATCAGCGACCAGAAATGTGGCTAAGCAGCTGAGGGGGCCTGGCTATCTGAGCCTGGCTAAGGCACTGGTCTCCCCAGCAGCCTGCAGGGAGCAGGGCCAGTGAGGTGGCCGATTGCACCAGACAGGGTAGCTGAGGCCGGGGGAGACCCATGATGGGGCAGCAGGGCAAGGCAATGGGTACATGGAAGGGACACACATCTTGTGGGTCCCTGGGTTCTCAGCAGCTGAGTAACACTGGGGTAACTGGAAGTTTACACCCAATAGCAGTTTCAAGAGCATGGGTTGGTCTGCCGGCTAGCTGGGGCTTTCCATCCTCTTTTAAGATTGGGAAACTAATCGAGCCCCGCTATAGTGATGGTCACTATCGTCTAGTGTCATCTACCACCTCAAAAACCAGGACTGGACACCCCGCTTAGAGTCTGGTAACTGAGTGTGGGGGTCACAATAAAGTCTGGCAATGGCAAAAAAAAAAAAAAATTCTAAGCACACAAGGGCCAGAATTAAATCACGTGAGTAGTGAGACTGTGGTATGTCTGGCATGGTGACCACTGCAGACTTGGTTCCGAGCACTTTGTACTGCGCATGCGTTCACTCCACACAGTGCCCCTGACCAATGCGTGAAACACCTCCGTTCAGATCCGAGGTTCTGCGTTGCAGCGTTCTTAATTGCATTGTTCCTACTGTACAGACAAAGGTTCCTTCTCTTGCAGAAACAGAATGGTTTAATTCCATAAAGCAAAGGCTTTGGAGTTTTCCCACCTGTCACGTCTCAGCATGTACGTAGCCAGATAGTACAGCTTTGGCTTCTGATGTGTTCAAAGTGTGATTATAAAATTTGCTCTTTGAGTTTCATAATAAATAAATAAATAAATAAATAAATAAATAAATAAATAAATAAATGTGAAAAAATAGAAATCATTAAATCATTCAATGAATTTTGGTGTGGGAGTAGGATAGAATTCCCAGCAAGCTCTGGAATGGCCCTAAACATTCTTTTGCCATGTTTTACCACCTACTTGCGAGGACTCATATCCTTAGCATTGACGATTATAAAATCAAAATATTGTCCAACTCTGAAAAATACTGAATCTGCTCTCTGTACCCTGGTATCAGCCATCCAGCCGAGCAGCACCGCTCTGTGTGAGAATAAACAAACACATCTTCAAATTAAAATTATTTGTGTACAAATGGTAAGAATTATTTTAAAACAAATTTATTTATGAGTTACAATTAGCAAATACTTTATTTTTAACCTAACTTATGTATCTAGGATTATATAAAAATGTCTCAAGTAGAGGGGCTAAAGAGATGGCTTAGTGGCTCAGATCATTTGCTGCTCTTTCAGAGGTTCCCAGGTTCAATTCCCAGCATCCACATGATGACTCAAAGCCATTCATAACTCCAGTTACAGCAAAGCTGACACCTTCTTCTGGCTTCTGAGGGTACCAGGTACACACACAGTACACATTCATGCATGCGTACCAAACATTCATACACACAAAATAAAACAACAGAGTTTTTTTTTTTTTTAAAGTTTCTGAAGTACAAAGAAGTCACAAGTGGAGAAAGCCGGGATATAGGAGGCAGGATGGTAGCAGGCCAGAAACTGAACGCTGCATGCCTGCTGACTGCTGACTGGCATCTCCAGTGGGGCTAGGCATGGAGCTCGGTAGTGTGTGTATGCTTAAGAAGTGTGAGGTCCTGGCCTGGCCCCCAGTACCCTCAAAAAGAGGGGAAGTGCATACTGTAATTGGGAGGGCTGTGGTTATCTTTAAACAGAGGGTGGAAGCAATATTCTGAGCTACCACCAAGGTGGAAATACTTTGGGTCCCTCCCATCCCCTCCAGTTGTAGGCCAAGCATCTCTGGGGTAGTGGGGCGGGTGTATCTCCTGGGCTGGAACCAAATATAACCACTGTTCTCTGTGGTTCACTGAAGAAAAATTTCAGCTTTTGGCCCAGACATCTCCTGGCTATGTGTCCTTGGGAAAGTCATTGTCTTCTCTGACCCTCCTCTCCCAAAACTGAGTCCAGAATAGAATTGGGAATCTTTTTGGAGATTGCAAAATGTTAGGTGGGTGTAAGGTTTTAAGCAGAAAGATACTGTTTATTTGTTAAGCAGTTAGGGCAGAGAGCTCCCGGTTGATAAGAGGACTATCTCTGTTATTTTTTAAAGGACACAGGGGAGCCACTATCAGACGCCATGAGGACCGCGAGCCCCTGGTTGTTTGATAGCCTCGCAGTGAACAGTTGGCGTGGGGTCAGATGGGATCTCAAAGTCTCTGCTGAAATGTGTGGTCAGTTGTGTTCCAGGCCAACTCACCAATCATTAGCCATGAATGCCTGTTTGTTCTGCCCCAGCCTGGAATTTGGCCTCTTACAAAACCCCAGCTTCAGGAGATCAGGTTGGGCCAAAGTGTGTAAAGGTGGCCTCCCAGGAAGATGCTGTGTGCTTGCTCAGCAGGCTCCAAGCCACACCCACAAGGAGCCAGCTAACCTCTGTTGACACCTCCGAGGGCTGGGCTGGGACTGACCCCCACAGCACCCCTTCTAAATCTGGGTGGCTCCACAAACTGTGGTGGAAGGCAGGGCACCACCGTGACCACAGCAGTCCTTTGGCTACGTCATCTGTGTTTGAGTAATCTCGAAATTTCTCTCATGCAAACAGAAGTTGGGACTCTGTTACAGAACTGCGAAAATGGAGTAGCCACCAGCTGTATCCATCCACCTGCCATTTAGGGCTTCACCCCTTTGCCCTTTCCTTGGGAGAATGAAGGTGGCACATCCAACAGAGGTCGGGGCTCTAGCATAGATTTTGAAGAACACATGCACTTCTGGGGGCATAAATACATTCATGGATGGAAAATACTCAAAACTGTCTCCCTGGCCACCCGTGGTCACTTGATTTGCTCTGATTTACCAGGGGCGCAGCCTTGCTGCTGTGTTAGTCTGTCTCTTGAGCCTGGCTGATAGAAACAGCCCCCTGTGTTTCTGTGTTCAAGGTTCTGACAAACTGGCGTTTTCACACTGAGGGCCTATCTCCATTTGTCTGCCTGCTTTTCTAACTATAGTGTTGGGTAGTGCACCCTGAGAACAAGGCTATCAGGGCTGAGTGGGGTGGCACACACCTTTAATCTCTGTACTCACAGGCAGAGGAAAGGGACTTTCTGAGTTCAGGGCTAGTCAAGGCTACACAGTGAAACCCTGTCTCAAAAAAAAAAACTGAGTAATAATATATATTTTTTAAAAAATAGAATAAGGCAATTGGGCTCCAGCAAATGTAGGAAGCGAGTGTTTTCATAGGTCTCTTGGGTTAAATAGCTGAGCCTGCTTGGGGTCAAGGGTAACAGAATCGGTATCCCACTTTCCCGTTTTTCCTCCAAACTTCCCTAAGGACTGGGTGCTCAGAAACCTCATCAAGGCAATTTTGGGGGAAAGTTCGATCTCATTTTCTGAAGCTAAAGCTAGCTAGCTGCTTGCTGACTGTCTTCAGGGATCTGCTTCAGGTGAGGCTTTCTTTTTCCTCTTCCCTAACTTCTGCCAAGTATAGTCTGCCCTATGTAGCCCCTGCTCGGCCATTGCCTGCTAGAAATGAGTATTCTTAGGCCCCATTCCAGACTGACTGAGTCAAACACTGGGGTGAGGCCGGCACTGAGTGTGACAAGCTTTAGTGGAGGGGGAGAATGCTGTAGTGTCCAAACACAAAGGCAGGGCTATCTCAACTCCCGTTCCTCACGCTGTGTGGGAAGCAGCCCCCACAATGGCAGCAGGTCCTATGAAAGCAGCACAGGAAACCCTGCACTGGAAGAGGAACCCATGTGGGACCAGCCACAAGGCTGAAACACTGTCTGGAAGACACCCAAGGCCATCAGATGATTCCTGAGCCCAGGTGGCAACTGCTCACCCGTGCAGCCCCGTCTCATCGTCAGCTCTGCTGCAGGTTGAAGGCTCTGCCTTTAAAGCCCACAGCACCGCTCATGCGGTGGCTTCCTGCATCTGCTTACCCAGTCCAGATTGGGTTCCCACCCCGTGCCAGCCCCTAGCTGGGCACGGGGCTAAACAGATAACTGATAACTGATTGTCACTCACAGGAAGCGCACGGAATAGTCAGCTTGAGCCTCGGGGAGCATTGCAGCAAAGCAGGGGCCCTTGGAATCCTTGGGAACTAGGTGGGAGTGAACTGCTGCGGGAGTGTTGGGGTTTCCCCAGGGTGGCGGTGACTGCTATTTCTTCATTGTTGGCTTTTCTGGAAGCCACATTTCCACTACTTTTTTGAATACTACCATTGCATTTTTTTTTAATCAGCTGAGCTCTGACAGACACAGCAGGGTAACTCCAAGTCATCTCTTAGGGATGAGGATGTAAGGACACTTGGGAGACAGAAACGGATGACATTCATGGAGCCTGCATGTCTGCTTGGGCTTCTTGCTTCTTGAAGAGCTCAGTGTTGGATCTGTCAGGAACGTCTTTGGCTGCAGGTAACTGAAGCATAAACCAGCAGTTTATTCTCCTCAGTGATAGCAAGAACCTAGAGCAGGCAGCCGATAGGTTAGGTCCAGAGACTTCCAAATGCCAGGCCAGTGACTCAGACTCCCTTGGCCTCTTTCCTCATGTTTATCTCTCGGAATCACATGATGCCAGCCAAGGCTGCCTGGTGGCACAGGTCTGTAACCATTGCTACTCAGAGGGTGAGGCTGGAGAATAACATGTTCAAGGTCAGCCAGGGCTACAGAGGGCAAGACCAGCCTGAGCAGTTTAGTGAGACCCTGTCTCAGAATTAAAGAGTAAGAAGTGCTGGGCTAGGCATGATGCCCTGAGCAGTTGCCTGCGTTTGTAAGGTCATGGCAAACAAAGAACCCTTTAGCACCCTCACAGTGCCCTGTTGCAGGCAGGGTGAGCAATGGGGGGCAGGGGAAACAGGTATTTCCAGAGCAGAGTCAGCTGTTTTCTTAAATCAGGGCAAACAAAAACTTTCCCAGAAACCTTTGCAGCATAGTTTCTATTAAGTCCCATTGGTCTGAGCTGTATAACATCAGCTCAAGGCAGTGGTTCTCAACCTGTGGGTCGAGACCTCTTTGGGGGTGAGTGACCCTTTCACAGGGATCTCGTAAGATTACCATAAAACACAGATGTTTACATTATGAATTATAACAACAGCAAAATTACAGTTATGAAGTAGCAACGAAAATAATTTTATGGTTAGGGGTCACCACAACATGAGGAACCGCATTAAAGAGTCACAGCATTAGGAAGGCTGGGAACAGCTGCCTTAAGGGATGCTGGAGGAAATGTTGGTGGCAATAACCTCCAAGTCACAGATTCACCAGCCAGGCTAGGCCTGCTGCTGTTGCTAGGGAACAGGAGCTGTGATAACGGCAGGAAGCTGGCCCTGGCCATTACAGTCACCAGCACCACCCCCTCTATTATTGTTGCTAGCCCACACCTGCACAGGACACTGCTGTGGTAGTTCCTTGTCTCCATGGCGGAACAGTCTAAGGTACTCAGTACTCTAGCTATGCTATAGTGCTCAGCCCTTAGGAAGGACGTTGTGACGTCAGATGGCCTGCCCCATAACACTAGCTCCCAGGTGGGGAAAGGGAGGTGTGGATAGAGGCTGTTTGTGGCTGAAGCCCTGCTTCAGGACACTAACACGGAGGGATGGGCATGTCCTGGAAAAAGCAGCTGTGTGGCACAGCCCTTGGTGAGCTCTACAGGACTCGATCCTCAGGGTTCTCAGCTGCTGTGTGGTTGCCCCCAGCCTACTCCACAGCTGTTCAGGACTCCATTTGGGCCTGATTTTCCACAAAGCAAGTTTATCACTGACTATGTGAGGCTTGGGGGAGTAGAGGGACAGGAACCGCTTCCCAGCACACACCCTGGCACCATCTCACTTCCTCTTAAGGCATCTCTTTCCAGTCTCTGTTGCCTCCTCCCTTCTTCCCAACTCCCTAGAGATTTCAAATTCTTTTGCTTCTGATATGCAAACATTGCTATGGTTTGTGTGTGATTGGTGCGTACCCCCAAGGGTTCTTGCATTAGACGCCTGGTCTCCAGCGTGAAGACATTAAGAAGCAGGTGCCAGGGGGCTGTCAGAAGGGAACAGGGTAGTTTTGTGGTATTTTGATAGTTCTTGTGAGAGTGACGTGTCCCTCTTTGTTTCCGAGATGTCTCCTATCTGTCATGTGGGTTTCATGGAAGTCGCAATGCTAAGACATAGCCAAGGAGGCTACTGCTAGAGCCCTGCCGTTCAGACTTCCCGCCTCTAAACCTGGGAAGCGAAGTGAACCTCTGTTCCTTATGAAGCACCCAGATCCAGTTGTTCCCTCATTGCAATGGTAGAATGTGCAATGGTAAATGGGAGTGGGCAGCATACAGGAGCAGCTGGTATTCAAGACAGATGGAAGCCGAGGTCATGGTTTTGCTACATTATCCCCGTTGTGAACTGCCTGGTCTAGTCTGGTGCCTAGAATGGGTCTGCTCAAAGGTGCTTGGTCTCATCTGGCTTTGGTGCTGTATGGCCACCCATCACTAAAATCCACAGGTCTTAAATCTAGCCACACTAGCTTTCCTCAGACACTTGGTGTCCCACAGTGGGCCCCCTGGGAAACTGTAGATACCGCTCTCACTGTGCTTCACCGCCCTCATTTGCCTGGCTGCTTCTTTTGGCAAAGGCTGCACTGTGGTCCCTGCACCATGGTCTTGGGCAGCTGGGCACCAACCTCCCTTTCCACCCTGCCAGGGCCATGTTCTCAGTCCCTGCCTGATGTTTTCCACCTTGCTCCTTTCCAGGGTCTCCACCCCCAGAGCTGGAAAAGTCAGATCCTGTGTGGCCAGTTGGTCTTGTCATGCAGCTGGCATCTTCTCTGCAGAATAGACACGAGGTGAGGGGTGGGGGCCCACAAGAGGAACAGAGCCCCCCCATCACCTTCACTAGCTCAGGACTTCCTCCAGGTTGACCCTTTCAGGGGAGCTTCACAGGTACGGTGGTTTGAACGTGTGTTCCCCTGTACACCCGTGTGTTGAAAGTTTAATGCCCAGCACAGATGGTGTCTGCAGGTGTCACCTGTGTGAGATGACTAGGATTAGGTGAGGTCATGAGGGTGGACCCGTGATGGCAAAGGGCAGGAAGACACACCTGTCTGACTCATAATGTTGTTGCGCCAGGAGGGCTTCCTCGATGCTAAGCAGATGCTGGTGCCAGGTTCCTCGACCTGTAACCCACAGAAGTATGAACCAAACAACTTTTTCTCCTTTATAAATCATCTAGTCTCAGGTCTTTTCTCACACCAATGAGAAATGTGCTGATAAAATAGGTTGTAGCCAAATGTCAGCATCAAATCAACAAACCCAACAGGGGCCATGCTGAAATGGAGACCAACCAACAGGACATGAGTTTTCCTCCATAGTGCTTAGGGCAGAGAAGAAGATCCCTGCGTGACAGTTGGCAACTTTCTAAAAATGAACAAGCAAACAGAACGGTCAGAGCTGGAAGCAACAATGGTTTTTCCCAGCACGTATGTTAGGCGATGAGTATTTACTTTGTTAAGGGCCTGACCAGCTAGCTGTGGACGAGAAACTCGGCACCATAGCCACACTGAGTGTCGGCTTGTAGGCCGAGTCCTGCTTCAGGCCACCCCCTGGCTGTCGCTCAGGAGGTAAGTTTCCTTCTCCCCATTCTCATTGCCTTCTCCTGCCTAGTGACTGGTGCTCTCCCCACCAACAACACATTAAAACAAAGTGATGCTAGACAACAGTGAGGCTCTGCTTTTACCTGTCCTGACAAACTACAGTTATAACAACAGGTGTCCGAGGCCACTGACAGCAGCTTGCTAGAGAGTCGCAAGAGTTGCCAAGAGTGCCCATAGCCCTTAAAGCAGGGTGGAGGTACTTCCCAAGAGGAAGAACTGCCAGGTGAATGTTTATTGTAGCTATACCTGTAAGAGCTTAAAATCGACAGCTGAGAAGTCAAATGACAGGGAAGGGTGGAGAAGAAGGCAACACCTGGAAGCCGGGTGATGTCATGCCTCATTAGAAGCCATGAGAAAATTAGGCAGTAGCAAGCATCCGGGATGCTTGGACTGTGTGCTCATCTAAAAAGGCAGAGAGTACCAACTCATCTTTCTGCAAGTTCTCCCCGCCAGCTAGATCCCACCTCTCTGCTCCTCCCTCCCCGCCTTCGTGGTCCAGGCTCATTCTGGCTGCACTGCTGCTGGTTCCATGAAATGGAGTCCTCAGTGCACATAGCTCAGTAGTGGACATGTCCACATCTGCCTCTGCCTGTTCCCTGCTGCCTGGCTCTTAAATTAAGAATCAACATCAGCAGTTCAGCTACTGTTCACTGAGTGCCTGCAAGACAGCTGTGGTTGTGACCAGCATTATTCTGCGTGTATTATTTTGCATTGTTTTATTCTGAAATAATATATGCAATCGATACTATTCTGCCCATAAACATGAAAACTGGAGCACAGAGGTTTTGTCAAAGGTTGAAGTCTATTTAAGTTCATACACTTGTTAAAGGCTATGGATTCTGAAGCCAAGTCTGGTTGGGTTGAATTGCTTTATTTCAAGCTCTCTGTGTGTCTTTTGCCTCTCTGTCTGTCTGTCTGTCCCTCAACCCTGTGTGTGTGTGTGCGCGCGCGCGCGCGCATGTGCACCTATGACTGAGAAGGAGAAAATGTGGCAAAACAAAACTTGCTACTTTCCTCTTGAGTGGCGGGTGAATCCCTCCCTTTTGTATTTCCCTAAATGTTAAATTATGCTGCAAAGAGAGATATCCTGCTAGGTTTCCAGACTTTCTGATTTCCAGTAGCCCTACATATCTTAAAGGGAGATAAGCTGTGTTGGTTATTTAATCCCCTTTCTGTCTTCCTGTCAGGGCCAAGAGAGGATGTATGGTTCCCAAGCTTGCCTGGGTTGTAGGAAGTAGCTGCTGTAAGCAAGCACACTGTAGACCAGGCCCTTTGCACACGGCAATGACTTGCTCACATTCAGGCACTGAGCTCTTGCTGCCCGTGGGAAGCTGGGCTATTGTTGTCTGTTGAGCTGGCTCATCACCGGGTGCGTGTGCTGACTGAGGCGAGGCACGTGAGCATAAATGGAGCATGTGCACGGCTGCCATCGCTATGGAAAGCATGACTCTGAAGTGAGTTGAGATGAAACGCAAAGATCACATCCATCACATGGGTTCATACTGGCTCAGGTTGCATCTCATTACTGTACCACTCTGCCTACATATTGTGAATTAATATAGTTAATAAATCCTGTGATTATCGTGTGAACAGTACACAATTGTATTGCTCTGTGTTTTGTTTTCAGTATAGAAAGCAGGAATTTGGTAAATGTAGATGTTTAAAATTGATTTCAATTTTCTTAAACTTTGCTTAAGCATGTTTTTGTTTTTTAAAAAAAGGGGGTACTCTAAAAAATCCTCTGAACTTGAAGAGTCTCAACCCTTTGTGTCCTGAGAAACTGAGTCTTGACACATGAGTTTAAAGGTCTCGCCTCCTCTTGGAGTACTCTGCTGTTCTTGGGGATGGGTCCTAGGTTTTATACAGAAAACAAAAAGGAAATCTGAAGATGTAAGAAACAAAAGCTTGTTCTAAAGGTAGTGGGAACTTCTATTTAAAAACCTGCTTCTCTCCCAAACTCCACAGATCGATCGATCTATCTATCTATCTATCTATCTATCTATCTATCTATCTATCTATCTACCTACCTACCTATCCTGGGAAAAAAGGGGGATACATTTGCAAAGACAAGGAGCATGGGAGTATAGATAGATGTCAGGCAACTTCTAGGGAAGTGAGTAGCTAAATAGCAAGGAAGCATTAATCTAATCTGTAGGAGAAAAGCCAGAGCTGCTCAGAACATGGCAGGAGTTAGGAGCACCCGATAGTTCTATGGCTGGGTGAGAAGTAGGCAATAGGAGGGAGGGCGGAAGGAGCAAGATATTCTACCAGCAGTATCAGCAGCAACCACAGTGCCATCACAATCACCGCTGCAGCCATCAGAACCGCTGCTACCACTGCAGCCATCAGCACGGCCGTCCACCACTGCAGCCATCAGCACCAACACTGCTGTCCACCACTGCAGCCATCAGCACCAACACTGCTGTCCACCACTGCAGCCATCAGCACCGCTGTCCACCGTCACTGCTGCCAGCTCAGCCACGTAGCTGCAGGTTCCACCCCTCAGACTTTCACCAGCGGCTCTACCACCACCGCCATTGCTGTTGCCGACTCGCCACCACCGCTGTCACCAAATCAATCATTGCAGCTGTCACCACAGTCACTGCTACCACATCTAGCACCTCCATGAGTATCAATACCAAGCCAACATCACTTCTTCACTCTGCCAGTGAATCCAAGCGCATTTCCCTCTTCTCGCAATAAAACCCCGGATGCTTGTCCTTGGAGAAGGTGAATTAGTGTTTCTAGATACCGTGCTGGGTAGGAGCTGTAAAATACAAAGCTGTTTCTCAGAGGAATATCGAGTGAGAGTGTCTTATGAAGTAGTGAGGTCCCCACTGACTTCTGGGGAACAGATTCCAGGCAGGAGGCTGGAGTGGTCCTTTCTTCGGTCGCTAACAAGAACAAAACCTAGCTTGCCACTTTTTAACCCAGAAGTGAGATTGGCCAGCTAACAAGCCCACTCGAGGCTCTAGACAGCCTCTCAACTCTGAATTAGAAACCTCAGTCTAAGTCAGTAGATAATCACAGCCTCCCCCAGCACCACCATAACAACAAGGAGACGGATGAGGAACCCAAAGGGAACAGAGAGGATTCTGGGAACAAAAGAAAACTCCCAGCTACACAGTTCATGAGTTGCAGAAGGCTGGGTAGCTATTTTAAGTGCTTCAGGTTGATATGTGGCCCAGGGCTGCATCTCAGTATTTGGGCCAAAGATATAAAACATTAAAGAAAAGTCTTCACCGTGTGGAACTCTGGGCATGCTGTGTTTTCACGGCATCCCTGGATCGAAAAGGAAACTAAAACTGTTTTTGTAGTAAGTGCTTGCTGGGGCCTTCTTCCAATTTATAGCAAAATCGTACATCAGCTGTGAGTGTGCATTTGTATAAGTGACAAAATCACACCACTGCCTCACTCCAGACTATAAACCACCAGCAGGGAGGGTGGAGGCGCTGGGGAGAAATCTCGCTGTTGGCTTGGTTGCTGGGCTGGCTCGATGTGTAGGAAGAATTCTCTGCAGAAAGGCAGAATTCCTTCAATTCTGAGTAACAAGGAACTTAAAAAAAAAAAAACAGCCTAAAAAGAAGAAGAAGAACAATTATGTTCTTGCAAAATGCTAGCTTGACTACTTTTCCCTTACTCAGTGGGGCAAACCTTTGATGGGAGCTATAATTTTTTTTTTGGATATTCATTTTATAGACCAACAAATCCTCTTCACTTATAACTTTATGAAGACTCTCATTTCCATAATTACAATTTCCATTCTGAGTAGCGAGCATGTGCAATGAAAGGGGAGGTCTATGTGCTCCTGCCTACCCCGTGGGTACAGGCTTGGGGGATGGAGAGAGAGCCTGCCCTTCCTCTCTTACTCCTTAGGGCTCCTTTGGTCCCCTGGTAGAGCTTTGGTAGACAGGATGCAAGTTTGCTGTTATCCTAAATGAAAGGAGAGGCCATGTCAGTTCGGGTCAGCTCATAGATGTGATCTCATATTTTCAAAGGATCACATTGGTTGTTATTTGGGGGATGAACTATTTATAGATTGGTTTAAATCACAAGTAGGGAAAATACTCATTGGAAGCCAATAGGCACAAGGTTGGCTGTCAGGAAACAATATGGTAGCAGTCGGACCAGATGACTAGATTCTGGGTATGGTTTAAAGGCTGACCAGGTGGTACTTGTTGCTGTGTTGGAAATGGGATGGAAGAGGAATGGAAGGTAAAAGTGTTACCAGGGTTTTTGCTTAAGCAATAGGGATCTCCGTTGCTGGGTAAGGCCTATTTATTTTGTGTACATTGGGTTCATCCATTAGAATGTTGAGTTAGACATCTCTGTGACAGTGTTGAGTCCAGATTGAGGGAATGGCCAGGGTGAAGACAGGACAGTTCTGGCTGCATGTATGGTAGGGGTGTCCGAATCTGGTCGGAGTCTCAAGAATGAGTGAAAATAAAGAAAAGATACCACTGCTGGGCTCTGCCCCTGGCCATACAGAGGGTAGTCAGGCAGGGGAAACCAACAGAGGAGGCCAAGAGCTGGATACTTGAGAGGCCAAAAGAGAATCAAGAGAATGGTGTCACTGGGGACAGGTGAAGACAAAGTCTCAACCATCACTTGTGACAGCTAAGATGTGCTTGTGGGGCTTAGTAACAAGAAGGTCACTACAGGGTGGGCAAGGGACTTGACCTACATGGGACAAGACCAAGCACATAGCCTTCCTTTAGGAGTAGGAGTTGCTGGGTCTTTAAACCTCTGTCTTGCTGTGTTTATTCCAACAGCTGTTTATTTAGCGCCCGAGATAGCAATAGCAAAGATTCCACCTTCATCTCGTGTGTGCCTTGTACAGGTATGGGCTTCCCATGAGTTCCTCACAGGGTACTCACAGCCACCTCAGGAGACAGGAAGTCTCATTCACATATATGTGGGAATCCAGGACATAGCCCACGCTCCTCTCCCTGGAAGTCCAGGTCCTCCTTCACTCTATCAGTCTCTGTCTGTCTGTCTGTCTGTCTGTCTGTCTGTCTCTGTCTCTCTCTTTCCACTCCCTTTTCTTTTGCTCTCTCCTTTTTATATAAAGATGGTAAAAATAGCCTCATAGGACACATAGTTTGCCATGGTGACTGTTTCAAAGGGTGGTGAAGGTTGCTGGTGTGTCTCCATGCTGCACCCCGACTTGCAGAACCTCAGCTTACTGCCATCAGTCCCCAGGCAGCTCCTCCCTAATCCCTTCCCCCACTCAGCAGCAGTTGCCATTCTGCTTCCTGTCTCTGTGAGCTTGGTTATTTTAGAGACTTCTTTTAAGTGGAATGATGCAGTTTTGTCTCTGTTTATTCTGAGAGGAGGTCCTGCTGTATAATCCAGGCTGGCATGGAACTTGCTATGGAGCCCAAGGTACGCTTGGACTCACCATTCTCCCACCCTAGGCTCCAGAGTGCTTGGGTTAGAAGTTTGTGCTATTGTGCCCGTCTGTTATTTGTCTGTGTACTGACTGACTGGTCTCAATAGAACATGTCCAAAGCTTCCCTTACAAGGTTGGATAGCATCTTCTCACACATAACAGTCATCCCACATTTGATTTGTTTGCGGTTGATGGGCAATGGGTTGCTTCTATCTTTGGGCTCTTGCAAAGAGCGATGCTGTGAACATCTGTGGTCCCCACTTGGACACCCACTGCAAGGCATGGGTTGCTCTACACCTCATATGTTACCACGTTAGCCCTCTGAACTCACTTTGCTTTTTATTGTTTCCAGGTTCCTTTCCACTGCCATCTTAAATCTGGTCTTAAATTTGTGAGAGATTTTATTTATTTAGTATTAATTATTTTTGTTTTGTTTTGTTTCAAAACAGGGTTCTTCTGTATAGTTCCCACTGTTCTGGAACTTGCTCTGTAGACCAGGCTAACCTGGAACTCAGAGATCTGTCTGCCTCTGCCTGCCAAGTACTAGGATTAAAGGCGTGTGTCATTGTGCCCAGCTAGATATTTTTTCTTATTTATGTGTATGTGTGTGAACCTGTGTGAGTATATTTGCACCACATGTCTGCAGTACCCTCTGAGGCCAGAAGAGGGCAAAGGCTCCCCAGGGACTGGAGTTAAAGGCAGGTGTAAGCAAGCCATCATGCAGATGCTGGACCTCAGGTCGCTGACAGGACCATCAGGGCTCTAAGCCACTGCCCTATCTCTCCCATCCCTACCCCATAGTCTGGTTGAGTACCGGAACCACGCCTATTGGTACACGGCTGTTCTCACAGCACTCTAACCATGCACACTTCATGGTAGTTGCTCACTAAATGTTTTTCAAATGGATGAGTGGATGAGACACCCAGGCTGTCTGTTGCCACTAAGTCCAGCTACCACCCATTATGAATGAGGATATTTTCTAAATCCTAGAACACTTACAGGCATCAGTCACAGGCGTCGCTTTCATCAAATTCATTACAACATTTACAGACCAATAGGTCCTCCAGAGTCTGGAAATAAAGGTGATTGTCAGTCACAAAACAGCCAGAACTGCCCGATGGAGGGAGGTCAGAAATGGACATACCAAAAGCCTGTGTGCAGCTTGCCAGATCATGTGGTGGTCAGAGTGCCTGAGAGAAGGGCTAGGGCTCAGCCCCAGAGTGAACAAATGTGTGCCCTTTGCTGGGCCTGGCCACTGGGACCACTGTGCTCAGTGAAACACCAGTGTGGTCCCACTGCTGATGGGTGCAGTAGCTCAGCAGCTGAGCTCAGGACATGGAGGTTCACACTGCACTGCTATCCAGAGTGGGGACAAGTGGGTGATATTGACCTCTTTGCTGGCCATGCCCTCACCACTCCCAATCCCTGCCTCCCACCTCCCCAGCCAGTCTCCTAGATAAGTGTGTGTGTGTATGTATGTGTGTGTGTGTGTGTGTGTGTGCTAGTCTTCTTTGTATTGTTGTGATTAAATCATCTATCCAAAATCAACTTGGAGGAAAGGGTTTATTTGGGTTACATTTCCAGGTCACAGCACACCATGAACAAAGGCAAGGCAGGAACTGGGATGAAATGATTCTTACTGGTTCTGATCTTTCTGACTCATGTTTATCTTTCTTACACTGCCCAAACACACCTGCTCAGGTGTGGTAATGCCCATGGTATGTGGGTTCTCCTATATTAACTAACAAGCAAAACCAAATGTCTCACTGACATGGTTCCGGGCCGATCTGAGGAAGACGATTCTTCGGTTGAGGTTGTAGTGTGGCTAAGTGGAAAGCACCAGACACCACTCTCAGTGGCAGAGGACACTGCATTGTTGGGCCCCAGAATTCAGGACTGGCTCCAAGTGGCATCTGGCTGCTGCCCCCGTCATTCCAGAAAGAGTCCCGGAGCTCATCGTTAGCCTAGGACAAAGGGGACATTCAAAGTCAAAGCACAATTTTTACCGAGTGCCTATCATTTTGGCTCCATTTTAACACTGAAGAAAAGTCATCGGCTATGATAAGTTGGGCACAGCCAGGTAAATGAAAGGAAAATTCCCCATTAGTAGATTTGGAGAAGAAGCGGATTAATGCTTTTTAAGTATTTCACATGGTGCCTGGCAGATAGTAAATGCCAGCAAATGTGGCTGCCACTTTTATTCTCTGTATGTTATCACACCAAGTCCTCGAGGTGAACTGAGCCATGCGTTCCCTATCTGGATAAACAATCTATACTCTGCTTATTCAGCTGAGGGATGCATGAGGAAGAGATGGCCGATGGGAGAATGGCAAAGGTGGTTCTGTTTACGGAGACCAAGGGACACTGTTTTTATCTCCTCTCCTCAGTGTTTTGCCCCTGTCTCCTGAGTGGCGATTCACTGTGGTACCGTTAAGTTGGTTTTGTGAGCCCCACTTACACGTGAGAAGCCCGAGGCGCTGAGAATAACAGGCAACACAGCAGGCACACAGCAGAGTTCTCTGTGACTCTGGGCCCAGGGGCATTCAACTCCACTCCCACACGGTAGAAAGCCTGAGACAGCCCAGGAAGCTGCCAGGAGGCTGAGCAAGGCACAGTCACAGTGGAGCAAAAGCCCTGGAGAAGAGAGGGTGGTGTGAGATTTGGAAGCACGTGCAGGGTGGGAGGGTGTGGGTCGAAGCTGAAAAGACGAGCAGGGAGCCAGACACACAGGGCCTGAGCCGAGTGGAGGAGCTTGGGTCTTAAGCAAGAAAGTAAGATCCGAGCCCATGCAAGCCAGTTTCGCACATTCAATAAACATGAGCCTAGTGCTCCTGAGGAAGATTCCAGAAGAATTAACTACAGCCTGGCCTGGGTAGCCTTCTGAGAGGGTGTCCAAGGAAGCGGCACTGGGAGCAGTCTGGAACCTTACACTGACCACAGCCACGTCTTGGGAGCGACACGGGCAGGATTCCTGAGGCTGGAGCTGCAGGGTCTCTCTTAGGGGTGCTGTGGTCATCGTGAGCACGGCAGGTGTGAGAAAGACCTGCGAGGGCTCCCTACATGCTGCGTGCTCCTGCACATGCTTTCTTCCCTCCTATTAACAGCGTTCTCGTCTTCTAGAAGGTTCTCAGTATAGACTGCCTCCCTGGCTCCAGGAGAGAGAGAGAGAGAGAGAGAGAGAGAGAGAGAGAGAGCAAGCCATATGTCCTGTGCCATGTGACAGAGGGAGATTTCCGTGGGAAGAGGGTGGAGGCTGGCAGTCTCCAGCGGAAGTGGCCAGGTGATGCACCTAACTCAGACAGCCTAGTTGCAGTCTAGATGCACAGGTGACACTGACCAACGGGGACCCTGTAGGAGGGACCCTCAGCTGTGGGGAGGAGTGGAGTGTAGATGCATTTAAGGGGTCAATGGTTGACAGTTCAATGTCCTAAAAAAAAAAAAAAAAGGCCCTCACCACCTCTCCCTTAGTGTATGGGAGGGGGGAGTGGGCATTCCTGACTTACATCAGCAGGAATGCCACTCAGGGTCACATTTTTTTTGACCTCCAGGAAATAAAGTAAACATTGCCGGCATATCTGGGACAGCTGAGTTAGTGGAGTGGGTGCTTCTTAGAGGGCTTTATACCTCAGGTCGCTACGTAGTGCATAGTGCGTAGTGCGTAGGGCTCAGCAACAGTCACGTGACAGGAGAGCAGCCAGGAGGATGCAAAACACCTCAGGTGGCAGAAAGGGGCCAGGCTTCAGAGAAGACAAAAGTGGGCGGCTCTGCTCACTCTTTGGGGTTCTGAACTGTTTCTTGGTTCCCTCTGCAGAACCACCACCTCACAGCCGCCCTCGTTCCCAGTGCCTGCAGGCAGCCTGGAATTGAGTGTTTCAGGCCTCAGCTTCCTCCAGCTCTCCATTGTGTCCTCTAGAGAGAGCACAGCAAAGAACAAAGACCAGGGCCATACCATCTCTGAAACAGCCACTTCCCTGACCAAGGGACCGTCCTCATCTACAACCATCCTTCTCCGCTGAGAAGGGACAACATGTCCGTATTGCTAAGAGCCCCAGGCTGCATGCAGACTTCAATCCGACATGAATGACGGATGGAAGCTCCTACCATTGCCATGGAGCCCAGGCAGATCCCAGACCCACAGAAGCTCCGTTTGTAGCTTATATTCTTCATGCGTGTGTCAGCTCTAGGAAACCTGAGTCTGCTGTGGAGCCGTCCATCGGCAGCACACAGCGCGGTCTCTTCACCGGAGCTTGCAGTCACCTCGCTTAAATACAGACAGATCTATCGCCTAGGTAATGAGGCGTTTCCAGTTCTGTTCCCTTTTTCCCTTGAAGAACTGAGTTATAGCACACACAACTGCCTGAGATGATCTGACAAACATGGGTCCTCGGCGATGCTGTTTTCCCGTCGCCAGTGCTAATCAGACTCGGACCCTCAGGCTGATGTGAGTGGGGCTGGGATAAAGCACACTGAGTAAGCGGTCAGCAGAGCGAATGCTTGCGAGAACCTTGTCACCAGGGGCTAACACTGCCTAAATGTTCTGGTCCCTTGGTTTAAATTCTCCAAAGGATTCGTCTCCTTGGCTCTGGAGTATGTTCCTCCAGGATCCAGACTCTCCCATCATCACGTGGGCTGGAGGAAGGCTCTTAGGAACAAATAGGACTACACAAACTCACCATGGGGCTGCAGAGAGAGCAGAGGGGACTGCCAAGAGCTTAGGTACGACTGCGCTGGATCACGTGTCTGGAATAACCAGGAAGAGGATTCTAGATCCCAGAACTAGAAAGGCAACTGCTAGCCTCTGGCCGGGCAGCGGTCATTTCTACACATTTAGAGAACACGTGGGGTTCTCCACAGATCACCAGTGAGCTGGTAGTGGGGTTGCTTGCTCCCTTCCCCTATGTGCTACTCAAAAGGTCAGGAGGCCTGCTGTGTGGGGCGAGGCACCCTTGGCGCCCTGGCCTTCCCACCTTCCAGGCCTCTCCTCCAGACCTGCGACACAGCTTGCCCTGAAAATGTCCTGGACTCCCAGGCTGCAGGAAGCCCACGCCTCAGGGCCTTTCCCACCCAGGCCTACCACCTGTGCAAGCAGGCTGCACCCACTCTTTCCAGTCCAGCAGGTCTGCTGGCCACAGGAATTCCTCTCCTTCCCTCTGCCTGCGGCTCTCTTGACCTGAGTCCTTCCACCGGAGACCGCCGCTTGCCAATGTCCCTCTCATCTCCCATAGTCTGAATCTTTCCTTCTTAGGCCACCAGGGACTGAGGTCAGATGAGACCGTGGGAACATGTGGAAGAAGCAAGCATGTAGCTTCCAGCTCTGCAGAGTAAAGCCTGCATGGTCCTTTGCCCTCTCAGAGTTCTCTGTAGGATGGGCCAGGTGAGGATCCTGGAATGCGGTTTACAAGGTGGCAGTCTGAGGGTCAGAGAGGCAGGTGACTGGCCTCAGGCCACTCAAGAGAGCAGTGGAAAGAATTCTGTCACAACAGCCACTTCCTCCACTGTGGAGCTTGGGACGTCAGAGTCAGTTCTGGGTTCCCAGCACACCCACTTTGTATGTCTCCCAGCCTTTCTCAGCCAAACTGCCCCCGCCTGAATGCCCTCCTGGCCAAAGCCAAGCCCTTCTCTACTCAGCGCTGCCCAGATCTCACCTTCTTTCAGATTCCCCTATTCTCCCCCCCTCCCCCCCCCCCCCCCCCCCCCCCCCCCCCCCCCCCCCCCCCCCCCCCCCCCCCCCCCCCCCCCCCGTTTTCCTGTGATCTGAACGCATCCCCCAAAGGCGGTTCCTAGGTCACACCGCAGTTGAATGCCTTTTACAGCAAGAAGAGGAAGAACCTGCCACGGTGCTGACAGCCTTGGGTGCAATGGAAGTCTAAACAATGGACCAGTGAATGGGTCTCTTTGCCTGTCTTTTTATGTGGCTGACAGAATTCATCTGGGTGAGAAGACTCAGGCAGGTCCCAGCACAAAGCCAGGCAGGTGGCCCCAAGTGCTCACTGGCACCAACAACCTGAAAGCAACGCTACCCTCCATGCCCCACCTGCCAGCATAGTTGGCCTTTCTGATCAGGCCAAATGCCTGCACAAAGGCCCCAGTGGCCTGACGCCAGGGGACTGCCCACTGGCCTCTAAAAAGAGCAAAGTCTGCCTCCAGCCCGCTCTGCCGGCTCAGCTGCCTCTACACCACCCGCCCAGACTCCGAAGCCTGCAGTGTGGGGAAGAAAAAGAGGAGGAAAATCAGGTCAAACCAGATGGTAAAGCAGTTCTCTTGGTCAGCACTGGGAGCTGGAGGGCTGGCAGCAGCCGAGTGGCTGCTGGGTCAGGCACAGCCCTGGCCTGGGTGTTGCGACTGGCCAACCAGGCTCTGCGGCTTGGATTCTCCACAAACCAAGGCAGTTAGTCAGCAGACAAAAGCAAGTCTTACAGCACTATCTATATTCATGTATTGTGGACGAACCTGTTTGTGCTTTATATAACATATATGTGTATACAGCTGGCCTCTGCTCTACTGTGGATTCAACCAACCACAGATTGAAATGCTGAGAAGACAAGAATAGCCCAGGCTTTTTCTCTGGTTTTCTTTTTTTCTTAAACAATCTCCCACAGCTATTTGCATGGCATTTGCCTGGCATTCCGTGATAAGCGATGCGGGCATAGCTGTTAGTGTACAGGAGGATGGGTTTCACAAGTTCCATGCAAACCCAAGGCCACTGTGTAGAAGGGACCTCAGTATCTTCAGCTGCTGGTACTCATGGGGAGGGGGGAGTCCATTCCTGGTGGAGACAGTGGGACCTAGTAAATACTTGTCAACGAAATGAAAAACCAATAGGCTGGTTGTTTCACATCTTTCATTGGCATGACCAAAAGGGAGTGGTCCTATGCCTGCCTCCTCTCCTCTCCTCTCCTCTCCTCTCCTCTCCTCTCCTCTCCTCTCCTCTCCTCTCCTCTCCTCTCCTCTCCTCTCCTCTCCTCCCCTCCCCTCC
>NW_026067891.1:2019505-2087033 GCF_014885135.2 Alexandromys fortis | reverse complement strand
CCCTCCCCTCCCCTCTCCTCTCCTCTCCTCTCCTCTCCTTCCTCTCCTCGGGATTGTCCATCCTCTCCAGGGCTGTCTCTGAACCCTGCAAGACTCATAGCTTCCCATCAGGTTTCCCCTTATGTTTAGTCAGGAATCCTCTGCCTTCTCAGCTACCCTAATTTACTTATTTTCTTTAGGATCCCAATGAGGGACCTGGCTGTACACAGGCTTGGCTTGGGAGACAGGGGAGTCTTACTAGGCAGGCCTAGGCAGGGTTTGCTCGCCCTTATGATCACAGATGGAAGAAATCGAAGGCGGGTGTGGCTACTCCCTTCTCCATCACTAACATGTTGTCTAGAGAAGGCCAGATGTTCAGTTTTGAGGATTGCTGTGACGGGGTAACCTGGGAACCAAGGCCAGTGGCTGATACCCACTGGCCAGGACCGGACTCAGCAGCTTGAGCCCAAGCTACAAAGTAGCCGGCAGATGTAAAGCCCTGAGAGTCTTAGACTCTTACTTTAGAGTGCACCTGCAATAGTGAGACCAAGAACCTGCTTGCAGGGTCAGTGGAGCTCTACTCCTGGGCCCTGCATTCCATAAGACCCTGCTCTGACCCATCCAACATCAAGAACAAAGAGTGTTAGGGAGGAAGGGATACGCTCACGTGTGTTGCACATTTCCCTCCCCAGAACTCTAAGCCCTGGGACTCCGGGGTTCTCTTTCTGAAGCTAAGCCCCCCTCCTAGGCTTCCCCAGTGTGAGCCACATGGCCGGGGTTGCCCAAGGTGTAGGCACTGACCAAGGGCAATTGCTCTGTGGAATGTGCACAGAGCTGCAGTGAGGGCTTGGTGTCCGGGTCTTTCCTGGCGCCCCATTGTAGGTCTTGGGCAATGAAGAAGTAGCTGTCCTGAGCTGCTGTGGCAACCAGAGGGCTGAGCCCCTGGGTTCTCAGGAGGATGGGAGAAGGACATCTTCCGTTCGACACTTGGGTGTTGCCATCGGAGCTGTGACTTATACTGTCACCATCTTCTCTCTGGGAGCCACACATGGACGCAGCACAAGCAATGGAGAGAGGAGACCACGTGGGCTTGGCAGAGCATCGTTTGGAGTGAGCATGCCATCTCATAGCGTGGCTGTGTTCATCCCAGACCTGAGGCCTCATGGCTTTTATAAAAAGATATATTTCCTTTTAGTGTGTTCCTGGTACCCCCAGAGGCCAGAAGAGCATGTTGATCACCTGGAACTGGAGATACAGCTGACTGTAGAGCCTCCATCTGGGCATTGGGAACCGAACCCAGGTCCTTTGCAAGAGCAGTAAGTGCTCTTAAGCACGGAGCCACCTCTCCAGCCCCAGGGTGCATCACTTTTGAAGCTGATTTTCAGTGAAAATCCTGACAAAGGTCACCCAGCTGGGACTCTGTGGCCAAGCAGCTTTCGCTTTCCTCCTGATGATGAGCTGGAGGTGTTAAATGAAGGACGAAAAGGAAGATGTTTTGAATGTGTGGGTGGGAATGGCAGGGACTTTGGTACCTGCAAGTGCTCCTTGCTGGGCACTCCCTTAGCTGTGCAGAGGCCGTGTGTTTGTCCTGTCCACCCAACCACTAGTATAAGCCCAGTACCTACCACTGTCTTAACTTCTCAGAAAAGACCTTGATTTAACGGTCATGGAAATATTTTCAGGTTATGATACTTTCCTAGAAAGTCAGGTTCTGTTTACCGTTCCCTGGATGCCAGAGTCCTCCTGGAACCCAATTCCTAGGGAAGAGAGAGCCTCCCTCAATGCAAGGTTGTGCTTCTCCATCTTAGAGATGAGCTGGTAGAGAAGGTGCTCTCAGACCTCAAAGCATTTCTATTGGAAACTTGCGGTCCTGCCCCCCCTCCACCCCCCCAGCCCTTTTGCACAGCTGCTTCTGCCAACACCGCCCTTTTCCTCCTTTCTTCAACTTCCCATTGAGGCCAGTTCCATCTCGGCTTGTCTGGTCTCTGTGTTCATCCCCAGGACGTATCTAGCTTTCTCCCACAAAGGATTCTGTCTGTTCTGGGCTATTGGTTCCAGGTCTGCTCTGTCGTGAATGAAACCTTCCCACCAGCTCTGTGCACAGATTGCACTGGGCTGAACTTTCCTCTCTTTCCTGAGCCAGTGTGTGGTTCAGACCATCGGAGCTCAGCCGTATCCAAGAAATACGGCTGAGGGCAGAGTCTCCTCTCCCAGCATAGTCTGCAATTGTGGGCCACCCCAGTGCTTTCCACACCCCAGGGGCATATCACTGGGAGTGTTGAGACATGTTGAGCACGGCCAAAGGGGATTCTGCTGACACTCTAGGCTTAGTTCTATGGTTGCTGGTCTCTGGAGTCTAGGGTCCTTGCCAAGCTGTCCTGGTCTTTCCCTGACTGGGTGGCTGAAAGGCTCATCAGAAACACAAGGCAATCTTTGACATTTCCTCTGCAGTCACCAGACTTTGCCCTGGGCAGAGGGAACTAGGGAAAGGAAGGGCTGCAGAGATTCTAGAGACCCTGGGGGGGGGGTGCTGGCAGTATTTCTAAGCAGAAGCTGGGCAGCCCCAGGGACACAGCAGAGCAGTGGGAGTCAAGGGAAGATTGTTGCAAAACCAAGCGTTGCTGCTGAGTCACAATTCATGTGGCATTAGGAGTCACAGTTGAGGCTGCCACTCAGTGCCTGTTTTCTGCTAACTGCTCTGACTTCCCAGCCTTCCACATCTGAGCCTGCTCAGTTGGTCCATCATTTGCAGGGCACACCCGGAGTTCCTATTTGCCCAGCACCCCATCCTTGTTTTGAGTGACACACCTGTGCTCCCTAGAGACTCCCCCCTCCTCACTCCCAGCCCATTTGTGCTTAGAGTGAGATGAGGGGGGGAGGGTGTCTTTCCTTCACTCTGTCCTGGCACCTGGGTTGAGATGGTCACATGACCCAGGCTTAGCCAGTCAGTTCCTTGATGGCCTCAGGATCAGGAATATTCTGGAAATAGGTTTCCAGACCATCCGGAAAGACAGCAAAGACATCATTTGTAGTCCTACAAGGAACCCACTAGGCCTGGGTAGCTGGGGCCAGCATAGGTATATGCAGTGGTTGTCTGAAGATGAGACTATCCCATGGGTGGGCATGGTGACATGGCCATGAGCCTCTGACCTCCCCCGCTGTGGGGCTGGTGCTTTCTTTGTTTCGACGCTTCAACTAGAGTTTCTGCTATTTCCAAACACAAGGATTTTGCCTATGCGGCCAGTGTCCCCTCCTCTTTATTTTTTCCCTTTGTTTGTAAGGTAGGCTTACTACTACCTGAATGGCACCTGACTTGTCTTCTTGTACCAGACCACAGCTCTTAACAACACAGAACAAAGGTAGTGGTGCTGCTGGACTGATTGCCATGGGCATGTGACCTGTAGCCTTTACAGTGGCCTTGCAAGTCGCTAATCACAGTTATTGAGAAAGAGACCAGGGGTCAAGGAGATGGGGACTTTGCCTTGGTTAGTAAGCAGCAGAGTTAATGTCCCGCTCAGAACTTCTGGCTCTCTTTTTGGGATGCTCAGAGCGCTGCCACTAAATAGGCTTGCTAGTGTCCATCCCTCCTGTAGCCGGAGTGTCACATAACCCGGGCTTCATGGGGACATTTCATGTCTGACTCTCCTTTGGCTCGCTGTTTTTCTTCGCCCTCCTGCTGCTCAGGCTTGGTCACCAGCAGTGGCTGGGTCTCTCTGGGGTGGGGCGACCATCTGATCTGGTTACCTTGGACCACTGGCCTTGTCCTATATCTTGGTTAGTCCCACTCAAACTAGACGCTCCTCAGCCCTCCCCTAGGTCCCCAGCAGTCCAGATAGCAGTCCTCTAGGTGGCTCCCGGTGTGGTGTGCCTGAGGCCCAGGGCTGGAAGAACACAGGTGAGGCTGAGCACCGCCTTTCCCCGGGTGGAGGCAAGAACTCAGAAAGCAAGTAGATCCTGGGTGTACTTCCAGAATGCATGGGACCCTGCATAGCCAGAGAAATCGGGAGCACTGTGGGAGCACTCCACTTTCCATTGAGGTGCAGCAAAGGGCTGGGGTACAGGGTGCAGTTTCTATTAGGATCTCTGGCAAAGGCGCAGTGTTGCAGAGCAGGAGAAGGTGTGGCTTAGTAAAAAATGCAGGGTTGGGGTGGGGCTTAGAGAAGTAAAAACAGAAAAGCAATCTTCATGAGCTCTCGGCTAAACTTTTCTGGCTAGCCAGGGGACGTTACTACTTCTTGGTCTGAGACTTTCTTTGGAAACAGGAAGGTTAATTCAAAACAAGATGAAGAAATGCTGGGGGGTGGGGGCATGAACTTGCTATACAGGGAGGGCTGTTGGGAGGGAGGGAGAAACTGCCTAAAGGGCAGGTCAGTAGCCGATAGAATAGAATAGAATCAAGTCTTGCCTCACACTGAACCTTGGAGTCCAGAGATCAGGCTGGCTGGGGAGACACAAGAGAAAGAGGACAGTAGAACAGGCAGGAGGCCATGGGCATGCTGGGACACTCCTGGAGGGGGTGGTACTCTAGCTAGACACTAAGGGATGGATAGGAGATGAGATGCTCTCAGGGAACCCCACCTCCACCCCAATGAAGCCTGAACATACTGTAACAGCTCGTCTGGGGCTGTGTATTCTGCTAGGTACCAAGGGTCCCATGTGGCTTACTAGGTCGTCTGCTGTACTTAAGACCCACTAGGTCATCTTCAGTGTGTAAGGCTCCGTCCCCTTCTCTGTGAGTCCTGAACGTACTTGGAAAAATCCCAGAGACAAGCCAGGGCTAAGTTTTAAATAGCCCGTGTGGCCGCGCGTTGTTATGATAATCCTGCTTTGTGATTGGTTGCTGCTAATCGCTTATTAAATTAAAGTTCATTGCCAGTCTGCCAGGGGCAGCGTTGGTATCTCCTGTGGGTTCACCCAGCAGGAAAAGGAAGGAAGCCCTGTGTCTCAAGAGTGTCAGGCACGGAGGGTGTCCTCAGAAATGCGGGTGAGAGGGCAGCCATCAGCAGGACTCAGTTGAGGGCCTCACGTGCCGAAGCACAGGCTGGCGCAGGTGCGAGGCCGAGCCTAGGGGTGACCTTGATCATCCTTCTGAGTGGGCTGGACTTTCTCTCCCAAAGTGATGAAATGCGTGGCTGTTTATTTACTCGGCAAATATGTCTCAAGCTCTTAACTATGTTCCGAGGGGATCCTTCCTCCCCGGTTCCTGCCTCTCTATAGGAAAACAGAGGTTGACTTGTCAGCCATTAAAGACTGTCTTTTCAGCAGTGAGGAAGTGAGGAGGCCTTAGAGAGCTTTTCAAAAGCAAAGGCCCGAAAGAGCCTTGGTAGGGAGCAGCACAAGCCCAGAGGAGGAGCTGGAGAAGCAGTGTGGGCTCCAGGAGCAGCGTGCTGGGCTCACAGCATCTGGCGTACCAGACTACCTGTGTCTTACACCGGGGGTCTGAGAAGTGTCAGCCACTTCCAGGCCCAGGAGTTCGCTCTTGACGATGATTCACCTTGGAAACTAGGGTCTTCCGTTTTCTTGTTCCTCCTCTCATCGTTTTAATGAAGAAAAAACAACAACAACAACAAAAAAAAAACCCACATCTCATAGTGCTTTAAACGTCTATGTTATAGTTAGCAGTGACATATTGTATATTTCAGAATAGCTGGTAGATGGAGAGGATTTTGAATGTTCATGTCACAAACGATAAATGTTTCAGGTGAGAAATACACCAAGTATTCAGATTAGGTGGTGGCACCCTGCTCGCACGTGTATAGGAACGCCACACCCACAATGCCGCTTAAGCGAGTGCAGTGATGCCAGCGAGAAACCCGAAGATGCTGTCTTCCCAACACACACATTAAGTATCCTGAGAAGGTTAGTATCCTCCTGCGCACACACGTGATATCTGTGCACATGATGTTCCCAGGGTGGGTAACGGGGAGAAGACTGCTGAGGTTTGACTCTTTCTTCCAAGAGTTCACATTTGGGGGCCTCAGTTCCCATGCCATTGTAGGGGGTGGAGCCTAAGGGGGAGTGGTAGAGATCACGTGCTGTTCCTACAGACCCAGACGGACGTTCTTGGGTTCTTGCTTTCTTTTGTGTCTCTTTTGTTCAGTTTTGTTTGTTGGTTTTCTTTCTTTCTTTCTTTCTTTCTTTCTTTCTTTCTTTCTTTCTTTCTTTCTTTCTTTCTTTCTTAAAGATTTCTGTCTCTTCCCCACCGCTGCCTCCCCTTTCCCTCCCCCTCCCCCAATCAAATCCCCCTCCCTCATCAGCCCAAAGGGCAATCAGGGTTCCCTGCCCTGTGGGAAGTCCGAGGACCACCCACTTCCATCCAGGTCTAGTAAGGTGAGCATCCAAACTGCCTAGGCTCCCACAAAGCCAGTACGTGCAGTAGGATCAAAAACCCATTGCCATTGTTCTTGAGTTCTCAGTAGTTCTCCTTGTCCACTATGTTCAGTGAGACCGGTTTTAACACAGGTTTTTTCAGACCCAGGCCAGCTGGCCTTGGTGAGTTCCCGATAGAACATCCCCATTGTCTCAGTGTGTGGGTGTACCCCTTGCAGTACGAATGAGGTAAGCCAGACCCAAAAAGAGGAACATGGGATGTACTCACTCATATTTGGTTTCTAGCCATAAATAAAGGACATTGAGCCTATAATTCGGGGAAGCTAAATAAGAAGGAGAACCCAAAGAAAAACATATAGGCATCCTCCTGAACATTAACCTTCATCAGGCGATGAAAGGAGACAAGAGACAGAGACAGAGACCCACATTGGAGCACCGGACTGAAATCTCAAGGTCCAACTCAGGAGCAGAAGGAGAGAGAGCACGAGCAAGGAATTCAGGACCGCAAGGGGTACACCCACACACTGTTTGCTGGTTTTCAAGAAAGGATCTTGCCGTGCAGCTCAGGAAAGCCTTGTAAGTGAGGCAATCTTCCTGCCTCTGCCCCTGACGTGCTGGGATTACAGGGACGTGTCACTGTCTCTGGCTGTGCACTGGTTTCGGTCTCCGTGGAGTGGCTGGAAATACTAGAAACTGCATCTTGCCCTCACATATTTGTTTACTGCTTGTCTGTTCTTCCCTCTTTCTCGTGAGTTTGCTTTCCGCACTGCCTTCCACCACGTTATGAGTCAGCGTGGTGTCCTCACCAGAAGACTCCAGGATGGAGAATCAAATGACATCTGTGCTGTTGTGTGTGTGTGTGTGTGTGTGTGTGTGTGTGTATGTGTGTGTGTAGGAGGTCATGCTAGGCATATGCAAAGGCCACAAGAAAACGCTGGTGTCCTGCCGCATCACTCTCTACCTTCTCCCCTTGAGACAAAATCTCACACTGAACCCAGAGCTCACCGCTTCTCCACTAAGCTGCTGGCCAGCCAGTCCGAGTCATCGCCTGTGTCTCTCGCTATCCCCCCCACCCCAGGGTCACAGGTGGACAAATGGCCAAGCCTGGCTTTTGTGCAGGTGTCAGTGCTTCCAACTCAGCTCCTCAGGCTATCTTAGCCTCTGAGCCATCTGCCTGCCCTAACATCTGTACATTACGTGTTTGTGCTATTCCGTCATAGAAGAGGAATGAGTTAAAGCCACACCTCAAGTGATACGGTGATCAGTTGGTGAGCGTGTACTGCACAGGCTCACACGAAGCGATGAGAACAGTAGGAATGGGCCTTCAAAGCTGAAGTGGCCACAGGCGTGGCCTACGAAGAAAGTCGGACTAATGTTAGGCTGAGCATTAGGCTTCCTCAGTTTCATTTCATGAGAGATTTGGGACAAGACTGAAGACACCCTTTGATCAATGGTCACCCTGGGGCAATAGTGAAAGAAGATCTGGGGAGAGGGGGCCGGGAGTGGAAAAGTTGGGAAGAGCCAGCAACACCATCCTGAGCGAGACCGTGTCATAGTGAGCCCCTGTTGTCTTACTTTTCTGCTGCTGTGATGAGACACCATGACTAAGGCAACTTACAGAAGAGTTTACGGGCGTCTCATAGTTTCAGAGTGTTAGAGACCATGACCATCATGGCAGGGAGCACGACAGCAGGCAGGCATGGTGCTGGAGCAGTAGCTCTGAGTTCACATCGTGATAAACAAGAGGTGGGCTTTTGGAATCTCAAGCCCACCCCCGGTGACACATCTCCTCCAACAAGACCACACCTCCTAATCCTTCCCAAACACTCCCACCCACCGACTGGGAATTAAACATTCAAATGCATGAGTCCATGCATTTTTTTTCTCACTCAACACACCTGGGAAGGAGGAATTGAGAAATTACCTCCCTCAGATCGGCTTGTGGCCACATCCGGAGAGCATTTTCTTGATTGTGAATTGGCACAGGAGGGCTCAGCCCACTGTGGGTAGTACCATCCCTAGGCAGTGGTTTGGGGCTAAGAACGGTCACTAGAAATGAAGACAGGAGAAAGGCAGTAAGGAGTGTTTCTCCCTGCCTCTGCTTCCGTTCCTGCCTCTGGGTTCTTGCCTTGAGATCCTTCCTGGATGATAGACTGTCAGCTAAGAGACAAGTAAGTCCCCGCCTGGAGCTTAGTTTTGGTCAGTGTTGGATCACAGCAACAGTAAACAAACTAGGGCAGACGGCACGCTCTGTGTAGAGAGAGCTGTGATGGAGGCGGAAGAGGGGACAGCTTGGAGAACCTGTCATGGAGAACGATGAAATAATGAGATGTCAGTGTGGAGCCATATAAGGGGCTAGTGGGCATGCGGGCCCTGAACACAGCTGGTGAAGCTGGCATACCAGACCCTCCAGAGCTGCCACCTGGTGAGCCCAGGATGGCTCCTAGGGCTTCTGAGTGCTAAACCATTCCAGTGGCTTGCCTGCAATTCCCGTGGGTGATGCCCTCACATTCATACCGAGTATTGGGCAGTCATCTGTGCCTCGTCTGGGGTTTGATGTGGTTTGTCTTCCAGGACTTTATGTCTTGCAGGCTTGGTTTATAAGCTGAGTGGTGGGACCTTGTGGGAGGTCACTAGGGACAGGGCACACTGGAGGGGTGTGAAGTAGTTCTTGTGTGAGCAGGTTGACTCATGTCAGGCACCAGTCTTCATGTCTTGGATTTGCCCATATGTATTCCTGCCACGGTGACACCATGTGCCACAAGGTAAAGAAAGTTACCAAGCTCACCAGAGCTGGTGACATGGCATTGGCCTCTCCAGCCACTCACTCTCTGACATCCTTTTTTCTTTTTATTTGTAAGTTACCCCGCCTCAGAAATGATTCCTAACAACAGAACACTAACTAACACAAGAGCCACGGAAAAGCTACTCAAGACAAAAAGCCCAGCCTCTGATCTAGGGGGAGCTTGGAGAGAGCTGGCTAAGCTGTGTCAGCCTTGGGCTGAGTACTTGTGACTTCTCAGTGGCTAATGGAAATCCTGTTTGGGTTTGATAGAAATTACTGCAAGCAGAGTAGGGCTATGATTGTGTCCCAACAAGGAAGGGATGTTATTATTGTCAGAAAGGCTCCCTTCTAATAGACTGTGAATGCATTTACTTATTTATGCTTTGTATTTGTTTGTTTCCTGAGACAAGGTTTCCTGAGATGGGCCAACTCACAGCCACCATGTGCTTGAGGCTGACGACCATGACTTCCCTGCCTCCAGTTTCTGAGCACTGGGACCACAAAGGTGATCCTCTGTGCCTTAGCATGGGTTTGTTTTTGTTGATGTTGTTAATCAGACAGGGTTCAGTTTATCCAGTGCTTACCCTTCCTGAGAGTCAGGCACTCTTCTGAGTGCTGGAGGACAAAGCAAACCCAAACCCCTCTTCTTGCAGATTTCATATGTTGGTTTTCAGAGACGCTTCAAAGTCAAAGAGGGAAAGTGGCTGCTGTTTAGCAGGTCAGCTGTCCCCTGTGGTTTTTTTCTTATGTCAAGCAGGCTTCAAGGAGTATGATACAGTGAAATGTGTGGCTTGAACCTACCAACGAGTTAGGCTTCTTACTTATCCATGAAATTAAAAGGAGGCTTGGTCTAGCTGTGTGCCAGGCAGCCAGCGACATGCAAGCATTACAGCATCCACTCTAAGGATGAAGCAACAGACAAAAGACCCAAATATCCTACTCCCTGGCTGAGGTGGTCCATACCCCTGTCACGCCTCAAGACTGTGTGTTTGTCATGGTGACACATGGCAAATTTGCTACTGAGTGTAGGCTCTTGGTGGAGGAGAAACCACTTGGTTTCCTCGTTCCACACTCAGCATGCTGGAATGGTTATTTGCCATTTCACAAATAAAGTTGCAGGGCATCCAATTAAATTTCAATGTAGTATTTGTGACATATTTATAGCGAAAAAACAATTTGTCTGGAATTCAGATTTACCAGAGTATCCTGTGTTGTGTCCGGTAGCCCTAACTCTGCAAGCCTCAGAGGCAGGTGATTAGTGTTCCCACTTGGTCAGTGAGGCTCCACCAATGCCCCTCCCTTCTCGCTGGTCCACAGGAGGATGCACTTTGTGGATCTCACCTTCAAAGCGTGGAGCATACATACTCTGGGGGAGGCCAGAAAGAGAGAGGGAGCAACCTGTGCAAAGGGGGCAGCAAGGCTTTGCAGCGGAGAGCTGGGCCAGGAGGACTCGGACTTGCCTTTGCGATTAGCACCCAGCCAGCAGGGCAAGAAGGGCAGGAAGCCATCTGGAGCTGCCTGCTGAGTCACAGGAGGCAAACAAGAACATTGTGATTCCTGAGCTGCGGAGAGCCATTTCCCTAGAGATGGCAGCGGGCACCAGAAATAGAAACCGCTCCTCTGCCATAGCACTGGGAGGTTGAAGTCTCTGCTAATCCTTGATCTAGTGACCACAAGGCCTCCTTTCAACCCTGAAAGGCTCCCACTGAATGCATAAGAAGGCTGACCAGCTGGAGGCGGAGCTGCTTCCTTTTATACAAAAGGAAACTATTATTGTTTATATGTTGGCTGATTCTGTTCAAACACTCCCCCCCCCCACACACACACACACTTCTTCTTTCTCCTCTTCTTGCCCCTCTGTCCTCCGGCTGCTTCCTGAACTTCATGACTCTGTTTTTCTTGAGTGATAAGAATCTTTGTTACATCAGGATAGCATGATGCGGGACTGGAGAGGCCACTCTTGCAGAAGACCTGAATTCAATTCCCAGCACCTTCATCAGGCGGATTATGACCACCTGGGACCCTAGCTCCAGGGGCTCTAACTCCTCTGACCTCTGCCAGATCTGCACCCATGAGCATGTTCCCCCACACATGTATAATTTCAAATAAAAATAAATCTTAAAAAAAAAAATAAAGCTAGCATGAGGGGTCAAAGAAGCCCCACAGAAAACCCTCCTGCTCCCGCAGCAGGTCTGACACACAGGAGGTAGGCAGTGAATGGTGGGTCTCATTCATCTAGGGATACCAGATCATCTCCCTAGTAAGCTGCTGTGGGCATTACATGGGACAGCACTTCGTTTTCCTCCAGGAGCTTTAGACTGAGCTCCCAGGGAGGTCTGAAGCTGGCTCTGACAGCAGTCCAGTTGGTGAGGCTCCACTCGCACTAGAAGGGATGCTAAGGAGGGGCCATTACTCAAATTCCACAAATACTTCCTTTAGCCTTGAACCTCCTGCTAGCCCTGTCTCTGTTAGGACCCAAGGACAAAGTTAAGGCCAGTGCTCTAATGCCACCATTTTATTGTGCTTTTCTATGTTTCAATTATAACTTTTATTTTTGAGGTTATAATAGAGTAATATCATTTCCCTCCTTCCGTTTCCTCCCTCTAACCCCTCCCAAGTACCTCCTTATCCTTACCCAAATTCATTGCCTCTTTTTCTTTGACTGTTGTTGCATATAAATACATGTAGGTATACATAGACACACATATATGCAAATACAACCTGCCCGTCTTACACAATATATATATACAGGTGGTTGCCTGGGTTTCCAGTACCAGGCATGATTTCCCTCTCGCTGTTGGTTATTGCATATATGTGCCACACTACATCATTAGGGTTATCATGCCAGGCTGGTCATTGCTGTATCTCCTAGATGCCATAGCTGGGTAGGACTGTTGGTTATCTCCCTCCTTTGGAAGCTTGTCTGGCGCCTTTGGTACCATAAAAACTAGTCCTCAGGGAAAGGGCTTTCAGGTCAGGCCCAGCTCGGGTCCTCTGTCCAAAGTGCATGATGTTTCTAGCAATAAGTAATTACTCTCCACCAATGAGGGGCAACCGAGGCCAATAGCAATCTCCTACCATGTTTTGGGAATCTCCTGGACATCCCCGACCAACAATTCAAAAGAGGGCTTCATATGTCTAGTGTTTGGGTTTCTCATTAAGTCTATGTCTCTTGGGAGGCAAAGCCATCATTGTGACATTTTTATTATTGTGTATTTATGTGCACAAGTTCCATAGCATATGCGTGGAGGTCAAAGGACACCTTTCAGTAGTCAGTCCTCTCCTTCCGCTGTGGGCTCTAGGGATGGCGCTCCTGTCATCAGGGCTTGCACACCAAGTGCTCCTGCTCCTCTTAGCTGCACCATCTCACAGGCACGACTGTTCGGTTTGAGAGTTCTGTGCTGTAGGAGCCCCGAATTCTCAAAGAAATTCTCTCAGCCCAAATGACATAAGCCCCATTTTAAAGACAGGGAAAGTGATGCTCAGGAGGGTAGACGCTGTTGTCCCCAGTGCTCAGAGCTGGCGAGTGAAGGCTCCATTCCAGTCCTGATTCCTCTAGATGTCGTGAGATACTGCAAGTAAGCTCCCGGGAGAAGCTGGAGATTTGAGCTTATTAAGGTACATGAACTGCATAGTGATAAAGGGGTTGTTTAGTACCCCATAGTAGGTTTCTCCACCAACACAGTAAACCAGATAAAGTCAAATTTAAAAGACCAGGTCTAATGAGCCACGCACTCTCAGGTGATCGATCTTTCCAGCCTCCCTTCACAGCTCCGCCCCCATGAGGCGGGGGGGGGGGGGGGGGAGGGGAGGATGAGAAGCAATCTCATGGTTCATCTAGAAATGGGGCACACCGTGTAGGCAGGGTGTTGTGCTTTGCAGGAGGAGCCTAGATTTTTGGCGGTCTTTCTGAGAGGGGTGGGGTTTGGAATGGGGAAGCATGGGGCTGAGGGGAGTTCCCAACTAGACACATAGCAGCAAGAACCTGGTGACCAGGACAGTTGTGGACTGGGGGGGCATCCTGGGACTTGGACCACAGAAGGGACTTCTGAGAAGATGAAATGGGCTGAGGGAGATGCAGAACAAAGGCGGGTTGGATGCAGGCACAGTGCACTTGGCCAAGTAGAGGTGGGGCTTGGGGGGGGACCAGCTCGCTGAGCCCGTGGTGAATGCTGGACCGTGGAGGAGGGAAATGGAGTCAGTGTGTGGCTGAGGTAGGCTCTCCGATTACAGATTCCACAACCAAGAACCCTGACCTGGAAGGAGTGACGTCATTCCCCTTTGCCACTCTCAGCTTAGATGATCCCTACACAGCTGATCAGTGTATGCGAACCTTGGCAGAGAGAGGCGGCCTGAGCAGTCTTGACCCATGGCCTCCATACTAGCTCGCCTGAGTAAGTAAACAGCAATAGTCCACCGCCTTCGAGGATGCTACTGGGAATGCTGCAGGCAATGGATCGTTAAGCAACTCAAGGTGATGAAAGCTTTTACAGGTCACTCCGGCTATCGCCTAGTGGATGAGAGCTATACAACCCTTTGATCCTTCGGTCTCTGGCGAGCTGTGACTCACGGGAAAATGGGGGCAGAGTGGGGAAGAGGGCACAAGTGTGTACGAAGACTCCCTGAGGTATGTTGCACCCCTTTTCAAAACGAGAAAGTTGAAATACCCTCCCAGCTTGGTCAAATGTTAGGATGCATCCATCCCACATCCATGTCGCCACTAAAAGATGATGTGGCCACATCTTCGTGAGTTAGAAAATTCAGTTTCAAACCATCAACCATAGCTGGATCTCAGCTTGTAAATACAGTACTCTAATTCATGAACTTACTGAATAATTAACGAATGTGCTCATGTGCCAAGGGCTATTCTGGGGCTGTTCTGGGAACTGGGGAAGGAAGGAAGTTTACTACTTGGGGGAACAGATGATGAACACAGAAACTTAGAATGAAACAAGGTGATTTCCAAGAGAGATTATCATAGGAGGTGACGTTTTGATTGAGAGCCACACTCTGGAGAAAAGCAAGTCATGCAAAAACACTTCATTGGGGGCAGAGACAAAAGCCTCGAGGAGCTATGTACTTGGAGGGCTGGGTGGAGAGGAGAGTGCCCGAAGACATGGGAGAGGCAGGCACGGGCCAGGTCACACAGAGGCTGGCAGTCAAGTCAGGGTTCACAAGAATTTTCCATTTTATAGGTCTGGAGTGATGAGTCGGTGGCTAAGAACACACACAGTTCTTACAAAGGACCTGAGTTCAGTTCCCAGCACCCATGTTGGAAGACTTCATAACTTGCCTGGGACTCCATCCCTGGGACATACAATACCTGTGGCTTTCACATGTACCTATACCCATGTGTGCATGTGCATGCATGCATGCTGACAGACAGACAGACAGACAGACACACAATTAAAAAGATAGCATCAAGAAAAAGGGGAAGAGGATCTCTATGCATTCAAGCTCAGCCTGATTTGTAGTAAGTTCTAGGACAGCCAGAGCAACCTAGTGACACCACATTGGAGGTGGTGGAATGTGGGTGTGCTTTGCTCAAAGTGCCCTGAATTTTCAGCATAGCAGTTCTTATATCCCTGTATGCAGGAGGAAATGCACCGGCGGGTTAGTAAATGACCCGTGTGTAGTGGGAGAGTGAGCCGTTTTTATTTGTTCCTTTGTCGTGTTGCATGGCTCTCCAACTGTTGTCCTTAGAGGCTAATAATAGTCTGGACTTTCAAAGAACTCACCAAAGTATGTCTCCAGTTCCTCAAACGTTTCTTCCTCCTGTGTATCGAGAGCCCATGGCCTTTTCTCCTTGTCACTGTGAAACACATCCGTGGTTGGGAGCCACAGTCACTTTGTGGTGCTACTGAACGCAGGGGCTTTTCTTCTTACATAAGTGGGTTGGGGACCCTGTACTTATTCTCTGTAGCCGGATGCTTTTCTCTGTCTCGCGCGGTCCTACTAGACCTGTCTCTCTCCCACCCACCAGTTCCTGCAGCTGCTTATAAAATAATCATTCAGAGGCTTAATATTTATTATAACTGCTTGGCCGATGGCTTCAGCTTACATATAAATCAACTCATTTCTAATAATCTGAGTATCAGTGCATGGCTTCGTGGTGTCACCTGTTCCCTTGTATATCTTGTCGCTCTGGTGGCTGGCTGGCTTCTTTTTGACCCCACCCTTCTTCACTTGTATCTCTGCTTGGATTTCCAGCCTAGCTAGCTTCTGCCCTACTATAGGCCAAAACAGCTTTATTCATCAACCAAGGAAAGCAACACATATTCACAGGAGGACATCCCACATCAACCCTCTCTCTATTCCCCATCCTTCTGCCCATCCCAGATTGGTGATCATGATTATGGTTTGGGTATGAAGAGCTCCCTGAAAAGAACTGGTATGTTACTGAAGGGTTGGTCCCGGGTGCTGTCCAGGTAGTTAATGGGAACTATGAGGCAGAGTCTGTCTGGAGGAGGCGGGTCACACTTTTCTGGCTGCCGCAATGTAAACGCTTTGCTATGCTCTATCTTCCCACTATGGGGAACTAAGACCTGGAATAAAATAAATCCTCCCTCGCCCCTCCTGCCTGCTTCCTCTCTTCAGTTGTCTTCTCAGGCTTCTGTGGTGAGAGAGGCTACCACCACATCCCCGCCCCACCCCTGCTTTGATGGGGCCAAACTTTTTAGTTCTACCACATATCACATGCATGTAGAGAGTTATCATGCCATCCCTATAAAGTATGTAACAATATTATGTCAATTTTAATTGAAATTTAGGTGTCAATTTTGAAACTAAAAAGGTGTCATCAGAGAGCAGGGTCCAAAGCAAAGCAAAACAAACAAACAAAGAAACAGAAGTTCCATTTCTAAGGGGCTTTGGTTCAGTTCAGCTGCTCACTGCATCCATCTCCTCAGAACTCCACTAGAACCCCATAAGCTCAGCCACACAATCTTGAGGAGCCAACTGAATAGCTGAAGAAACTGAACTTGGCAGATCCAGGGGCTTAAGAGAAAAGAGAGAGAGACTGGAGTTTCTAGAGACTCAGCCCAAGCTCACGGCTCCACCAAAGCCCTTAAAGCTGTGGGGTGATGCCCCACTTCCAGGAGGGCGAGGATGGGCCCGTAGCTCCCAGCTGCAGGAAGGACTCTGTGCCAGCATGGTAGATGCACAGTGTTGCTCAAGTGACAGTCATTTGCCTTTGGGAATTGTCACTTGGGAATGGTACCGTGATCTGACAGATTAGTAGCTGTGAGTTCTCTATAAGACAGAGATAAACTCTGTGCTCCATTACTGCACACAGTGTGATGATGACGTATGGGCTTTGGGGCCAGGACGGTAGCACTGGAATCCCCCAATTAGGGTTGGAGTCTACTGTATCAGTCAGTGTTCTCCAGAGAAACAGAACTGATAGGTTGAATCTGTAATATATACGTACCAGATTTATTAGAGTGGCTTCCAGGTTATGGTCCTACTATTCCGACAATGGCTATTTCCCAAACCCAAGTCCAAGAATTCTGTAGCTGTTCAGTCTACAATGCTGGGTGTCTCAACTGCTCTTCAGTTGATGTCAGAATTCTGAAGCTATAGGATTTAATACTAATGAAGGAACAAACTTGTCAGCAAGAGCTTTCTTCTTCCATATTCTTTATATAGGCTGTCACTCAAAGGTAAGGTTCCGACTCAGAGTAGATCCTCCCATCTCAAAAGATTCAGGTTTAGGGTAGGTCTTCCCACTTCAAATACTTACATGAGAAAAATCCCTCACACATGTACCCAGCCTCTTGGTGTTTAGATAATTCCAGGCGTAGTCAAGTTAACAATCAAGAACATCCATCACATCTAGCAATTCCTCTTTCTACCCAGTTTTCTAACCTGTAAAATGGGAATGGTGATACTTACCTCCTGGAATGGTTGTCAAGAATAAAGGAATGAAGGCATGGCTTGAAGAAGTCTTGGGAGCAATGTATATGATCCTTAAATATCAGGGGTAACTTGTGTTGACTTTTCAGGTTGAAATCTGAAATTCAGAATACTTCAAAATCTAAAGGTTTTTGAGCATTATCAAGATGCAGCACATGGAAAAGTCCCATGCCTGACCTATGATAGTGAAGTTTGCACATGCTTAGTTTTATGTGTGGAAGTGTTTTTAAACACTTGTGTAGAATTATCCTGATAAAGCTATGTCTTCTCTTCCCGTTGCTCTGATAAAAAATATCCTGACAAAAAGCAACTTAAGGGAGAAGGGTTTGCATTGGGTCACAGTTTGAGGTGCAGTCCAGCATGGTGGGGAAGTCAAGGCAGCAGGAGCTGCTGGTCACATGACATCCACAGACAAGAAACAGAGAGTAATGAATGCATGAAATTGCTCAGCTCTCTTCCTCCATTTACATAGTCCAGGATCCCAGGGAATGGTGCCACCTATAGTGGGCAAGTCTTCCTACTTCAATCAATGCAGTCAAAATAACTTCCCAGGCGTACTCTGAAACTCATCTTCCAAATGATTCTAGATTCTGTGTAGTTGGTTAATTGATGTGGGATTTCCCTCTGTATGACATGAATATCTTTGGTTAATAAATATGCTTTGGGCCTATAGCAGAGCTATAGGGGAACAAAGCTAGGTGGCAAAAACTAAACTGAATGCTGGGAAAGAGAAGGGCAGAGTCAGAGAGATGCCATGTAGCCCAGCCAGAGACAGACACATGAACTTTACCAGGTAAGCCACATGGTGATACACAGATGAATAGAAATGGGTTAAATTAAGATGTAAGAGTTAGCCAATAAGAAGCTAGAGCTAATGGGCCAAGCAGTGATTTAAATAATATAGTTTTGTGTGATTATTTTGGGGCTGAGTGGCCAGGAACTAACTAGCGGCCTTACTCCAACAGTTAATAATGCTAACCTCCACAGGCTGTGTACACAAAGTGTCTAGGAATGAGCATAACATGAATCTCATCTTTGGGCTTTGGTTCCATCCTCAAGAGATCTCACCAACGTATGAAAATACCATACCTGGGTAAGGGCTGCTGGGATGGTGTAGGCCATTGCAGGAGTTCAGAGAGAAGCACACAGAAGTGTGTGAGGAACTCAGCCCAGAGACTCAATGAGCAACAGCTGCCACCACTAGCCAGCCTCCATCACCACAGCTGCAGTAGTTACTCACAGGAGACAGATGCAAATGCACTGGCCAGCATTTTATTTAGAAAAAAGACATCTGGACCCAGGAGCAGGGCCCTTGGCCAAGTTCAACACTAGATCTGCTCTCTATCCTGTCAGGGGGGTTCTGTCTGCTCAAGGTCATGTGAAGAGTCCCCTGGCCTTTTCCAGAGTCTGTCTCTGACTCATCTACTAGGCCATCTTTTCCATTTCAGCCTTGACATCTGCCTAGAGAGTGGTGCTTGGGCTGCCGTCCCTCTGACTTCAATCCTATTTTCAAACTTCAGTTGGTTAAAGCCATAAATGATTTTGCCATAGCTGTAGACCATATGGTCTGCGCCTTATTTTTCTTTGGCTTGTCTCACATTGAAAACTTAAAATACATTTCTCCAAAAGGGAAAGTTACTCACCACCATGAATAGAAAGCCAGTACCACCTACTGTAGACAAAAGCTGCCCATAAAAAGAAATGCCATGAAATTAAAACAATGCTATTAAATTCTGGAGAAATAGGGCTACCCATCAAAGGCTCTGGGCTTAGGGCCTGGGCCTGTTTGATTTCCATTTAAGTGGGAAATTTGGAGAGGTTCCATGTTTTTCAAAAATGTTAAAAACATGTCAGAACTAAAGAAAGATTTTCTTCTTGATAAATGAGAATTGAAAGAAAATATAAACACAAAAGACTGTCAAACCACAAAATTCATCATTTTTACTTCCCTGTCTTCTCACTTTCTAGAAGTTTCTGTCTTCATACAATCTAGTTCTTTATTGAGAAGAACTAAGGAGAAGATCGCAAACCACCACTTCCCAGTTCTTAACATCATTTCAGGAAGCCCAGCTCCCTGCTTTGAAGTGAGAGAGCTCAGCTAAGAAACATCCTTCAGATTCAGGGGCTGAAGACCAGCGTGTGGGCAGACTCGCATTTGATGTTCACAGGCACCTTTGTCTGTCTTTCCTTTAAAAGTTTTTTGAGACAAGGTCTCATGTGTAACCTCAGCCACCTCTAACTCTCCACATAGACCAGGCTGACCTTGAACTTACAGAGATCTGCTTGACTCTGCCTCCCAAGTATTAGGATGAAAAGGTCCGGGCTCCATTGATACCTTTTCTTGGCAAGGTCCTCCTAAGGGTCAAGTCTTAGGAAGTGCCCTGGGTCTCTTTCATAAAGACATCAGTCCCATTCCTGAGGTTCCACAGTATGATCCAGTCTCCTTCCATCTCCTAATAACATCCATCACCTTAGGAGCTGGGCTACAGTGCCAAAATTTGGGGGGGGAGGGACATAAACATTGGCCATAAATGTTCTCCTATCTGCTTATATAGTGGGGTTGCTTTTTATTTTCCCAGTGCTGTAGATGGGACCTAGAGCCTTGAAGTGCTGGGTAGACACTATTATGCAGCTATATTCTTGGTCCTTTTCTCGAGACAGGATGTCACTGTGTACTGAGGCTAGCCTTGATCTCCCTGTGTAAGACTGGCCTTGAACTTACTCTGTAGTCCAGGCTGGCCTTGAACTCTCTATCTGCTTCTACTTCCTGAGAAGCAGGTTTAAAATCCCCCAAAGGAAAGCCCCAAGGGATGGACTGGGTCACTGGTACTCACAAGGAGCAGAACTGTGGGGTTCTTCCTATAGCCACAAAGAGACACACACTTTTCTGGAAGTGGATTTTCTGCTTGCCGAACAGAGCAGATGGCCTCACTAGAGATGAGAAAGGAAATTGCTAACCCCGTCCTCTGGCAGAGAATTGAGGAAGAAACAATTGACTAATTCATCAAGCTGGGCTTCATCCCCTCTTCTGCAGCTTCTGCAGATTTCTCCTGCGATGCTTCTGTCATCAGAGAGTCTTCGAGGAGCACTACCCCCCAATTCCCTTCTCCTAAATCAATAGGGATCTGCCTCACCTGTGCACTGCACCCAGATTTCTCAGCTGCCTTCCCTGATGCTGTTACAAGCAGCAATTCTACGGCAGCAGGACTGTAGAAGTTCTTCCCTTGAATTCTCTGTTTCTGCACAGTGGATGACCTGGCACATAGTAGGTTCAAAGACATGCTTTTGGTTTGCTGTATCCAACCATCCATATATACATACATACATACATACTCACACATAGATACACATATACATTTCTAGAGTGGCTGAATGAATGGTACTTGAATATTTCCTATATACCACACATTAACGAAGTGGCCGCTGTCCCAATTTGTCTGATTTTTTCCTAGTTTCAGTTTCAGCAAATTGGCATCGCTGGGTGGCTTACTGGTAGATTCCATACGCTCATCTTCATGGGTCCTTCACACCATGGAAGAGGATGACGTTTAAACAAACTATTCCACGATGAGATGAGCAGCCTGCCCTCTAGATTAGTGGGCTCTGCATCTGCTGACTGGACCAACGTCTGCTGAAAATGTTCAACAGAAATTGCATTTGTACAATAAATGCAGACTCCTTCTTTCCTGACATTGCTCCCTGACACCACAGACAGTGCCACTGTTTTCTCCGTCATACGTGGGGTTGTCCATGGGTTACATGGAAATGTTATTACATCCACATGAGGACTGGGAGCATCCTGGAGGAGGGAAGAGGGCAGGACCATACCGTGGGCCGGAGCACTGGACTCAATGGGCAGGGGAAAAGGAGAAAGATGTCTGAGACCCAGTATCCATCTCTTCCTACATCAGCGAGGCTCCCAGTGCCACCATGCCTTCCCCACTGTGATAGACTGTGTCCTCTGAGCCATGAGACACAAAAGTCTTTCCTCTGATGTACCACTCTGTCAGGTATTTTGTCTCAGCGGTGAGGAAAACAACTAACACAATCACTCTAACTATAGTGAGCTCAGAAAAGAAGTCCCTTGAGCAAGAAGGACACAACTTGTCCAACACAGAGTGATGAGTGCAGTGAACGGGAGGCCTACAGTCTCTTGTCCCCATTCACATGACACTGTTGGAATTTAAATGGCGTTTCAGGCACCAGAAACTATCTCTGATGGATTAAATAAAGGTCTATCGCAAAGGCATCAGAGGGAAAAGCTGAAAAACCAGGTCTTGACAGAGAGAACCATTTGTTTCTTAGGGAGCTGGAAATAAGATGAATGAAAGGACCATTGAGCTCGCTTCATTCTGTTTCCGTTACAAAAGTGGGCTGCATTCATCCAGTGCCCTTGGGTTTCTCTTCCCAGTTTTCCTTGTGGTTTGGTTGAAGAGCTTTAAAATAGGGTCTCATATAGCCCAGGCTGGTCTCAAACTCAGAATGTATCAGGAGGATGACCCTGAACTCTTGATTCTCTGGCCTCTACCTCCCAAAATGCTGGGGTTACAGGTGTATGCCACTACACTGGGCTCCTGCCTAGTATTTTTATTGCAGGAAGAGAGAGTTTGGCGCACAAGCTTGGTCTCATGCCAGCCTCTTAGTAAGCTAGAGTGACACTATCATCAGACATCCCAGAACTACTTGTAGATTAGTTCCCATCTCAGACCTTATCAGAGAAGGATTTCTGTTCAGTAGGCAGTGGTTAACACAGAAACACACAAGGGATCAAAGTAAGGAGAATAAGCCACTGAAGGGCACTCAGCCACAAATGGGATACCTATGTCACAGTCTCCCCAAGGCTGGGGGCTGTTTAGGGATATTTTGATTGCATTCTGACACTCCCGAGACTGCCAAATAAAGTTAAACCTTAAAAAAAAAGTTAAACCTTGAATCAGGGAGCAGAGAGCCAGAGACCAGCTGACCAGAATTGGCCATAGAGAAGCCAGGAATTTGGATAGAGAAGACACACAGGAAGGAAAGTGGGGACCAGAGTTTGAACTTCCTTTTTGGTTCTGGGACGAGGAAGGAGATGCGTCTGTTGAGGTGTCTCTGGCCAAAAAGCAAGGTCAGATAGTTGCTATTCAGTATCTCTGAGCTAGCAGGTTTTCACCCCAGCCTTTGTTTGATTCCTGAGTCTTATTGATAAATAGAAGGATAGAACTTAATTTAAACCTATATATTGTGGTCTTGGCAGAGCAGGGCAGGGTCACAGGATGGGAAGTCCCACCAGGTCACACCCTGAGTGGCTGACAGGACATTGACTGTAGGGTTGCAGGAGATAATTAAAATCTCAGTTGACTCCTGTGCTGCCGCTAAGTGAGCAGAAAAACATCAGGAGGCCATCTCGGAAATGGGATGGAAAGACTTGAAGAGCCAGAGGTCAGGGAGGACCACAGTGAACCAGGGTCTTCTGAATATGACCGGACCACTGCACCAGTGAACTCAAGGCAACTGTGGTCCCCTGCAGAAAAGCTCAACAGGACCAAGCCACTCAGCATTCTAGCACTGACGAGGGGCTGGTGTTCATGAGCCCCGCCCCCGAGGAGCTCTGGACAGCTAATGGCTGTTGGAGGAGGGAGAGACAGTTTCCCTAAGGGTGTGGCTCCTGGTAGGTTGGCTGTGCTCTAGTGGGTGGCCTCCCACTCAGAAGTAGATGGGCAGCACAAATTGGAATTGATGGGTTAACAAAAAAAAGGACACAAAGTTTGGGATAGGGAGGAGAGGGCAGATCTGAGAGGAGTTAAGAGAGAGGAATGGGGTAAATACGATTGAAATACACTCTATGGAATTCTCAAAGAATTAATGAGAGGAGGAGGGGGAAAGAACAAAGAAACCCCAAGACATGCAGGGTGAGCGGTAGGTACTTAGCCTGCGCAACACGGGGAGAAACCACATGCACCCGTCTCTCACTGTAACCAAACCTAACCTTCCTTCATTGTAAAACCTGAGAAATGGCAGGTTCTGCCTCACAATGACACTTACATCTACACATACACACATGCATATAGCTTCTCATCCTGGGCATGACACATAAGAAATGATTAATGAAATCTTAGTATTGTGACCAGAATTGACTTTGACACCAAGCTGTCCCCAGGCTTTGAACTCCGAAGGACAGCTCCTGTACATGGGCATGTCCTTTGTTCTTGGCATGGCACCTGACACCTGCTAAGGACTCAGTAAATGGCACTGGCTAGTGGCTAGCGACTGGTACCCTTAGGGACACCCAGGTCTTAGTCAGCACCATGTGACACCATGGAATGCTGCCAGCAATGCTCATAATTCTTTGTTACTAGTTTGGACTTTAATCCTAAGTGGATAAAGCAGCCTTCCTATCCAATAGTGAAGTGGCCCCCGAATACGTTTTCCCAGCCTTTCTCGGCAGTAAGAAGCCTTTCCCCAACCACACCATAGGCAATTTGCATTTAAATTGGTTTTTGCTCATTACAGAACTCTTGTAGGTCAGCTGGAGTTTTTATTCTCCAGAGCGATTTGGACATTTCATTTCCTACTCAAGGGCCCGTTGCGCCCCTCCCCCTCCCTGAAATCGAGATGGAGTCACAGAATCGCATGGTGGGGATTAGGTATCATAAGAATGCTTCTCAAAGCACATCTACACGTAAGTAAGAGGACGAGGGGACTGGAGGAACCTGGACTCAGAGCTCTGGTCTCATTCCTTCCAGCACTGTCCACATGGCATGCTGCTGAGTGTCGGGGCATGCCGAAATAAATGGACACACCTGCTGCTCCCAGGGGTTCCCTGTCTAGTAATGGAGAGAGAAAAGTAAGGCTTGTAACCAAAAGAAAAGACACATTGTATTCAAAGGACTACTTAATAAATGTCAGAATGAAGTCCAGCCAAACTACAGGCTTTCAGAAAGTGTTTATCATTTACTGTGCGGATGTGTGTGTGTGTGTGCGCGCACACACACACAGACATACATATGTGCATGCATGAGTGTGTGAATGCATACACACTCACTAAAATCCTTTTCTAACCCACTCCCAAGATCTCCTTAGAGAGGGCTTGTTAAAGACTCCATTTACAGCCCTTTGGTGCCTGAGAGATTTTCACACAATGTGAGCACATAGGTAAGCTGTGTAGATACACAAGTCAGATATTTCCTGATAACAAGTCAAAGGGGAATTCATTTAAAATGATTCTTCTATGCATACAACTTTTGTACTTAGGAAAGACCAGATTAAATTTGCATACTAATGAGATAGGTGCTTATTGTTACAAGAATTGAATCTTGGGTGAAGGATGCTGCAGGATGGACGGGTAATTGATAGTTTGGTTTCACAATTGTTGGTGCTGAGAATGGCATTTTGCATAAACATGAAGCACAAAATGGCAAAAATATGTTTAAAGCCATATCCAAAATCTTTGGAAATTTTATCCTCATCCCAAACCAAAACATATTGACCAAGCTTTTCAAAACTCAAGTCAGTAACTCAAGCAGAATTTTAAAAAAAAAATCGAACGTTGACACAATCCAGTCCAAAGGTGTACTAACGTGATACCTTCGTGCCGAGGAATAATGTATTGCCCACTTCGAGGTCAATCTCCACTGTTCAGTTAAAATTTTCCGGAAACTTTCTCACAGACACACCCAAAGATGTATTTGCAGGGAAATTCTAGATCTCTTGCCATGAAGATCACACCCTGAAAGTCATGCGTGGTGAAGGGAGTCCAGGCCCCACTGAGAGTGTAGAAAACAGGAATCCCTGACTTGGCCTGGGTGGAGGGAGTGATCTAGGTGATCAGAGTGGTTACCAAGGGTGTTTATACCAAGGGACCAGTATCTTCAAAGACATGAGGGACTAGAGGGGAAAAGATCACTAAGAAAGGTACAGCTGGTAGTGTCAGAACAGGCACCAGCCAGACAGCCTGGACCACTATGAGATGGAGGCCACCCATTCTCAGCTATTTCTGCAAGGAGAACAGCCTCTGAGTTCTCAATGAGACAAAGCACTTGCCAAGGATGTGGCAATGCCCAAAATACTCTGCTAATGCTGCGTTTTGAAATAGCAAAAGCAAAGGATAGCGTAGTCGTTTTCTCCTGCTATCCATCCATTCTGTCTTCCACTGTACCATCCTTCCTGCCTGCACTGTAGCATCCATCCAGCACTGACCATCCAAGCCACCTGTTCTGCCCCATCCATCCCACCTGCACTGGACCCTCCATCCTACTCTGAAATGTACCACTGCCCTTACCTGCTCTGTACCACCCTTGCCTGCGTGGTATCCATCCATCTTGTTCTAAGCTACACTATCCATCCTGCTTGAACTACGTCCGTCCATCTTACCTTACTCTGTGCCATCCATTCTTCCCACACTGCACCCCTCCATCCATCCTGCCCTGCTCTGCACCATGCATCCTGCCTGGCTGTCTACTGTGGGACAAGGCTCTTGTACACTGTAAAGATTTGTCGCTCGTTTTGGTTTAATAAAACACTGATTGACCAGTAGCCAGACGGGAAGTCTAGGTGAGGCAACCAGACTAGAAGAATTCTGGGAAGAGGAAAGGCAGAGAGTCAGTCGCCAGCCAGATGCAGAGGAAGCAAGATGTGAATCACTGAGAAAAGATACCAAGTCATGTGGCTAAATATAGACAAGAATTATGGGTTAATTTAAGTTGTAAGAGCCAGTTAATAATAAGTCTGAGCTGATAGGCCAAACAGTTGATAATTAGCATAAGCCTCTGTGTGTTTCTTTGGGACTTCTGCCCGCACCTGTCTGCTTGCCTGCCTTCAGAACCTCGGTGTGCTTGCTCTTGCAGGTAGTTTTAAAGGGGCAGCACCACTCCTGCTGTATAACACAAACATTGCCAGCGCCCATGCCGGAGCCTCTCACTTGCCAACCATCAGCTTAATGTCTTGTGTATCCTGTGTTGCTTATCCTAGGGAAATCTGAAGCTCAGAAGGATTCAGGTGCTGACTCAGGACCATGCCTCAAGGAAAGAGAGGAGCTAAATGTTGACTGTTAAACATCTCCCTAGGGGCTTTTCTCTCTGCACGCCCCAGGCATTATATCATATAACTAAAGGACATCATAGATTTCTGAGAACATTGCCCCATTTTTGTATTTATACTTTCTTACAAAGTAAGCTCTGAAAATTTAAGTGTCTTCCCCAAGTTCACACAGCTTTTGAAGGGGCAGAAGGATCTTTAAACCAAAGTCTTATGTTGAAAAGCCAAAACTCTTTCTCCTTTGTCTGGGGTCCCAAGTCCACAGTAAAAATACAAACAGCATTAACTTTGAATGTAGGGTCCTTCAAAGATCAACTCATGTTTTCTTAATCTCTGAATTGGCAGCTATTCCTCAAGCAACCAAAAGACAAATACCTTGGTGAGCAAAGCGTGCCAGTCACAGCCAGTGACATCATAAGGGACAGGCTGTGCCAAGTCAAAATTTAATTTTGTGGCAGGCTAGGAGATAAAGCTAAAGCCACTGACATCCCTGACATGGAAGAACGTCAGATCAGTTTCACAGGAAGAATTGGGTCCAGGGAGGGGGACAGGTGACACAATACAGTCCCACAGAAGCACACACAAGGACACTTGCTGACGCACAGGCACAGAAAGACACACACAAAAATCAAATCACAGAAAACATACGCACACAGCCTCAAATGCTCCCCATACCCCAAGCACAGGTACAGACACACAGACACACAGACACACACAGACCTACACATATACACAGTCACACATGCATACACACATGCGCGCGTGCACGTGCACACACACACACACACACACACACACACGGCAGCGGGAGAGAGAGACAGACAGACACACAGAGTATAGACACAAGGACATACGAATCTCCATAAAAGTGTACACAGACACCAAGCTGTGTCCCCATCATGTGAAGACACACTGGGACACACACACTAACACTAACACTAACACTAACACTAACACTAACACTAACACATCCTCGGCAAGAAGTAGGCAGGCATACCTAATGCCCTTTGCTCCCAGTGGGTGCTGAATTTCCCTTAACTCCTCCTGTGTATTCAAGAATTGTAACCTTCTCAAACTGGAGACTCTGGAGAAAAAAAAATGATTTCCTCTAGGCACCCTGGGCCTTCTTGGGGTGCAAAGGTGTGTGTGGTGAGGAAGGATGAAGACTGAGGTCAAAGTGACCTGTGCTCCAGCTGAGTCTAGCTGCACACCATCTGTCTCTCAACTGTTCTGAGCTTCTGACTTGGATTGTTTTTTGTTTGTTAGTTTGTTTTTGTCCTGCTTGTTTGTATTTTAAACTTTTATTCTTCTCGTATATATTACATTCCAACTGCAGTTTCCCCTCCAACCTCTCCTCCCAGTCCCTCCAAGCATGGCCTAAAAAGATACAATAGGAACGGACACAAACTCTCATATCACAGCTGGATATAGCAACCCAGTAGGAGGAAAAGGGTCCCAAGAACATGCAAAAGAGTCAGAGACAGCCCCACTTCCACTGCCAAGAGTCCCACAAGAACACCAAGCTACACAACCGTATATGCAGAGGACCTAGCTCAGATCCATACGGAATCCGTGTTTGTCAGTTCGGACTCTGTGAGCCCCTATGATCCCTGCTTATTTGATTCTGTGTTCTCATGACATCCTCAATCCCTCTGGTGTCCTACAATCCTTTCTCCCTCTTTTCTTTGGGGTTCCCCTGGCTCCTCCTAGTATTCAGCTGTGGGTCTCTGCATCTGCTCCCATTAGTTGCTGGATGATGCTCCTCTAATGACCATTGGCCCTTAGGCACTGATCCATGTGTACCTGGATATCTTCAGGAATCTTATCTCTGGAATGAACTGGTAATTATGTGATGTGCCCTGTGGAATAAAGGTCTTGAGGGCAAGGAATTATCTATGCTACTTTTTTTGAGTATCTGTCTCCGTTGCCTGGCTAGGAGCATGGCACAGTGCCTAGCAGCACATAGGAAGTGGCCAGCGACTATGTGTGACGTGAATGAACCAGAGTAGCTCACCAGCATCCAGCACAGGGCAGAATAAAGCAACCCCACACCAACTTCACTGAGAAAAGGAATACATGAAAATCTAACCACATCCAAGTTCAGACTCCAGGTCACTGTATCTGGTACCTCATTTCATCCTTGCCACATAGTGAACAGGACATACGCTTGGAGATGGAAGATGTTGTCTAAAGAAGTCAAAGAATTGCCCGAGCCTACCTGCTTCCCCAGGCCAGTCAAGCCTAACCCTCTGGCTGGTGAATCCACACCTAAGCCATGGCTACTAGGGGCTCCAGGAATAACTCCACATGCTGGCTGGTTTTGGTAAATTGACACAAACCTAGAAATACCTAGGAAGACGGAATCTCAACTGAGGTACTGCCACCATCAGACTGGCCTGTGAGCATGTCTGGGGTGGGGGACATTATTTTGACTGCCAATTGATGTGGAATAGCCAAGCCCACTGTGGGCAGTGCCATCCCTAGGCAGGTGATCCTGGGCTGTATAGGAAAAGTAGCTGAATGTGATTGGGAGCCAGCAGTAAACGGTGTGCCCGCAATGGGCTCTCCTTCAGGTCCTGCCTTTAGGGTCCCTCCTTAAGCTCCTGCCCTGGCTTCTCTTGATGCTGGACTGTACTCTGTGTGCTGAAACAATCCCTTTCTTTCTCAGGCTGCTTTTGGTCCAGGTGTCTGTCTCAGCAGCAGAAAGCATTAAAATGTTCCACCAAACAGATGCTTTCTTAAGTGACATAGCTGAGTGAGCAATTTCTAAGCTGAGTGCTTTGTCCAGGTGGGAAGGACTTCCTTCTTCAGAGGGAATGGCCACGTGGTCTGCGGTGCCAGTGACATGTCAGCCTAGGGCTCCACGAGGGCTGCATTCCACAATCCACAAGCTCCTCAATCTGCTGCCCCTCAGCTGATAAAACTTACATATATGATAAATACCATGTGTGTTATATGCTATTATGTCAATATCTACTAATATATAACATGTGCATTGTGAGAGATTACACATATTATGTTGAAATATCCTCTATAGTCTATTATCTATCTATCTATCTATCTATCTATCTATCTATCTATCTATCTATCTATCTATCTATCTATCGATATATATGTACATGCTGACATATATGTGGCAGATATTTATCTATATGCATGTGTATGCTTACACACACATGCCAGATATCTATCTATATGCACATACATGCTGACTGCTTTCCATTTGAGGCCCATTCCGCCCCACAATGCTTTTCTTCTGTTTGTGTAAACCACACAGCCCCACCCGTAATCAGCCGGGTCTGTTTTTCTCTTGTGGCAGTACCATCCCTGGTATTGAAACTCAACCAAACTGTAGGTCAATTGAGCTGTTTTGCATAACAGCTGCACCTGGCAGGGAGTGGGGCTCGGGGCTGCTGAAGCCTTTGCAGATCCCAGAAGGTCCCTATGCTGGCAACACTGTGCCTGCCTGTTTCAGGCCTGACAGGGGAGGTAGAGAGAGTCTGCCTCTGCCTGAGGCACACAGAGCACACCCGGCGTAATTCGTCCTCACAACGGAAAATGAAAATGTCTAAATATAGTGGCCACCTGGTAAGCAGGGCCAGGGCAGGCATCTGTGACTCATGGACATGAGGGGAAGCTGGGCTGCGCACTTGCTGGTGGCCTTACCAGTCTTGGGAGCAGAGGAGAGGTAACTTGGTGGTGGCAGGTTCCATTCCTAACGGCCTGAACTCCGAGGTGAAGCTGATGACTTCTGGAGACTTTTCTCTGGTCTGGTTTTCATACATCCCAGTGTGTGAGCGCTGGACACGGCCCCAAGTGTAGAGTAAATAGAAGGGAGGGGGAAGGGAGTAGTAGCCTAGTGATCCATTTCCCCTACCCTTGCCACCGCAAACCCACACCCTGCCAGCAACACGGGCCTGAAATTCTACCTTTAGGAATCCATTTTGTGGAACTGGACTTTCTGTTCTTTGGAGGTTGTTCTTAAATCACCTTTATGAGGAGTGAGATGGGAAGGGACAGGTGTTCACTATTTAAAGATGAGCGCTTCTGGCACAGGAGCGTGCCAGGGAATACCTGACTCTCATTTCAGAGAGTGCTGAAGGGACATCGCAGGGACAGGAAGTGAAGGAGGTCACACTCGGCCACCCATATGTCCTCAGGGCTCTGGCCATATCTCCTCGTCATCACAGAAGCCTTTGTAGTTCTCCTGAAACACTGCCAGACCACTCTTCTCACTCAAGTGACAGCTGAAGCTCACCTCAGGTGACAGTGGGACACACTGGGGACCCCCGAAAAGCACAGGGTTCACGTCATCAAGTGTTTGCTCATGTCCCGAAGATGTGGAAATATAAGATGCAAGATGGGACTTGCTAGCAAGAGGATGAAAAGCCTACAGCTAAGGGTGGCAGGGCAGGAAGAAAGGAGCTGGGTCGTCCACTCCGCTGAGCTGGGCTGCCTGTGTGCTGGGGACAGTGCCCACTGACTGTTTGCATTGTTCACACTCCACAGCCTTTATTGGGAAGCTGGGAAGCCCCGGACTTTCAAGGCTGCCACCTCCTCTCCCTAACCCCTCTCCCCGACCCCCCACCTCTGTGTGTGTGTAGACGAGTGTATGTTTGTGTACATTTGTGCAGAGACCAGAAGTTGATGCTAAGCTAAGTGCCCCCCTCTACTGCTCTCCAAATTTATTTTTTCTTTCTTCCTTTTGGTTTTTTGAAACAGGGGTTCTCTGTGTATCTCTGGCTATCCCAGAACTCACAGAGATCTGCCTGTCTCTGCCTCCCTGAGTGCTGGGATTAAAGGCATGCACCACTATCACCCACTTTCAGCTTATTTGAGACAGTGAACCTCACCAAACCTAGGGATCACCAACTGGCTAGACTAGCCAGTCACTGAGCTCCTGGGATCAGTCTGTTCCCATCTCCCCAACGCTGGGGTTACAGGCATGTTTTGCTGCACCTGACTTTCTGTGGGTGCTGGGGATCAGAGCTCAAGTTCTCATGCTTGCCCGGCAAGTGCTTTATTGACGATGACAGTCTCGTCCCCTCTCTTACCTGCTTCTCATGCGGGCTTTTCTGCTGAGCTTGAGATTTGCAAAACCAAAAATAAAATAAAAATGCAGAATTCGCAGGCCCCTGACTCCAGACTGAACTTGGAGCTTAATTTGAGCTCTGCCTTCCCCTGTGTCTGCCTTCTCTTGGGATGGCCTCCTGCTGACTGACACAACCTGTCCTCCCCCTGCCAGACTCCCAGCTTTTCATACACATACCCAGCCCTCTACCCATCATCCCAGGCAAGCATTTCCCCCCTGTTTGCCTGACGGGTACAGCTGGCTCTTTCTCCTTGTAACTTTTCTCCAGCCCATCCTCCACATGACCCAGGGAGAACCTTCCAGAGTTTGAAGCCAGCCATATTATCTCATACCTGAAGATCTTCCCATGGGTCTATATTTCCTAAAGATAAAATCCAAATGCCTCAGTGTGACACCAGGACACACGGTCACCTGATTCCTGCTCACTTCTCCAACTTGATCCTCAGCTATGCTGGGGACATAACCTGTGTCTCCTTCACACAGACACAGCGGAGTCGGAGTTGCCCAGATCTTCAAACCTCTGTGTCCGCAGGCTGCTCCCTGATGCCCTGGACCTTGCTGACTTAGCTTCAGCCCTACTCCAGCTTCAGTGACTGAGCCACAGTGGTCAGCCTACCAGGGTGCCTCCTCCAGCCCCCACAGTCTGCCCAGCATCCCTGATCACAGTGCTGACACACCTGCCCCTACTCCCAGCGTTGCAGTTCCTAAAGACCAACCAAGTATTTTTTTAAGACTTGTTTTTATTAGTACATAGTGATTGTACATAATAATGATTTTGTTACAATTTCATGAATATATGTATTTTAGTCAAATCTATCCTTCACCTCCTTATCCTCTTTTGCCATCTCCCATGTTCCCTAATCCCCTTCCTCTTCCCATTCCCATTTAGTTCTCTCTCTCCACAGGTGTGTGCTCATAGGAAAGTGAGTATTATAGGAACACGGGCATCTTATTAGTGGCTACACCACAGAAAAAAATGTCTCCCCCTCAACCTGAACATGAATCCACAGGAAGGGGTGGGGATCTTGAGTCCCGCCCAGCTTCTTTGACAAGGAGTTTATCAGTCTGCTAATATCCTTAATGTTAGAACAGAAATTGCCCCGCAGTGCAGGGAAGTCCTGGGAGACACCAAGACTGAGGACATAGGTGCCTCCTTGGGTCCAGCATTCTCCTGCCTCAGTACTTTACATCCAAGAGCCTGTTTCTCGTTGCAGAAAGCCAAAGAAATGGAGCACTGGCTACGCCAGAAATGACAGACCCTCCTGAATGTCAAGGTGTCCTTCTGCCCAGAAATTTTCCAATCTCCCTTGATAGAGAAGGTGCTTAATAAAGTGTAAGCTGAGGGGCTGGAGAGATGGCTCAGCAGTTAAGAGCACGGCTCCTGCAGAGGACCCTGGTTTCCAACACTCACACGATAGCTTCCATCCACCAGGAACCCCAGTTCCTAAGCACCAGGTGCCTCTTCTGGCCTTTGGTGCACTCACTCGCCTTGCACATGGTGCACAGACATACATGCAAAGCAAAATACACACACACACACACACACACACACAAGTCTTTTTTTTAAATGTCAGTGGAAGTCATTGGGAGAATCTTCTAGCAAATATTTTCAACGTGCTGACTCGTCTGAGAGGTAACCCTCCTGTACATCTTACCCATCCCTGGAGCTTGGAATGTGGGCATGATGGCTGGATGTCAGCAATGTTTTTTAACCATGTGAGGACACTGATGTTGGAAAACTTGGCCTAAGGATAGCAAACCACCAAGACAGAAGGATCCTTGGCTTCTGGGAGGAGGTGACCAGGGATCCACCACTTTAGTCCCTGGCAGTTCACATCAGGACTCCTCACTGTTGTCTGGAGGCTGACAGTAGTCCTGAGTACAAAGCAAATCCTTACTGCTGTGTCTGGGATTTGGGGATTTCATCTTCAAACTCCCAGGGCCTTAGGTTCCCTAAAAGTGCATATGGGCTGGGAATATAACTGAGTGGTACAGAGCCTGCCTAACACAAATGAAGCCCCGGGTTCACTGAAGCTGCTGGGAATTGCAACCAGGTCCTCTGCAAGAGCGGTCGATGGCGAGCCATCTCTCCAGCCTTGAGGGTGTATTTCGTCCCACGGCTTCCACTCAGGACAAGGACTCAGTGGTAGAGTCTGAAGGCAAGAACTGAAGCCGAGACCACAGAGGAACACTTTTTATTGGCTTGTTTTCTGTGGTTTGTTCAACGTGCTTTCTGATACCCAGGACCACCTGACCATAGCGGGCAGGACCATCCCACATCCGTCAGTATTCAAGAAAATGCCCCCAGACATGCCCACATGCCAATCTGATGGAGGTGGTTCCTCAACTGGCAGTCCCTTTACCCTGTGTTTCTAGATTGTGTCGAGTGCCTACCACTAACTAGCATGAACAATGCATCCACAGGGACAGGCTCTCCTGAGCACTGCTTTCAGATCTGCACCTGCAGTGGGCGGTGAGACACGCCAGAGAGGTCCACAGACGTGAAATTAGGCTGCCTCACTCCACAGCCCGAGTTCCAGTCAGGAGCAATTTTGTCAGATTCTCACTGCGGTGAGGGCAAGGCCTGCAGGCCAGGTCTGCTCTCCTGTCGGACAGTCCTCTGGTAGCCGCTGGCCAGAGGGTTTCACTACAAGGCAACAAGGCAGGTGGCCCGCCTTGTCTCGGCCTAATTCCTGTCATTCTATTTAGTGCCATCTGGCCTTCAGCTCCTTGATTCTCTAACTGTCCCTCCTCAAGGACCCTCTTAAAGGGACAGATTCACTGACTGGTGTCATTCAGTGACCTTTACTCCATAATGCATGTCCAGCCTTTATCAGGGAAAGGCTGACGAAGAAAAAGACCAGCACAAAGAGAAGCATGGAGGTTCTGGGAGCCACACGGCCTCGGGTTGGAGAATCTGAAGGATTACCTGTTTTGAGACACCCCCCCTCCTCCCGCCCATGCTGTCTCCTCTGTAGGCCTTGTGGGGCACGGAAGCTGGCCTTATCTGCTTGGCAATTCTCTTTTGCCCCCTGAGAGACTGGAAATACACTCTTTCTAGGAGCCAATAGGAAATTAACCCACATTAGCACAACACTGGATGATGCTGAATTGGGGACAGGAAGGTCCATTTCAAAGGGAAGGGAAAAAAATGTTCTTTGTAACCAGGCCAAGGCTAAACACGCCTTCTCTCTATTGGTCCAGATCTGTGCCAGCCTCCCACTGCATCCGTAGGTGTGCCGAAAGCAGCCTAGAGACTTTTATAGAGACTGTCGCCATGGCACCAGGTGTTGGGTTCTGCTGTATCAAAATGTCAAAGGAAGAAAGCGTAATCGTGGGGCCTTTCGACCTGCAGGCATTTCTGGGTGCTTCTGGGCGTGTCTGCGACCACATTCAATGCCAGCAGTAATACGATGGCCGGGAAGCTAGCCTCAGTGCGGCTCCCAGGGACTGACAAGCCTGGCCAGCACAGCCGCGTGATCTGATTTCTTTCACAACAGCCTTGCAACGCCATAACCCCCATTTTTTCAGTTCAAGGAGTAGGGGTGTAGCTTGTCCACATGGATCTGAAGTTTGGAATAGAAGATGTGGCTTGGACCTAGCAGGGTCTCAGCTGGAAACCGAAGGTCCAGAAAGTAGGGACCAATTAGTGAACCATCTATTCCTGGAGTCTGGGGGTGAACGGGGGGTAACAGCAGAGGGGGCAGGGCGTCTGGGACTAGCCACAGAAGAAACTGTGACCTGCTGTTAGCTAAAGGAGCAAGGAGAGGAACTGTCAGAGCCCAACAAGGCTGCAATGCAGAGGGACCGAGGCCTGGAGCAGGCCAGGCTGAGCAGAGTGATGGCTTCAGAGTTTATGTTCTGGGTTCAGAGGTTTATGCTGGCAAACTTTTGTGTTTCTTATGCTTATACCTGCCAAACGGGCTGGGCTCCAGGCTGAGAGCAGATTTGGGTCTCTTTCACACGCTGGTCATCTTCACTGGACCAAGAGATGCGTTTCCTCATTGCATCACTCAGCTTTCCGTCTCCATGATGAAACACCCAAGGCAAACAGCTGTAAAAAGAAACACTTATTTTGGTTTTAACTAAATAAATGGTTTTAACTTCTAAACTCATAGTTTTTGAAGCTACAGCCCGGGGATTGCTTGTTCTTGCTGTCTGGGGCCTGTGGTGGACAGCTCAGTATATCATGTGACAAGAGCATGTGGAAGAAGAGGCCAGCATGCCTCAGAACAGATGGAAAGAAAGCAGAAAGAGAGAGAAGGGCCCACATCCCAGTATGCCCTGCAAAGCCTTGCCCCTGGTATCTTAACTTCCTCTAGGCTTCACCTCCTAAAAGTTCCCCAACGTCCCAATAGTTCATCAGCTGGAGACCAAGTCACCAACACATGAGGCTTTCCAGAACAATTAAGATCCAAACCAGTGATGGTGAAGTGACCCAGTGGGTGAAGGCGCCACCTGCCAGCCCTGCTGACCCGCGCTAGGGTGAAGGTGCCACCTCCCAACCCCGATGACCCCGCTGACCTGCGCTAGGGTGAAGGCGCCACCTCCCAACCCTGCTGACCCATGCTAGGATGAAGGTGCCACCTGCCAACCCTGATGAACTGCATTCCATCTCTGGGACCCACATGTGGGAAGGAAAGAACTGACTTCTACAAGTTGTCCTCTGACCTCCACAAGTGTACCATCACACACAGCCACACACACAATCATTAAATAAATATTAATTTAAAAAGACAAACCATACAGCCTGGGCTGCAGCTCAGCCTGCCTACTACATGAGATGGTTCAGTCCCCAGCACCATCAGAAGAAAAAAGAAATCCAAACCATAATACTCATTATAGATGAACGCTGCACAGATGACCAGGGTGAGCTCCACATCAGTGCCATAAGAGGTAAACCCACTGACCGAGAGATAACTGAAGGTCACATTGAACGGTATGAGTCCATAATCCAGCATAGGAGAATGGAGCACTGGAGAAAATATTCCAACCCACCACATGTCCCAGAGGAAGCAAAATATTAAAAAGAGGAAGAGACACACATGTGCACGCACACAGAAACCAACCTGTGTCCCAGCCCAGACTCTGATATCATGTCCATTTGCATAAGTGGAGGAGGTTTGTGTGCGCTGTAAGGGAGGAGTCTATTCTTGGGGTTGCTCAGTGCACTGGGGTCAGGCTAGAAGGATGCTGGGCAGAGGGTAAGAGAGTGGGCAGAGCAGGCTCTGCTGGAGACTTAGGATTCTTCTTAGCATGGCACAGTCACATTCAGGGAAATGACAGATTTGAAGGTCACAGGCTAACTCTGGCTTCTGAAGCACTCAGAACCTAAACTTATCATGAGTGGCACAGAGAGAAGATGGAATCACATGACTTTCTTGGCAGCAGTAGTCACAGGCCTTGGCCATGGGGTCCCAAACCTGACAACATGGTCAAGGGATTGGCTTGGTTCTGAACCTAGGGTCTCACCAACTGCAAAGTGAGGCAGAGTGGCTGGGGGAACGGTCGGTGGCTGAGAAGAGCATTTGCCACACAAACATGAGGCCTTCAGTTCAGATCCCAGCGCCCAGGTGAGAAAAAACCTGGGCATGGCAGCTGTGTGTCTGTAATACCAGCACTGTGAGGAGCAGAGACAGGAGAATCACAGGGGTGCCAATTGTCAGCCTAACTCGGGGTTCAGTGATAGATCCCTGTCTCAAGAGAATATGGCAGCATGTGACAGAGCAGGGCACCTGATATCCCCCTCAGGTGTCCCCATGCAAGCACTGGTGTATGTGTTAATACGTGAGCACATGCACACACACACACACACACACACACACTTCAGATTCGTGGTGGGAGAAAGCTAGAGAGCTCCATGCACTTTGATGCCCACACTCCGTTGCCTTGGTAGCAGGAGATGCTTCTATCATTTGCAACTCTCGCTGACTAATGGCTACCCTTTGAGTGTGCCCAGTGGAGAAACTGACAGAGCCGGGGCTCACGCAGAAGACGAAATGTCTGCTGGTCCCTGCTGTAGCCTGAAGAGGACCATTTGACCTTCAGCATCTCACTTGAAGGTGGACTTTAGCAATGGTAACAAAAGGCGATGTGTCCAGCAAAAAACCCAGGAAAGGGCTAGGATGCAATGTCCTGTCTACCAAGACACTGGATGGTATAAGAGAATAAATATGACTTCTCAGGAAGTCATAGCCAGGGCTGGAAGGGGTGCTTTTCCTTTCGAGAACACAGGCTGGGGGTTCAGACCTGAGTGTGGAAGGATAAGAACAGACCACGGCCTAAGCTGGGGACACTCATACTCTCTCTACCTTATCCTAAGGGGCTTTCAGTCAGACAGGACTGGTTTCTCAGTGGCTTCCTCCCTATATGGCCCTGGGACAGCTCTTCTACATCTCTGGGTCAGAGTTTTGATCACATAAAATGCTAAGTGAGGGGTGGCAAGGGACAAAGGTACCATGGTTCAGTCTGCTGTCAGAGCCAGGGAGAGTCATAAGTGAGATGTGTGAGTGTTGCCCATGTCAATACCACACATTAACTTAGACCAGCGGTTCTCAACCTTCCTAATGCTGCAACTCTTTAATGCAGTTCCTCATGCTGTGGTGACCCCAACCTTAAAATTACTTTTGTTGCTACTTCATAACTGTAATCTTGCTACTGTTATGATTTGTAATATAAACATCTGTGTCTTAGATGACCCCTGTGAAAGGGTTGTTTGACCCCCAAAAGTGGCATAAGCCACAAGTTGAGAACCACTGACTTAGGTCTTCCTCAGTTCCCCCCCAAGGATGGGATGGAAGAAGGAGGGAAGGAAAGGAGGAAAAGAAGAGATGGAGAGAAGGAGGGAGGAAGAGAGGGAGGGACAGATTCCTGGTATTAAGTCCTCTTGTCTACAAGGATGGGCAGGAAGGGGAATGGGTAAGAAAGAAGGGAGGTGGAAGGCGGGGTTAAGTCCTAAGCCCTCATCCCTTAGAGAATGTAACCTTTCAAGTACCTAGCAAGTAGGGAGCTATCATCCCTCCTCTGAGTAGAAACTGGCTTAGTAAATTGCCTCTCGTGACTTATGAAACCTTGGGCAAATGACTTCACCTCTCCATGCCTCGGTTTCCTCGTCTGAGAACGGAAGGTAGGAGTGATATCCTAGAGGTCATGTGAGCTAGCTGTGTGGGATACACCCAAGTTAACGTGGAGCTTCGCTATGCCTTGTCTATGCCATCAGAATCTTCTTTTCCTTTTTAAAACATGCAATGCATTTTTAAAAAAATAAATGAAGAACTTCCTTAGGAGGCTGAGGCAGGAGGATTATTTCTGGGCAACAATGGCAAACAGCAGACTAGCCTGGTAGCCTGGGTCACAGATCAAGATCAGTCTCAAAAATATTTTTTTCTTTCAATATTATCAACACTTGATTATGAATTCATTTATACTCAGTTTCCTCTTCCTCCTCCCAAGGTGAGTCTGAGAGGCATTCATGGGTGGCATAGTCACAGGCTGTTTCATTGGAGGTGGTGAGGAGGTGCCCGGGAAAGAGGAAGAGACAGAATTCCCAGGGAACAATGTTGAAATAGTAACTGTAGATCTACCCATGGCAAGGACGGTCAGCTCTGGAGGGGGCAGGGGTGTCACAGAACCGAACACACAGGAGGAAGGGACCTGGGACCTGGCATTCTCCCCAAAAAGCTTGCTGGTGAGGGGGTTCTAATCTCCATTATGCCCAGTGGTTCCTTGGCACTGATCTGAGCTGGCGCCGTTAACCAGGGCCAAAAGCTCCTTAGCCTGTGAGGGTGAAGCTGAGATAGGACAAGTCCCTAGGTCCTTGGATGACTTCCAGCTCCTCTCAGGAGCAGCTCAGGTTTCTGGTCCCCTGGATGACTAGTGTGGCCTCTCCAGGCAGATTGGGTTACACTCCTGAGCTGCCGCCAGCCAGAGGCTCATGAGGAGGAGTTCAGGCCTCGGCTCTCTTCTGTCTACTGGGTAATAGCCTGCAGCTGACCCTGCCCCCTCTGGAGCAGATTCCAGGGAACCCTGGATTTGCCAGTCTTTCTCATCTTTTCATTTTGCTTTTATTTTCTACCCTGTGACTTGGGAAAATCACTGAACCTCGATCTCCCTATCAATCAATGTGGGAGAATGAAGGCACTGGAGAGCTGTGGAAACTTGAGTCACGGTGCTTTGCCCAGTTCTTGGCTTGTTCTAAGGTCTTTGTAAGCATTGGCTACTTTAAGCAAACACATCCATTCCCGCTGGTTAAGGTGTGTGTCCCTCAGCAGAATTCCCTGTTTAACCGGAAAATACTATCTTTGTCAGGTCTGTGTGGATAGAGAAATGCCATCCTGTCCATCCAGTTCTCAAAGACTTGGGCTTCGGGTCCAGGTGAGTAACTGCTTCCAGGTCACTGGCCAGTGGCAGTGCTGGAGTCCCCATTCCCCTTTCTCATTGCTTTATCCAGTGTACGTGTGTCTTGACTTACACCTGACCGCACTGTACCAGGGGGCCACGCCCACATTCCGAGAAGAGAACCAATGCATGCAGCAGCCGCTTCCATTTGTCTCTGTCCTGCTCTCCTGCAACGCATTGTGGGAAACTCCTCTCAACTCCAGGAAGTCATGCAAATTAGCATGCTTCTTGTTTTTTAATGTCAAAAGTAAATCATTATGGCATTCTCTCCAAATATTTAGTTTGCCCTTAAACTTCATCCCCAAGCCATGGTTATGGTTGCTTTTCTCCAGTTCATAGAAGCATGTCTTTCTTTGAGTGTGTGTGTGTGTGTGATGTGCATAAGTGTGTATGCATGTGTGTGTACAGGAAAATCAAGGCAAATATGTGTGGACTGGGGCCTCTCCTAGGGAAGAGGAGAGAAAGAGCTGGTCTAAGAAGATCATGGCCCAGATAAAACTTGGTGCTAAATCATGAAGGCCACCGGCATTGTGACATTTTATTTTCATAAGCCTGAACTGTAATTTAGCCAAAACCTGTTTTGCTTAAAAAATAAACAACATAGTGGGGTCAGGGAATCTCTGGACCAGAAATGCTAGAGTTCAAGGGCCAGCTCTGCCATGTACTGCCTCTGAGACCATCTCCTGGTCTGTCTTCTCATTAGGGACGGAACTGCTCTCCCCCAAGGCTCTGTGTCAGATATGAAGTGAGTGACATAGTGTCAGTTACAGTGAGATGGCGTCCCTCGGTGTCATTTAAGGAAGGGCTAACCCCACTGTGTCTTCAGCTTTCTGTTACCATAACAAGGTACCTGAGATCACCAGCAAAGGTTTGTGTTAGCCTGCATGGCGACAGGAAACCTTAAGGATGCACAAAAATGGACATTTTGGATTACAGAGCCGGCAGAAGATGCAGGTCAGAGACGGTCTTCGCTTGCTTTCTATTGTGATGAAACACAGTGACTGAAACAACCTGGGGAGGAAAGGGTTTGTTTCAGCTTGCAGATTATAGCCTATCACCAGGGAAACCAAAGCAAGCACTCCAGACAGGAACCTGAAGTCAGGAACTGAAGCCGAGGCCACAGTAGAATGTTGCTTGTCCCCATGGCTTAGTCTGCTTTCTTATACAGCCCGGGACTGCCTGCCTGGGCGTGGCGCTGCCCCAGTGGCCTGAGCCATCTATATCAATTAGTAATAAAGAAAATGTCCCCAAAGACCTGTCTATAGGCAATTTGATGGGGACATTGTCTCAAATGAAGTTCTTCGTCCATTTGACTCTAGCTATGTCAAGTTGACAAAAACCTAATCAGGACCATGGCAAACCCAAGGTGAATGGGGACTGGTTCATTATGAAGCTCCTGCAAGCTGCCTGAAGGAGGCTGTGTTGGTGGCTCTCAGAGACATCTTTTCTACCCCTTAAGCTGTGCCAGGGCCTTGCAGCCAGCCAAGCAGCAGGTTTCTCCCAGACCTGCAGGAGAAGCCATGATGGGTCGGTTGCCTTGACATGATGGTTGCAGCGGCTCTCACGGGCACAGAGCCCAGCTGGCTGTCACCACACCAGTTCAATGGTTTGAGTCCCTTCCTTGTCTCATCTTCCTGCTTTGATAAGAAATGTCTGAAGTGAATGATTTTGTATAAACTGAGAGTTTGGGCACCTGATGTATAAACTGAGGACATAGCTGCTCCTCAGGTATGGTTGAGGGGAGGATTTCTCCTGCAGATAGGAGGGAGAGGACAGGCAGAGGCATCTGGAAGAGACCAGAGCAGGGAGAGAAAGCGGTGAACATGGCCAGCAGCCTGGACAGAGGAGGAGGGTGGGTGAGAGAGGAGATGACCAAGCGCGAGGGGCAAGGGAGGGAAGGCCAAGAAAAGAAAACAATAAAGAGGAGAAATGGCAGGGTTATATGGGAATGAGAAGCTAGGGGACGGGAGACCCATGAGCTGGAGAAGTTTAGGGAAGGGAGTGGGCTCAGAAGAGCTAAGAACTACAAGTACTGAGTGTGCCTGGGGGCCATCGTGTGCTTTAGTAGGCCAGTAGGCACCAGGAGTAACCGTTTGTCCCTGACAGTGATGCGGAATGGCTCCTTAGGTAGAGGGAAATGGGCCCCGGGATTTGGGGGACTGAAGTTTCCTTTGAAGCTGACAATCTTGTCCTAAATCTTCATCTTAGTGTCTACTTCTGTACGGACATAAAATAAGGCATTGCGTCGTATCAGTTGAGACACAGAGGGGCTGGAGAGATGGGTCAGTGGTTGGAGCACTCGCTGCTCTTGCAGAGGCCTGGGTTCCGTTCCCAGCATCCCACCCTGGTGGCTCACAGTGGGCCTGTAACTTCAGTTTCATGGAATCTGACACCCTCTTCTGGCCTCCAAGGGCACCTGCCCCCAAGTGGTGCATAAACACATAGGCACATATAACACATTCACATAAATAATAAATAAATGTTTTCAAATGTGGTATAGAGCTGTTGCTTCTTAACTGGTTACTGCTATTGCAATAGTGCAGAAGCCTTCCCTCCTACTGGGTGATAACTCCCAATAGCTCCTGTTAAGATTCAAACCTGGGACAAATGGTTGAAGTGTCTGTTTAACAAATCAAAGCTGGACCTGGCCACCAGGTTCTCCCAGCATCCCTCAGGCCCTAACTGTTACAGGATATGGCTTGTATACTCTTCAGCTCAGGGACTGGTTGCCCTTCCCCAATGTAATCCAGACATTTTGGTTACCCGCCCCTTTCGAACCTCTGGCTTCCTGGCTGCTGAGCCTGGTCCCTCTCTCTCCCTTCTCCCTTCCCTTCACCCTCTCCCCACAGGCCCAGCTCAGCCTGGCCATGCACTCTAGATTCTCCCAGATAGTCCTGCCTCTGGCTACACTCTCCCACATAGCTACAATAACCTTTCTCCTCCACCATACCTAGGGGTAGTCATGTCCTTTCCCTTCCTTTTTCTTTCTCTCTTTCATCCAACTCCATTTCCCTGCACCACACCCCATCCTGCTGTGCTTCAACTCTGGAATTCTCTTTTTATTGGTTATTTTGTATTTTAGGACCAGGATTAATTAAAAAAAGAATGACAAGAACACAAGCTTGCCTCGGCAAATACCTCTATCAGGTGACTCTCCCGAGTTGTACACACAGCGTGGATGTGCTAAACAAAAAGATGCCCTGTCCCGAGTGGGATGGGGTGAGTTCTCATCTGATGCTTAGAATGACATCTGATTTTAAGCCTAGGAAATGTGTTGTTTGAACCAGTATTTTTTCTGTGTAGCGTTGGCTGTCCTGGAACTCCCTATGTAGACCAGTCTGGCCTCAAACTCACAGAGATCTGCCTGCCTCTGCCTCCCAAGTGCTGGGATTAAAGGCATGTGCCACCACCGCCTGGCAAACCAGGGACTGTTTATTTCTAGAATTTCCTATTTAATATTTTTGGACCATGGTCTGTAGGTAAATGAAACACTAGAAAAGTAAAGCAGGGAAGGGGTAGCAACTATAACAGGAATCATGACATTAAGTATCCACGGCCCCTACAGGGACCTCTTGTGAGAGTTCACTTGAAAGCGCAGGTGACAGAGGAAGTTTCTAACTTAAGTCTACCAGACTCTATGCCCATAACGTCCTATGCAAGTACACGTCTACTCTGTTGGCTTCAAGTGTCTGCTGCAGATTCCCAGATTCCTAGAAGGCAGCTGAGGATGCCGGAACAATCCCAGAGAGCTTCCTAGGGGAGGTGGACCTGAAGTCTCCCAGGGTGAAGAAACTCAGATTCTGTATTTATGGCTGGATCTGCCAACTCTAGCAAAGACAAAACAGGTCAACTACACTAGTCATCTGTGATCTCATTAGAACCTGGGGATAGTGGGGCAGACCTCACAGAAAGATCACGAATGCTCAGTGTGTTAGCAAAGAAACAAGCTCCCACCTGAGACGGAGGAGTGAGGTTTCAGTTTCTGCCGCTGACAAGCTGGCAGACATCCCCTGCTGAGCACAATGGTAGTAGGTATTGAATAAAAGAGCACAAACTAATACATACAACAAAATGGATGCTCATAAATATGGTATGCTTTTTAATCACAACATTCATGACAAATTGGCAAAACCATTTTGGAGACTAATGTGGCGGATCAGAACTAAAACATATATATCTCTGGTCCAATGCTTTCTCTTTTAAGAGCTTAGCCCTGGCCTAGGGAGACAACTCAGTTGATAAAGCTTGAGAATCTGAGATCAAATCCTCAGCTTCCCTGTAAAAACAAGCAAACAAAAATAGGTTCGGTTGTCAGGGAGGGGGCAGGACAGAAAGACCTTGTGAACTAGCTAGCCAGTCCATGAGATCCAGATTCAGTGCGAGATCACATCTCAACAATAGCAACAAAAAGTGGAGAAGCAAATGTCACCTGACATTCCCCTCACCTCCACATGCACTATACACACGTGTGCAGCTCCTGTAACACCCCCCCCACACACACACACTCTCAACACACACAAAGGAGTTTAGCCCTAAACCCCTACATGGGTGAGGATGCTGAGTGGATGGACCAGGGTGGGTGTACTGCAAAAGGACATGGACAAGGAGGATGCTGAGTGAATGGACCAGGGTGGGTGTGCTGCAAAAGGACATGGGTGAGGAGGATGCTGAGTGGATACCAGGGTGGGTGTGCTGCAAAAGGACATGGACAAGGAGGATGCTGAGTGGATACCAGGGTGGGTGTGCTGCAAAACCTAGGAGAGGAGCAACTCAAATGCTATTGTCAGGGGGCTGTCATGCCAGTCACAGCCATGGCAGACATCGTGACAGGAGATAAAAGACAGCAAGTGCTGGCTGTTGTTCCAGGAGAAATTCAGGGTGCACGTACAGAATAAGGGCCAAGATCTATTGTCACATAAAAAAGCAAGTAGTGCAAGAAATGCGTATCCAAAGCCATCTGGTTTTGTTTTTTGTTTTAAATAAAAGCTTTGAGCATACGCTTAGAAACAACCTAAAAAGATTCATGAGGAGCCCTTAGCAGTGGTGATTCTATGGTATGGGCTCCAGCAGGACCAGTTTCTGCAGGGATGTTTGGTCATTTCCGTAGTTGTGACAAAGATGGTGGCAATGTCATTGGCTAGGGGCCAAGATACTCCAAATGCAGCAGTCCCAGCAGCAAAGAACTATTTGGCCCTAAGTGTCACGCAACAAAGAGTAAGAATCTTCAAGAGGTTTGAGGTCTTGAGCATGGGTGAGACTATTCTAATCTCAGGTGAGTTTTGCTCATAGCAGCAGTAAGGAGAAAGAGCCCTGCTCTGAGCCATCACAGGACACATGTAAAGGGCAGGCATGCAGTGGGGGCTCAAAGCCTGCCCATTGGAGCTTCAGGGGCTACCTGGTGTGGTGGAGAATAGGTGGGAGCTCCTGCCCGAGCCCAGGGCCAGCAGAAGCAGGAGAGCAGGTTGTACTCTGAGTTCCAATATGGCTTCTTGGTAAATAGGCTCAGTGGCCTACATACCCTGTGACTACAGACAAGCTGCACACTGGAGAGGTGTGCCCAGCTGGGGACCATGTATGCATGTAGAGGAGTCCCCCAACTTGCCTCTTTCAGGATAGCATGCCTGTCAGTTGGTGGAAACGCAGTTTTCTAAAGCAGCTGACAACAAAATCCTAGTGTAGAGTGCTTGGCTTGAATGCACCCTCTCGAAGTTCACGTGCTAGGAACTAACCCCGCCCCCCGCCTCCAGTTCATATGACAGTGGCACCAGAAGGTGAGACCCTGGCAGGCAATTAGCACTGGATGAAGTGACGAGAGTCGAGACAGCCAGAGAGGACTGAAGACTTTGTAAGAAGAGGAAGACATAACCAGACTGGATTTTCTGTGTTCCATGGTGATGTGCCCTGTTCCAATGAGGAGGCAACACAAGGCCCTTACCGGATGCCAGCTGAACATTCTTAGACCACTCAGCTTCTAGACTGAGTCAAGTAAACCTCTGTTCTTTATGAATTACCAGACTCGGGTACTTTGTTATAGCAACAGAAAATGAACAAAGATACAGGGACAGTGGCTACTGGCACCCACCTGCACGTTCATTTCATGTAACACCATTCACGGATATTGTCGATGTCACTGTGGAAAGAGACTGGGACAGAAGAATTAAGATTCTCACAACTCTGACCACCTGCCTCTGGGTACCTCTGACAATCGAGTCCCTGACTAGCTTGGGAGGCAGCCACCGTTACTAACAAAACACACTCCTCCTCTCCTGTGCACACACTGGTTATTCTTGTGTTGAAGATCAAGGGTCCCCAGCTGCTTTTCAGAACTGGGATGCATCTGAAAGAGACACCCTGAGCTTGGATTGCCATAGTCTTGCAACTTCACTTCCCCCTGCCAGGCCCTGGACTTGACTTGATAGGATTCTGACATGGTTACCAGACATGGATAAGGTGGACAAGCTTAATGTTCCGTGCAATATTTGGGACACACTTATACGTTAAAATTAGCTATTATCTATCTGAGAGTGAACATTTAATGTTTTCATTTGCTAAATGCAATGAGCTGATACCCAGGCAGGAAGCAGTTGGGTCCAAGTAACTGGCATCAGGCAAGAAAGATTCTATCTTTGCTTCGTTGAAAGTCTTGTTTGCTCACCATGAGAACTTGGGTTCTGCTGGGAGACCTCAGTGGGCACTGCTTCTGGGAGTTCCAGGAAGCCTTGGGCTCTTGGGATCTACCTAAAATGTTGGGGAGAGTTTTTGTTTTTTTCTGGAATCCTTTTGACATAGGCTTCAGAGCCATGGAGTTTAGACTTCACCTCTTTGCCCTAGTCCCATTTGAAATCCTTGTGAATATGTAAGCCTGGGCATTCATTATTAAAATAGGGGTGTAAACTGTATGGGTCTCAGGATCCTCTAATCCAGTTAGAGTCTTGACTGATAGAAAACACCCCCTCTTTTTTGGAGACTGGCAGTTTGTGCTGGTCACTAAATATCTGTCACACCCAGCAACACTGAGCACACTTTACCCTTATTTGAACATCTGTCACACCCAGTCACACTGAGCACACTTTACCCTTACACGAACATCTGTCATACCCAGTCACACTGAGCACACTTTACCCTTATACGAACATCCTGGGCCAGGACTCACAATGCAGACCTCTACAAATGAAGCGACTAAGGCTCAGAGAGGTGGCCTCACTCCTCCAATGTCACCCAGCTAAGAAATGGCAACAAAAGGATTTGAGCGCTGGTTGGATTTCTCTTTGCTGTTAGGATAGTAGACAAGGTTTTGGTGCCCTGTGGCTGATGGGAAAGAGAAAGCCAGCCTTCTTCTAGCCTATGCACTTTGGGAAGGGGCTGTCTCCTAAGGCAAAACTGGGACCCCATCTTGAACCAGAACAGGGATAAAAAATTTAGAATTCTGTTCCATGCCTAAAAATAGCAACAAGCACCAATTTCATGCCAGGCATGGTTGCTAAGAGACCCTGCAAGCGTCATCTCATTTACCCTCATAGTTGTGGTGACGTCTGTTGTATAATAGGCTTTTTCATCAAACGAGAGGACCATGTCAAAGACATCGTGTGGAGGACCCAAGGCCATCTAGTATTCACACAGAATGAGACCTTCCACGTGGGGCTAAAGGAGAAGAGCAAGGGACACAGGAAGTCGGGAATGGGACCCTGCCTGGGCAAGACCTGGGCTTGTTCTCATTTTCTCCTGCTGCCGTCAGGAATTAGTACAAGTCCGGTGGCTTAGCAACAGGGATTCATTATCTTCCAGTTTGGAAGGTTGAAAATCCACAATTGGTTCCCCCGGGAAAAGGTCAAGGGGCCGGGAGAGCTGTCCTGCTTCCTCTCTGCAGGAGGGGCTAACTCAGGAACCCATCCTGGTCCTCCATCTGCCCTCCTAGCAGCTGCAGCCAGTGTCAGCTGAGGCGAGGCTCCTTGCTACCCCTGCACCTAGGACTGGATCCCCTCTTCCCCCTCACTGGCTTCTTCTCATCCGAGCTCTGCACACTAGAGGACTCAGGGCTGGGACTCTGTCACTTCTCCAGCTTTATTACCCATCCTCCCAATGTGTTCGTATGGCCAGATGCACAGATTTAAATTCCACTGATGCCAGTGTTTGACTCACATGACTGAATGATGGAATTATTTGGGGAACTTTAGCACTTCCCAGTACCATCTAACCCGAATGACTGTCAGACTCCAGGGACCGACTCCAAAATTTAAACGTGTATTTTTGTGTGACCACAATGGAGATACAGCACAATTGCAGACCCCCTAAGGTTTCTTATGCTTTGGGGACTTAGCATATTCCATGTCTTGCTTTAGAGAAGCAATTCCAGAAGACAGGCCACCAGGAGCAAGGCGAGGTGAGGCTTCCCAGACTGGGCCTGCTCCCATGTTTTCAAGTGAGGAAATCCTGAAAAGGTCCTTGAAGGTTCTGCAGCTGTCAGCCTGCTGCCAAGTGGGGAACACACGGGGGTCTTCTTCTTTCTCCTGCTTCCCCAGGAAGAACTGGACAAAGCTGGCTGAAGGAAACCTTGACTTGAATGACTCCCTCTTTTTCACTACAGAGCATGGCTGCTCACTTCACAGCCATAGCTAGAGGTCAAGGAAAGGCAATGGTGTAAGCAGGAAAGAGAGGGGGTTGGAGGGAGTTTCAAACCCCGGAGTCTTGGCTGAGGATGACATGTGCCAAACAGTGTGGAAGTGGGGATTGGGGTAGCATAAGACTCATATAAGCTCGTTCCTGCCAGTGTGGGCCAGTCCTCAGCAGGACTTGGGTCACACACTGTCAATGATGTTTACAGACTTAGTACTTCCTGGGTGCCTGCACCTCACACTTTACCATATCCTGTAGAGGAGCCAGCACTACCAGGGGCTCTCTTGTACTTATAGAAAGGGAGGTTCAGAAAGAGTAAGAAACGTGGGTCTTTCAGAGTGAGATAGTGCCGTGCCTGAGATTCAAACCCTGCTTTAACTAGAGACCCTCTCCAGGTCAGGACAGTGAGGCTAGTGACAGTCAGATGCCACGATGACATGGAAGCCCTGTGCATTCAGAAGAAAGATGCTTTGTGCTTGGAGTCTGAATCATCCCCCAGCCCAGTGGTAAGTGGCACAATCCCCCTCGGAGACGCTGGGCTGACACAGCAGGCTATGGCTCCAGGTCAGCTTCCTGTGATGCTGAGCTGGGCGTGGAAGGTTAGATGGATTAAGAGTGTTTCCAGCTTATGCTATTTTCTCTTTGTGATGGACTTATGAAGGCATAACTCCATGGCAAGTCAAGGAAGCATCTGTACTATAGTACCCACCAAAGGCATATGTTCCGTGCCCAACCCCGTGAAGAACTGCACACCCCAGAGCCCACGCAGGGACGCCAGGATGTCAGCTCAGGGGCTGTTGTTCCAGGTGACTTTGAGGAACCCCTTAGGCCGTTGACTGGACATCAGGAATGAAGTCCCGTTCTTATTCAGGCTCAGTGTGCGTCCACGCATCTGTGTATCCATTCATCGCCTCACTTGCCCGCTTAGAAAACCTTTACTCCATCCTACGACCCACTCTTTACCACTTTCTGTGCCGAGACCCTGTCCCAGCCTCCTTGTGTTGAGGATCCGAGTGAAGAAAGGCAGAAATGGGTGTGCTGGTGTAGCTGGGAGGGTGCCATGAAGGCAGGGGAGCAGGTGGAGAGTCGGAGGCTGATGAAGGCAGCGAGACAGACTGGTTGGAGAAGTGGCCAACCAGGACATCAGGTGCACAGCTTGCAGAACCCAAGAGAAAGGGAGCCCCGCTGGGGAGGTGTGCAGGGCCTCTGCACACCAGGATGCAGGCTGCTCCAGGAGAGAGGTTTGCAGCCTGTTCTTAATTTGCACACGATATCTATAATGGCAGGTGTGCAGGTTCATCTACCAGCCATGCCTTTGTTCTTGCCCTGAGGCCTCTCCAAACCAAGTTCCTGGCTGGAACCATTTTGCTTACAGTCAAGGTCCTATCCCTCTCTAGGGAGGGGCATTTGGGCCAACCAGTCCCTGAAGCCTAGGTCAAGGACTCCCTTCCTAAGAGCACCTAGCCAAGGTCGGCCTCTTTTGGGCCTCCAAATTCTTCACATCTTCTGCTCCCAGCCCTGAGGCTTTATTAAAGCTCCTGTGCCAGGGTGGAGAGAATTAAGGAAAAGATCCTTGAGTGACTTACTCATCCGGTCCCCTGGGGCTCCAGTTCCCTAGGTGGCCTCTCTGTAGGCTGAGTACTTCCTTCCTTCTGGTTCTGAGTCTTCAATGGAATCGAGCCCAAAGAAAGCAACGTGTAGACAAAACAAAGTTTCCTTGGACCTCTGCATTTTTCCTTTAATATTTAATCTCTGTACTTACCTGTTCACTTGTCTGTTTGGATCTTCAGGCAGGCATGGGTTCAGCTGAGAGTTACAGAGGACCTACTCTGAGAATCACCAGGAACAAATAGAGGCCGAGTCTGTCTTGGTTTCATAAGCCTGGCCACGGGGCAAGGGGAAGAGGATGGGGAGCAGAAAGGATGGTGGTGGGGAGAGCTACCATGGTAACGCTCAATGTGGCTGTGCGGTAACTGCTGTTGGAATACAGAGTACAAAGCTCTTCATTTCTTGGGGGAACCGGCACAGGCTTCACAGAAGAGGTGACATTTCAGCCAGCCGTATAGAATCAATGGGAGTTTGCTAAGCAAATCATGCAAGGCTTGAGTGTGGCCGACTCAGGGAGGAAGTGAGTGACAGAACCAAGAGAAAGAAAACAGCCAAGCCAATCTCGCAGGTGGCGGTGACTTGGTGACTCCTGAGTCTGTACCCAGCTCCCGGTTAATTTGCATAAGCATCTGGAGTAAGGTTCCCGTCTGCCACTTTGCAGAAAGAGACTTTGAACAGGGAGGTCACTTGTCAAAGGCCACGCAGCCAGCAAAAGGTGGAGCCAGGATTTGTGCTTACATTGCTGGACACCTGTATTCTCCACGCCTCCCTCATAGGCAGAGATGGGATGGCAGCTGGCATGCCAAGGAAGCCTGGCGGCTTGGCAGCATGGGAAAGGATAGCCGTGACAGCATTCTTTTCTAGAACTCCTTCTTTCCCCTCCATATCAAGCCCGAAATCTTGGTGTAGCAGGAGCCACCTCTGGGATGCCTCTTGCTGTCTACCCCTGTCACCCCGGCTTAAGAGGGCTGTGGGAAGAAGCTGTGGCTTAGTTCCCTGTAAGACCCGGGGTCTCGTCAGCAAGCGGAGCTGGGTGCTGATGGGCACTCTCCAGGACCAGGCAGCCATCTAATTACAGGCTGACTGGTAATGAGAAGTGTGGGTGGGCTGGGACCACATGGGAGAAAGGGGCAGTTGTGCCTGTTGACGCCTGAGGGAGGGCTCTGAGGGGGCTACCAGCTCAGCGTCTTTCTGTCTGGAGACCACACGCACACTGGGCTCTGGAGACAGGCAGGGGAGATGGGAAAGAACCACACTGAGTTCTGGCCACAGGCCAAGGGCTATCAGGTCTTTATCCCAAGTCTCATACATACACACGCGCACACACACCCCACTCTCTCCCCGGCAGCCTGGAGAGAAAGGTGTTCTCTGTTCGATTCATGGAGAGAATGAGGCTTTCTAAGTGAAGCAAATCTCTCCTGGTTCACAACTCCTGAGGTTCAAATCCGCCTGAGGGAATCTAAACCCCTGGGGGGAGAAGGAAGATGCCTGTGGACCTACAGGGACCCCAGGGCACGTGGGCAGGAAGATGGGACATCATTGTGAGTGTCAAAGCGCAGGGTGACATCAGAAAGCTCAGCAGTTTAAGGCTCTTTCTATCCTTGTCTTGCTCTCTCGATTGCTAGGGAAATGTACCACCCTGAGGCCCCACACCAGGCTGGGCCCCATCACCTCCTTCCAGCTCTCTTCTGCCACGTGTCCTCCTCCATTGTACCTCTCTTTGGTGACCAGATCTGTGCCTTTTCGCCAGGGGTTGAGACCCTATCAGAAGATTCCCACCAGTCTTGGCTTGGACACACTTAAGGGTGCCAAAGAGTTGTGACTAATCTCCTTGAGCCACCGCTGATAGACAAATCTGCTGGCCAGGGAGCCCTCTTGTCAGCTCTGGTAGCATTAGCTGTCTCCACTCACTGAGGACTCGCAAGAGTTCCAGGTGCCATGGCTGACCTGGTGTTCACATGGAAGCGTCAGCTGGAGCACTGTAGGAGTCTACATCTCCTAGCCTGGCATGACTCCTTATGTCTTGTTCTGGGCAGGACCAGAAAGCAAGGGGCTTCTTGCTTGTGCTGTGGCCACTTGCAGCCAGAGAGCATCACACAGGGTTTCTCTGTGTAGCCCTGGCTGTCCTTGAAACTTGCTCTGTTGACCAGGCTGGCCTTGAACTCATAGAGATCTGCCTGCCTCTGCCTCCTGAGCACTGGGATTAAGGTGTGCACCACCACTGTCCAAGAAGAACATCTTTTCAACCCTGGCTTTGCCACTGAGATGACCTGGGGTGTCTGGCCTGACCTCTGAGAGCCCCAGTTTCATCATATGTCAATAGAGAATGATAGCCCTGATACCTCACTGCTGTTCGCAGCAGCACCCCAAATCTGTGTAAGGCTGTCGACTCTAGAAGGAGGCCTCTGCTACAGTCTAAGTTTTCAGTGTCCCCCTAAAGATACTAGATTGCTTGTCAGCCTGTGTTATTACTGGGGGTTAGTGGAGGCTTAAGAGGTATGGGAGGAAGTGAGATCACTGAAACATACTCTTAAAGGGGTACTGGGACGAGACCCCACTGTTTTTCCCCTTTTGGCTTCCAGACACAAATTGATAGATTCTTTCACCGTACGCTAGCAGCCTGATATTCTGCCAAAAGCACTGGGCAAGATGATCACGGGCTGAATCCAAGTTGACGGTCTCGTGCATATTGTTCCAGTCACACAGCACTGACTAACACAACCTCCTGTTGGAATTCTGCCTCTGCCACGCCAGCAGCCCCACCTTGGGTACCTTCTTTGGCCTTTCTGAGTGTATTTCCTTCTCTATGACAAGAAGCTGATGGTTGGCCTAGTTCCAAGACCTAGGGATGAAGAAGACTCCATGAGGTGGTCTAAGTGACACCTAAATGTCAACAGCCTTTCATAGCTCTTCACGGAGCCTCTGCTCAGGACCCGCTCAGAGATGCCAAGGCTTTGAAGCTGTTCCAGATGCTCATGTGCACTCCTTCTTGGGGGTCATCAGTCTCCCTCATGATCCATGAAGAGCCATGCTATGCTTCCATTGTCTCCCCAGATCTCAGGCTTCGGAGTCATAACCTTCAAGGTCAGACGTTGACTGAATTTGGAGGTAAGGTCGTCAGGGGGTGATGAAGTCCAGAGAGCGGGAGACCTGTGATGGCAACTTGATTAGAGAGGGGAAGCTCTGCACCCCTTGCTAAGATACAGCGAGAAGCCTCATCAGAGGCCCGAGCGCTGGAGTTCCCAGTCTCCAAATCGACTTGTTTTCTCTAAAGAGTATTCAGTCTTGGGTATTTTGTTAGCAACAGAAAAAGAACTAAAGCAGATATTACCATGGTGGCTTGAAAATAGCTCTTTCTAAAATGGGTAATTTCTATCAACAGTAGCTAAGGCAACTGGTCCACAGGTTGGGGCTCTCTGCCAGAGTCTCCCTGAAGGCTGGGGCAGGCACTGACTCACTTATGAGTATAAAGGCACACAGTAGGACTTTCCCTCCACCTGCATACCTCCACTTCCTCACAGAGGGATTGCACGGCTTGAGCCACAGGGTCAGCTATAGACAGGCACCCCTGAGAAATACGTGAGGACTGGGGTTAAAAGGAAGTGTGTGTGGGGGGGGGGGAATCTTGCTTCGTTTGTTCTCAGAGGCTCTGACAGCCTCTCTGTGGCCACTCTGCCTGGCTGTGATGGCAGAAGCAGCTGGCATTGCCATGGTAACTGGGCAGCATCAACTCCTAACTCACCTCTGAATTTTCTATAGCAACAAGAGCCCCTGATAATACATCTGGAAAGCAAGATCCACGAGAAGGAAATTATGCCAGGGATCTTCAGAGAGCTGGGGAGGTGGGGCCTGCTCATTTCCCATATCCGTGCTTAATAAAAAAAAAAAAAAAAAAAAAAAAAAAAAAAAGCACACGCTAACCCACATTCTGGCCCAAGAGAAAGAAACAGTACGAAGACCCGAGGAAAGGAATACTATTTTCATGACATCCAGACACCTTCAGAACAGCAGAACAGGCTCTGGTTGGACACTAGAACTGGGAGCTGTGGAGATGATGGCCTGCTGGTGGCCAACTGTCTCATACATTCAGCCAGTTACAGTGCCCTTGCCTTCTGTCCACTAGATATCAACAGCATCCCCTGAATTGTGACAACCGGAAGTGTGTGTGTATGTGTGTGTGTGTGTGTGTGTGATATAGAAAACGCAGGGGTAAGCTTAAACCACAGGAACAGCAGATTAGGTATAGGGATATTAACTGTCTTTGTGACTTATTGTTGCCTCTCTGGTTCCATCAATCCTGTTCTAGTACGTGAGACTGGAGAGAGACTCTGCCTTATTGGTTAGTATTGATTCCATAACTACCCAGAGAGGGTTCCAACCTGCACAGCCTGGGTCTCATGGCTGTTCTCAGTGAGAGAGAGACAGGATTCCCAGACCATAGAAGCAAGAGGAGCCGTGGCGGAAGTGGGAGAAGCCAAAGCTGTTGTCCTTCCTCAGGGCAGCAGGAGGCCCGGGACTCTAGGGAGAGGATTGTGTGGAGACAGCAGTGTGTTGAGTTCCTTACTCAAACACGTGCAAACAGGTGAGCTGGAGCGGGCAGTGAACTTGAACCTCTGACGGACACTGAACTGAGATGGCGTCTTGCTAAAGAGAGCACTTGGGAATGCCTGCAGCTTTGCTTACATTGTGTTCTCCTTAGCATGAGGACGTGAACTGTGCAGTTAATAGGGGTGACAGGTGATGGTATGTGTCATTTGGGGGGAGCTTCGGGGGATGAGATTGACATTTAAATGGACAAATATTGCAAAAAGCAGCTTGCTCTTCATAGTGTGGGCAGGCCTCCTCCAGTGCTTGAAGGTGCCAGGTGCATGCCTTTAATGCCAGCACTTGGGAAGCAGATCTTTTGTAAGTTTCAGCCAACCTGGTCTATACAGCAAGTTCAAGGACAGAAAAGAATACATAGTCTCCAAACAAACAGATCGCCTTAAGGTTGCAGAAGGCCCAATAGAACAAATGAGCACCCTTGAGCAGGAAGACTTCTCCAGGAGGCAGCTGCAGATTGATGTGTGGTCAGTTGTCCTGGGTCTGTAGCTGCTGGAACTTTCTGGTCTCTCCAACCTTCATCATCATGAGTCTCTCTCTCTCTCTCTCTCTCTCTCTCTCTCTCTCTCTCTCTCTCTCTCTCTCTCTGTGTGTGTGTGTACCCAGCTGTGTTTGGGGATCGTGAGGATGAGGATACCACAGATTTTAATATGCTACTTCTTGACTAAGCAGGACATATATGAATTTGACTCCTACATTTCTTGTGGGAGTCAAAAAAAAAATAGATGACAGAAAGCAAAGAAGGGGTCGAACTCTGACAGGCCTGGGCGAGGTTCCGGAGTCAGATGCAGGGAGGCTGGAATGCTGCCCAGAGGTGATGGATTTAAATATGATCTGGGCTGAGGTGAGGTGTGGCGTGGCCAGGCTGGGTCCCAGTTGGGCTGAGTGAGTGAGTGAGGTGGAGCGTGAAGGTCTGACTTGCGGGGCAGCAATAAATAGGACCGTTGGGAGCTGGGGCTGCTGAGGAGCTGGGGCAGGAGGTGGAAGCCGAGTCTGTCAGCTAAACAGCCAGGCGGGACCCCAGGGACAGAGAGGACCAGAAGGTTCCAGTGAACAGTGATGCATTCTTAATAAGAACTGCTTGGATGTGCATGTGTCCCTTGGTATTCACGGAGGACTGACTTCTGGAACATTGTGTAACTAACTAACTGACAGCCCCTGGTATAAAATGGCTGCGTCTGCACATTAAGGGACAGAGGCTTTCTATGTAGGTCTTTTCATTCCTAGCACGTATAAATAGCGTGCAAAGAGTTTCATATTGCATGGTTTAGAAGATGATGCCCAGGAAACGTCTGGCCGCATTTTCTATTTTAAATCTGTGATTGATTGACTTTGTGGAGGAGAACCTGAAAATATGAGGGCTGTCGGTCAGTCTGTCCACGGCTCGATAGAACGAATTAGGCGAGTAGTGTTCTCCCTAGTTTTGCAAATGAGGAAACTGAGGAAAGGAACAGAGAGGTGAAAAGTGGGCTTCCCAGCTGCTTGCTTTGCTGCCCTGTGGTGTCTTGACACTAGATTTAGGGCCCCTGAAGGACTGCATTCAGAGCCCAGCACCATGCCTGCTGGAGTTGTGCCAAGTGCTGCTCAGAGAATGCCAAGTATGCAGTGGGCTCTGGGGGCGTCTTCCTTTCACTTCAGGGACTTCGGGCTCCAACAGCCCCAGGCACAGGACAACCGTCAGAGTCAGTGGATGGGGGCAGGTCACAGGCCCTGGGAGGACATTGAAGTCTGGCTTTTATACTATCGCTTATGAATCTGGAATGACTTTGGGCAAACAGTTCAGCTACCTTAACACGGTTCAGCTACCTTAACAGAAAACAGGTAACAGAGGGGCCACAACCCAGGTGCAGGCAGAGCAACATCTAACATGACCTGATCCCACTGTTGAGTGGTCCATCAGCCTGAGTCCCTGAGCTTCTTGCCTCAAGCATGACCAGGCTGCGTCTGTGGTAGAAGAGAAGCCTGCACTTGGGATTCCTCTCCAGTCCCTGGCCGACAGCTTGCCAGTTCTCCAATTGCTGAGTGGCAAGTGATATGGGAGTATCACCTGCTTTCTGGTTTAGAGGCTTCTAAGAGTTCCTGGGCATGGCCAACGTTCCTGTCTATTCCCAGTGCTTCTGTAGTGATGAACAGACCGGATGCTTGGGCTGTCCTAACAGCTTCAAAACCAGGCTGATCACCAGAAAGGCCAGCCAGGCATGCCTTCTGTGGTGGAATGGTTCGCCCCGCCTCCTTCCCTCTGGGGAAACTAGACTGAGCTAATTACCAACTGTAGAGGTATATTCAATTGCCTACGGAATGAGCCCAGCCCATGTCGGTGCTGGAAGGTGGTGGGCTGAGGATATGGAGGTCTTAGCCCCTCCCCCAGTCCTGCCCTATGCATCCTTTCCATCTGGTTGGGGGAGAGCAAATGAAGACCTGCTGGCATGGTAACGAGTGAAAGCCGGGGTTCTGAGTAGGCTGTCTGGCTCTGGGGTATGGGCTACAAGTCTCCCGGCAGGAGTGTAAGACCCTTTATTCCCCCATCCCCTTTGTCTGGGCATCAATTGCTCATCTAATGAGTGAAATCCTTGTCCATGTCCTCTCCAGTTAGTAATGGTGCCTGCCAGTCTTGGGCACTTGAGTGTCTCCAAGGTTCTGGCTTGCCAAAATAGCACAGGTTTCTTCCAGCAACAAGTTCGAGCCCCTTTCTGTCTCTGCTTCTCTCTGTCCTTTCAACTGTGTGCCAAACACTTCTGGGCCACAGTAGCTCTCTCTCTCATGTGAGCTGGCATTCACAGCCTGTGTGGTCACCCAGACATGAGTCCAGAGGCTCTAAGAAGCGCACTGTCCCTAAGGGCTTCAGAGGAGACAGTCTCCCCATGGTGAGGCCCAGGCCAGTTTAAAGTCTCACCTACACCGCTCACCACTGTCTCGGGGACCCACCTTGCAGAATCAGTGCCCCTTGTAGCCGTAGACTCTGCCAGAAGGAGCTTCACCCAGTGTCAGCCAAAGTCAAGCTGCTGCCTGACTTCCTAGAAACCTTCCAGCTTCCTAGTGCCTAGCCTGCCTCCCTCTGTGGGGAAGCAGGAGCCTCTCCTAAGCCAGACTGATTTAACTTCATCCTGGGGGCATCCTAGTTGCTAAGACTGGTCTGATTCAGTGACCTGCCTGTTGATGGAGATTTCTGTCCTGCCTGGTCCTACAGCTGTTCAGTCCCAAAGAAACACACAGAGGTCTACATTAATTATAAACTGGTTGGCCTAGTAGCTCAGGCTTCTTATTAACTAATTCTTACATTCTACATATTAACCCATTATTCTTGTCTGTGTCAGCCATGTGGCTTGGTACCTTTCATCAGCGAGGCATTCTCATCTTGCTTCCTCTGTGTCTGGGTGATGACTGCAGACTGACCTTTCCTCTTCCCAGATTTCTCCTGTTCTCGTTGCCCCGCCTCTACTTCCTGCCTGGCTACTGGCCAATCAGCATTTTATTTACAAGTGACAGGGTACAGACCGTTGTCCCACAGCACCTAAGGACTGGTGAGGGAAACTGGTTAGGACTGCAGAGCCCAGGGCCAGACCCATCTATCTGGGCATCTGCCTCCTTCCCCTTCCCTCCTCTCCCCTGCTCTCCCCTCTCTTTCCCTCCCCTCCTTTTCCCTTTCTCTTCTTCCAAACTTCCAGTCCTTCCTCTTTATGACAAAGGGGGAGGTTCTGGGCTCGCCCCCTCGCCCCCAGCACAGGCCATGATGCTCAAGGAGAAAAGAGGCCAAGGCTCCCACAGAAGCAACCCTGGCTCCTGCTCTGATACAGGAAAGTGAAACCACATTTCCCATCTGGGAACTGGGCACCCTCTCCCCCAGGGTGAGAGAACTGAAGGGGGTGCTGCCCCATCTGCGTGTTTGGTGTGAAGGAGTCTTCCTGCGTGTGTCCCATGGAAACCAGATCTCCTGAGACAATCACCTGTAAAGGGAAGGTAAGAAGTGCTCCTGGGGCAATGTCATCACAATGCCAAGGAGCAGAGGGACGGGTGTCTGGTATGCCAATGTGACTCTTTGGTGAATATGGCTGCTCTTCCAGGGGACCTGGGTTCAATTCCCAGCACCCACATGGCAGCTCACAACTGTCTGTAACTACACAGTTCCAGAGGATCTTACACCTTCACACCAACATACATGCAGGCAAAACACCAATGCACATAAAATAAATAAATCTTTTTTAAAAAAGAACTTAAAACATGTAACCTTGTGTGTGTACATGCTTATATGTGTGTAAGTTCTGATTAATGAGCATGGGGTTACAAATGGTTGGAATCAATTCTGGGGCTCCAGCACACAGTGGTGACTTTACCCAACAGTGATACAGCGTGCATTCCAGAGTCCCCAGGAGACAAGCTCTGCATGCTGAGCCATGGCACTGGGGATATGCTAACGCAAACAGCACAGTGGCTCATGGGGTAATTGTTATATCCTCCATTAGAAATTTAAACCAGGCCAGGCGGTGGTGGCGCACACCTTTAATCCCAGCACTCGGGAGGCAGAGGCAGGCGGATCTCTGTGAGTTCGAGACCAGCCTGGTCTACAAGAGCTAGTTCCAGGACAGGAACCAAAAAGCTACAGAGAAACCCTGTCTCGAAAAATCAAAAAAAAAAAAATTAAACCAGGCCACTGAGGCCCATTCCCACCCATCCCTTTTATCAGGGAATATGTCTTTGTGTACAAATTAAACTGTCCAAAAGGAGCAAACAGAACCACATCAATGGAAACTCATAGATGTCTTTATTTATGTTTACCACATATGTAAATTTTAAATCAGGATATCTAACCTACAACTACATAAATGCAATCACTTTGAATAAGGCTAAAATAATGTGACTTAACTCTTATGTGAAGTGGATCAATTTAAGGAACAGTGTATGAAGTAAGGATGGCAGGAGGCCTAGCGCACCTAACGCAACTCCTGGGATTTAGGATCCATTACCTCGGAAGCATAAAGCGTGCTGGAAAGCTGAAGGCAGGCCACCCAGTGAAGCGAGCCACAGCACCGGGTGACCTTAGGAAGCAGGTCATGCTGACAACAGCTGCTGCGGGCACATGTGTGCACATGTACATGAGCAGCTGAGTGTGTATCTCACGTGTACATGTGTGTCTTAGCCCCAGTGGCCTGAGCAGTCTCCGAGCCTTAGCAAATGTTGAGCCTCGCTGATTGGCTGCCAGAGGTCCCAGGCCTTCTATCCCCACCAGCTAGCTAGCCATGTGGAGGCAGGTAGGCTGTGGAGACGGAGAGAGGCTAGTGGAGGCCCTCAGCCCTTGTACCCATCTAAGAGATGCTGAGCCGTGGAGGCCGAGGGCAGCAAGCGAGAAACGGTGTTTGCATTGTACTCAACCATATCCGCACAGCCGCAGGTGTGTTCTCACACAGACACAGAGCACTGCCCGGCAGGAGAACCTTAGGGGTAAGCAGTTAGCCGCGGGCAGTTCTGCACTAGGAGGAAGCCTCAGGTCCAGGGCAGCAAAGAAAGTAACAACCAAGAGAACAGGTGACTTAGTGGGACCCCCAAACCACACCTATTACATTACAAAGTACACAGACCTTTTGACAAAATAACCCCCTGAAGGAGTCACTAGTCTGTGTAAGGCACTAAATTGCCACACTATTCCTTGTGGCAAAGACCTGAAAAACAGCCTTCCCATGTCCATCAACACCTGGGAAACGGTGAATCACCCACACAGTGGAATAATATGCAGCTGATAAAAAGAAGTATATCGTATAACCAGTTGTCTTAGTTAATGTCTTAGCAGTATTTAAATTAACAACGAAAAGGATACAAAATAACATCAATAAAAGATATATATATATATATATATATATATATATATACCACAGCCCCATCTTTTGAGTGTGTATGAGTGTGGGAATTCAGTGTAGAATGACATGGATAGGAGAGGATTATTCCTCATATACACAGGGCACTCGTGGTTCACTAGCTCTTTCTTGATCTTAGGATGCTGTGAAAACAGCACATATTCATCAGGGCTCATAATTTGAATTTTGAATGAGATTTTCCTGGGTTTACTGTGTGAATGCTCTCATTGATACCAGTAGCAGAAACTTCCAATCACCACAGAGTCCCGAGGGGAAATTGTCTACACAGTGCCTGAGGGGCTGAGCAGAGTTCCTGTTGGGTCAGGAGGATTACCATATGACGACTTTGTCAGTTTCCCACTGGGTCAAAAGGAGCATGGCTCGGGCGTGTGTACGTCCACAGACCTAACCATGGTCTCCCCTTGGCTATAAAAATAAATGACTGTGTTCATTTCTGCAAGGGCATTTACTAAGGAATGAGGCTAAAAGAGAGGAAGACTCGCAGTCCTGAACAGCTCCCCAAAGCTGCGCTTTCCCAAGTCCAGTTTGCGACTCATTCGTTCGCAGGTTTGTTCATCAGTCTCACCGCTGTCCGCTATGAGATCAACATGCGTAGCAAGAGGGTGAGACCCCAGGCTGTGGTGCAGAGAACAGTGTTTGAAATGGTTCCAGCCCAGACCTGGATGCTCTGAGGATCCCAGCCCCGGGAAGACCCCACGGTGTCTTTCAAGGGGCCCAGGGACAGATGGGTCACCAGGAAGCATCCACAGAGCAGCAAGGTCAGAGCACAGGAGGGCACAGGGGAGACCCTGTGCAGCTGGGGGAGTTGTCCCCAAAGAATGGGAGCTTTTCTCTCCCTGACCTTGTTCAAGACTATAGTGAACCTGGCCCTAACCTGGAGGGTCTGAGCATGGTGTCCTGGGAGGTCCCGGTGTACTCCTGGTAGGAATGGGCATGCAAAGGCCCACCGAAGTGCCCCCAGATATACAAATAGGTCCATCCTCCCTCCACAGGGGGGGAATCCTGGCAGAGTGATTCCCTGGCATTTTCTAAGTCTTCAAAGATGCATGCACCCCCAAGTATGTCCCCTCCGGGAGCTCCTGTAATCTGGTCCCAGGAGACATGTACAAGTGTGAGCACAACAGACCATCTCTAAAAACATGAGCGTGAACAGCCCAAGTGTCCCCAGAGTGCAAAGCGTAAGATAGCTGGGCTGTGTTTCTCCAATAGAGCACAGCCCAGCAGGGAAACATGGTAAAGGCTGGTGGAACACACAGGTGGGGGAGGAGGGAGATGGAGGAGGGAGGTAACGCCGTCAGCATCCTACATCCATTCTTCCCTCTCCCTCCCTTCTCTGTGGGATTTTAAACAGAAAGCAAAAGAATGTCCCATAATATTTTTTTTTTCACAGTAAAGAGTCACCCACACTGGAGACAGGACTGAGGGAGAGCTGTGGCCCATGCAAAGGCAGCCCTAGCTGCACACTGCAGACTTTAGCTCGTGGGAGAAGAGGGAGGCACAGGCTGGATGGTTCTCTTTGTTTGCAGAGTGGACAGAACAATGGCTTGAAAGAAAATCAGAGCAAGTCACTGCACTATGCAATCAGGCTTCCTATCTGAGTCCTACTGATTTTTTTAAAATTAGACAACAGCCACCCTGACCTGTCTTCCCTCCACAGCACCTGGAACCTACTGTAGCTCTATGCTCTGTCCGTGGTTCTGGGCCCTCCGTTGTCCACAGGCCACACCCCTCTTTAGTGTGTCCCCACCACTACAGCCTGTCCTCCCTGTGCCTTTGCACCGTGCCAGAGCCTCTCCCTCATCTGTGTGACCTGCCCTGTCCCACAGGCACACGATACGATTCTGCCTCGAGAGAGTTACCCTTTCAAAATAAACGTTTTCGGAGAGCAGGACATGCGCATGCGCAGGTCCTTCCGTCCATGTTACCGAGAACTGAGTAACCACGCTCCATTTCACTCAGAATTTTCTCAGCGAATAGTTTCTCTCTAAAATTTCCCTGCATCCATTTAGAAATAGAAAGCCTCGCCTACAATGGTAGCTGGGCCCTTTTTGTAGTACTTAACCCTTCCTCTTTTCCCCTTGGGTCTGACATGTTTTCTCTGTCCCCAGCCCAAACCTCTGACCTGGCTGTCCCCGTTTCTGATGCTCTTGCAGGCTTGAATAGTTGCTCTTTCTTTTTTCATCTGGGAGACAACAGCACTTGAGTTACTGGTAGGAGGGGAGGGCAGAGTTCTCCAACTGTTAACCCCAAGATCTGTCCGCATTAGAGGAATCACAACTCTGGGAGGTGTGGGGCCACGAGGGGTGCCCTGCTTTGTTCCCACTGGGTTTCTCTACCAGGAAAAGAGCCTCTGACCCAAGGCTGGGTGCAAGGTCCACTCCCACTTCCCCCTCCATACTCTGAGTGACCAGTGGGCAGAGCTACTCCTGGGTAGAGATACTCCCTGTGAACAGAGGTGCTCCCAGTAGATGACAGAGGTGTCCTCTAGACTTTAAACAGTGCAGAACATGCATCATTGGTGGGGGCCACATAATCCTTCCCTGTGGAGACACTCCTAGGCTTCTATCCATGACAGCTGGCTAGAATCCCCTTCCTTCCATCATGGAACTAGGCATCCCAACACTTAGAACAGGACCCTCTTACACAAACTCTCTTGGGTTACTGTTGATTATCTGTAGGTCTAAACAGATCTTGTGTTTCAAATGGACAGTTTGCTTCTGAAGGGTACATCAGTATTATCCATCCATCCATCCATCCATCCATCCATCCATCCATCCATCCAACCATCCATCCATCCATCCATCCAACCATCCATCCATCTGCCTTCCACCTTCTGTCTTTCTGCTTTCCAACCATCTACCCAGGCATCCATCGACCCACTCATCCTTCCTTCCATCCATCCACTTATATCCATCCACCCATTCATTCCACCGTCCATTTTTCTTCTACCCAATAAGCTACCTGTCTGCCCATCTTCCATCCATCCGCCTTCCACCTAGCCACACATCCACCCAGCCACTCTTGTTGCTAGACGTCTGAACAAGTGTCCACACTGCCACTTGCCTCGTGGGTGCTGGAGAGAAATGGGTGGCAAAATCACATGGGGCCTCCGACCTCTGTGCAGCTGACCCTCAGTCTGGCAGAGGACACTTGTAAATTGATGGTTGCAAATGAGCAGAAAGTGTCTGTCAGCTGTGACAAGGGCCATGGAAGAGAAATCAGCCACAATAGGAAGGTTTAGAATGGGGGTTTGATCCTGCTGGGAAGGGCAGGGTCTGCCCAGCAGCCAAGAGCAGCAATGCTGGAGGGAGGGGGATGGGGCACCAATAAGCAGCTGCAGAGCATGAACATCGTGCCCTGGAGACCTTGACCAATGAAAGCAGCCCTGGACCCCTGACCTGACATCCCAAGTGTTTCTTTTTCATCATGTACACAAACATGCTCAGTAATACATATGTCTTGTTATAGCCCTTTCTTCTTTTTCGATGCCCTAGATCTCCAGTCAGGTAGGGCACAGAGTTAGACCTGCCATGCACAAACACCCATGTGCAAAGAGTCGTGTAGGCCTTGGCCTGGGGTTGCTCCACTGTTGGCTCCACAGAAGCCAGTCCCCAGCATCAGCTCCACAGTTGTACACAGTGCACCCTGTCCTTCTTTCTATTAGGATGGCTTTGTTCTCGTTTTGTTTGTTTTTCTCTGCACAGGATTTGAACTCTGACCTCACACATGCTAAACAAGCACTCTAGTAACCATGCCTTAAAGTGGAATTTTTCTCTTATGGTCCATATAAAGTAGTTCGTGACTGGTGAGTGGTGTGGCTTTGTAAGCCGAGCGACACACATTGTCTTTGTGCCTAGCATGTCCCTCCCAATGTGTCTTGGTTTTTCCCACTCACAGAGGCTCTTAGAGAGGTGAGGCCAGCTGCCCAGTCATGATACCGCAGTGGGGAAGCGCCAGGAAGCCCAGCTCTGCATGGTCCCTCCTTCATGCTGGTCTGCCTTACATCTTAGGGCTCAAAAGGACCCAAGAGTCCTCAGACAGCTGGCTTCCTTGGCTGCCTGTGGCTGCCAAAGGGGCCGCCTTTATTTGAAGAAAGAGCCATTCAGGCAAAGGGGACCGTGACCTTGGCTGCACTGTCCAGCTGGGCTCTGAAGACTCAGTAGAGCCGTCCAGATATCAACAGCCCCCACACAATGCCTCTGATGACCCTGCAGTCAGAAGTGACCCCCAGAGGTCACCAGCTTCTGGCCAAAGAGAAGGAGCACAGATCAGTTAACCCTTTCCCATGGACCACCCACGAGGGCGAGGGGGCTCTGAGCTCAGACAGACAACCTCGAGACCCACTAGGAATTTATCTGAGGCCTTTGGGGTCAGGCGTAGACTCATGTGTAAGCAGCTGAGGCCATGTGACTAACATTTGACTGTCCCATGCACCTTCCCCCTGAGAATTAACATCCCCTGTAAGAGAGAAAGAAAGGGAGGCTCAGCGAGGTGGGGCACCACACCCGAACTCACATAGCTTCTAAGTCGTAGGATGCCCACCGTAGGGTCAACCAGATGCTTGTCAATTATCTTTTCACATCGACCGCGTGACATGTATTTGAACTACACAGATGGGCAAAGCAGATAGAATCCTGCCTTTGGGGGACTGACATCCCAAGACCCAGTGTCTGCTTTGGGGAAGCTGTATCTAGCAGAGGCACGACCTTTAGGGAGAATCTCCTAGCATTATATACAGCCTAAGGTGCTTTGATGGAGATTAATAAGGAGGCTGTGGGAACAAAAGGTGGGCATCAAGAAAGGCTTCCTGGAAGAGGTGTCACCAAAATGAACCCTAAAGTGCCAGCCAGGGACAGGAAAGGTCACAGGGTGTGAAAGCCCAAGCCTTGCCTTTGTTGGCTGTGGATCTCTGAGACCAGATAGTTAAAGGGACACTCTTGTTCCTGAGGTACTGGGTAGGTAGAAAGAGCAGGGGCAGGTCTCAGGTTCTGAAACCTCTTTTTCCAGGCAGGACAGGAAACCAGCAAGCATAAAAGAACACAGCCTGGGGGCTTCGGGAAGCGGGGAGAGTTGAGCAGATAAATGACCTGATGGCATTTGTGGAGGCTGTGGAAGAGGAGATTCTACTACAAGACCCCAGGCTGGCGCAAGGTAGCGAGAGCTCATTTAAGCCCTATGCTTTACTTTGAACTCTAAGTCCAGTGCTTGTGCATGCGTGTGTGTGTGTTTGTGTGTGTGTGTGTAAGCAAAATTGTCCTTGCTTAATAGAAATAGAGCCAAAAGCAGAACAGTCATATCTGGTAACAAAGACAAGCCTGTGTTCTTTTCTAAAACCATTTGTTATGGGAGATTTCATACCCAGCGCACCTGCAATTTGAGTTATGATATAAAGCATAATAGCAAGGCTGTCAGCTTCACCCAACATCCAGGTAAAAAGCAGAGCTCGCCAATCAAGGAGGCAAAGAGGGCCCCTCTGCTGCCACCAGTCCCCCCCCCCTTCATCCAACCCACCACATTCTGACCTGAGGCCAAGTTCTCACCTCAAAGGTTTAAATAAGAGTTCATTCCCGAGGCAACCATGAAGAACATGGCTTCCAATTCCCCCAAATCCCCTGTTCCCGGGAGGCAGCAATGTTATGAGGATCTTATGAAACACAACAAAGTCATAAGTCGTCACACTCTTCAGAGCTATCAGTGGAAACATCGGGTGGGCTGGTGACGGCAAAGCTGGGTGATCTTAGCTGCGGGCCCCCAAAGGCTGCCTGTGGACACTTAGCCTTTCTGTTGGTGGAAGCTTGGGCTTTTGTGGAGTTCAGTGCCTTCCAAAAGGATTTAGCTTCTGTTAGTTACAAGGGTGTTAGGTCAGACCCAGAGGGGCAAGGAATGGGTGTCAAGGAGGCTGAAGCGATCCTGTAGGCAGAGTTTTCTGTCCCATCAGCTCTCTCCCCAAATAACTACAAGAGGCTTAATAGTAATTATAAATGCTTGGCCAATAGCACAGGCTTATTACTAGCTAACTTTTATATTTTAAATTAACCAATATTTCTTATCTACTCTCTGCCATGTGGCGGTACCTTCTTTCAACACAGCAGGTTCATCTTGCTTCCCTCTGCATCTGCTTGGGACTCCCAAGACTCACCCTTCTTCCCAGCGTCCTCCTAGTCTGGCTCTCCCATCCACTCCCTTCCTGCCCAACTATAGGCCAGTCAGCTCTTTGTTAACCAGTAAGTGATACATATTTACAGTGTTCAAAGATTGTTCCGTGGCACGATCTAACCCGCCGAAGGCCGTGACAGCAACATAAGCTAAGACGTTATGCCCGGAGGAGGGGGTTGGCTTCAGGATGGAGTCAATGACCGATGATTGCTGCATGACCACTGGGTCTTAGGGAATGGCAGGAGTGGCGGGACAAGCAGGACAAGCCACCAAGGTTTCAAAGTCTTTTATCCCCTCTGGGGGATCCATGATGGCATGACTCTTCATTCTCAGGCAAGGCTTGAATTTTCCCAGTATTTACAGAAATGAGGTTTTTAACCTGATTATTTTTAACCCAGAAACCTGCTTCAGTGTATCCCTGACATCTGGGAACCAGCAGAGGCATCTGGGTATGAGGCCTGCCTTTCCACCTCAGAAAAGCAGCCCTGCTATTGGCTGAGTACAAATGTTGCAGCCTTCATCTACTCAGCTGGAGCTGGGGAGACCTCAGGGAAGCACGTGATCTCACCCTGCAATCTCCAGGGCCAGGGAAGGGCCCAAAAGGAGGTCACAGGATGAGATTTGACATCAGAAAATACTACATGGCTTGGCCTAGTCTCCAGCAGCACGCCCTCTCCTTCAGAACCCCTAGTCCTTACCTGGCCCTGAAACAAACCACCTCGGGGACCCAGCAAAGGCCTGAGGTGTTCTTGGTGAATCCAGGTCAGACAGCTGGCAGGCAGCAAATGTGAAAGTCGAGCAGATGAAAATATGGACGGGAGAACATAGCTAACCAAGGACACCCAATCCGCTCAACTGCAGGGCACCTGTGCTGACACAGTCGGTAGCAAAGAAAATGGGGCATTTTCACATGCTTGCCCTGCCTTCTGGGCAAATGGGGCCACCAGCATCCTGCCTCTATCCAAGAGACCCTGAGGGATCTGGGGGAGTTTGCTCCTTCAGGTCTTGAGGAGCTGAGACGTAGGAAAACTTCAGAATAAGCCAGGTCAATGACTGAGTTCAAGGTCACAAGCCTCTGGCAAAGAAAGAGAGAGAGAGAGAGAGAGAGAGAGAGAGAGAGAGAGAGAGAGAGAGAGAGAGAGAGAGAGAGAGAGAGAGAGAGAGAGAGAG
>NW_026067891.1:1834568-2019443 GCF_014885135.2 Alexandromys fortis | reverse complement strand
GAGAGAAAGAGAGAGGGGGAGGGGGAGGGATAGAAAGGGAGAGAGAGAGAGAAAGAAAGAAAGAAAGAAAGAAGGAAGGAAGGAAGGAAGGAAGGAAGGAAGGAAGGAAGGAAGGAAGGAAGGAAAGAAATTCCAGTGAAGTTTGTCCTCGAAGCAGACTCCCTGACAGATTAAATTCAGGGTAATTGGGGCAGATGGGAATGGAAGCCTGCTTCCTCAAGGAGCCTGCCTCTGTTAAAATGCTTGCTTGTTTACTGGGTCAAAAGATCTGGAAGAGACTCCAAAAGTCAGAAGACTGAGAAAGCCATACATCAAGTTCTGACAGGCCATCTCAGGACTGGGCACCCTGGACACCCTTTCTCTGCTCATCACCCCGAGAAGTGAAAGAGCAGACACAGTAACTGCGGGAGGAGTCCCCACTGTGGATTCTCAGCTACTATCCTGAAGATAACTGTGCCTTGACATTCCCTTGCCCTAAAGGGAGGCTCCTGCCATGGGCCGCATGACTTGCGGGCTGCTTCCTCTTCACTCTCTGCTCTCCAACACCGCCCGCTCCAGCCACTTCCAGGATCCCTCTTTTATCTCCTCCTCTCTGCTCACCCACAAGGGCATCTGCGTGTCCCTTCTCCATCAACAGCTGTCACGTTGACAAGTAGCTGATGTATGGCCGGCACTGTAATAGATCCAGGAGATGTGCCAATGGATGTGGTGCTCAGGGTCTTCCCATCTTAACTGAGTGGCCTCCCTGTTCCACCTGTGCAAACCGCCGTGAAATAAAGAAGGCTGGGTTCAGGTGCAGTGGTAGTTAGGCACACAACCTCTGCAGGACAGCGTAGCTTTCTGTGTGAACCTGGAATAGAGCTAGGAGTAATGTACCCATCAAAGAGTGCTCACCAAGAGGGAACCTAATATAAGCTGTGCATTTCGACAAATAATAGCTTATCTGTGTGGGTTCCCTGTCCAGCAAGTGTCTCACCAGTGTGAGGTTATAAGGGGAAACAGAGTCAGGGTGGTATTTGCAATGCCCCTTCCTTGTGCTGGCCTGAGTTCACAATGATGTGAAGTGTTCCGTATGCCATAGAAACCGTACTTTGATTACTGGATTTGGCTCTTTCCCCAGACTGGCGTTATCTGGTCTGATTCTCCACAATCCTGAAGGGAAACAGCAGACACTCCGAGGGTGTGACTGATGGGAAAGGCAACGAGACAGGAATGTGTACAGTCGGGAACAACTGAGCTGGCATATTAGTAAGAATTATATTTTTGTGCGACAAAAATACCTTCTTCGTTTCATAAAGCAAATTGTGCCAAGGCTGGACACAATGTCCTTGGCTGCCGCCAGTGGACAGCACTCTTTATCTGGATACGGGGAAGTGGAGCCTTCGGGAGAATACACAAGTTTTTGTGTTTAGTCAAAGGGTGCCCAGGTTAGAGAAATCTGGAAAACTCCGGAACTCAGCCCCTCACAGTAAACAGAGAATGTGATTCTTACAACCCAGATAAGCTGACTGGGCCACAGTAAGCTGGAGGTGCATGCTAAAGTCATTGGCATGCAATAAGGGCAATACGGCGATAGAGGCCTCATTTGTGCCCTGCCTGGACACACACATAGGGCTCTGTGGAGAGGTCTGGGAGACCCGGTGGCATTACTCAGGAGACCAGAGCCTGCTCATGACCAAGTCAGCTGGTCAGCCAGGGTGTTAGTCAGCACCCGTGTGACAGAATGCATGCTCTGGCTAATTTTGTCAGCTTGACACAAGCTAGAGCCCCTGGGAAGAGGAAACATCTGCCGAGGAATTGCCTCCATCCCATTGGCCTGTGAGCATATCTGTCGGGCATTTTCTTGATCACCAGTTGATGTAGGAGGTCTCAGCCCACTGCGGGAGATGACATCCCTAGGAAAATGGGTGTGGACAGTATAAGAAAAGTAGCCAAGCCAACACACACACACACACACACACACACACAAATAAATAAGTAGTTTGGAGTTTTTTTTTAAGGTCTAGAGAGAAAGCTAAGGGGCAGCCCAGAAGGACAATGTGTGGAATTAATTCCAATTAGCTATAAGCACTTCCAGAATCTGCAAAACAAGTAGGCCCTTGTCAGATCATGTGACAGGAGACAGCCAATGCTCACTCCTGTCTTTCTCCTACAAGCAAACCCTAGAGGACTTCCAGCACCTGGGTGTTATGAGTGTGTGCAGACAAGCAAACATCCACGTGGCACAGTGTTTCATGCTCACCATGGACTCCCTGTTGTGATGGACACGTCCTTTCTGGCTCAGGGTGACAGCCCCTCAGCAACATGTGGGGCACCAGGCACCTGCAGCAGCTGCTCTGCCAAAGCAACTGTGCTCAGCTTGAGTTCATGTCTTCACTGTGAGCGGAGGTCCGCACCTGGCAAAGGTGCTGCTGACTCGGAGGAGCAGGTGGTTCTCTTTGGGGCTCTGACATCTTTGCTTCCATAGCCCACGTTCTCACTGTCCTCAGTGAAGCCGTAATAGAACTCCCTTTCCCACTGCTCCAGGGCCCGTGTGTCTTCTGAATTGGTACGGAAGTCCAGAAGAGAGGGAGAGGGCTCTGCAGCCCGGAGAAGGAAGGACTTTCTCAGGACAAGCAGCTCCCAGTGGAACTTGGCTGAGGCCTCTTGTTTCCTTGTGTTCTAAGCTTCCAAAAAAAACCCCAGATATTTGTTTCCTTAGTTCTGTAAGCAAGGCTGGCTGACAATGGCCATGCTATCTGTAGCTACAATAAATAAACATTTGCCATTAACAAACAAAAATATATATATGGAGAGAGGAAGAAGAAGAGGGAGAGGGATGAAGAGAAGGAAGGAGGGAGGGACAGATGAGAGACAGGGAGAGAGAGAATATACCAAGTTGGACCCTCTGGTCTTGGGGGAATCATAAGCACTGAGCCATTTGAGTTGTGAGGAAGGGTGAGCTATGTTGCTAACAGGAAAAGTGGCAAGGTCTAATGGCTTGTTTCTATATGCTTAAACATTAAAAAATAATAATAACAAGGAAGAAAAGTAGGGAAGTAAGCAGGGAGGCAGGGAGGAAGTGTAACCTTCCTGGAAAAAAATGAAGATATTCTGAGCAGACACTGTGCATTCAGACTGTTGGGGCCACGGTCCCCAAGAAACCTGACTCTGCTCAGGAGCCACTGCCGCTAAAAGAAGCACAAGTTGAGGCCATGGAGCTGGCCAAAGAGGAGCTCGTCTACCAGAGAGGGTTTCTGCACAGTTGTAGAACTAGAGCCGAGACAATGTTGTGTCAGTAACGGCAGGACCATGCGCTGACGAGACCTGCTTAGTTTTCATGCCTCTGGCCTTCTGTTTAACCCCAGACCTTCAGTCAGAACCCCAAGATAGATTGGAGGGTCGTTGGGGCTCTTTGTTTGTTCCTCTTCCCAATGTAGCTGCTCTGAGTAAATCTGCTTTTTTTCACTATGACTTGTCTGTTGGCGTTGGGTGGGTGAGCCTGGCTTGGGCTGCCAGAGCCCGGACTCTGACCCTGACAACAGAAAAGAAAGAAAGGGAGTGAAGAGAGAAGGGAGGAAAATTCTCCAGCTGATGCTGTAGGCTTGAGTGTCCCGGGGACCCTGTGTCATCTCCATGAGCCTGGAAGATGACTGCTCTCTGAAGATCTGGGGAGAGGGTCAAAGGAGGGAGGCTGTTGGAGGTGTGAGCAGAGACAGGGCTTTAATGGCCTCACCTCCACAAGCTTGCCCTGCCCATGTCTCAGGAGGGTGCCTTTAGCAGGGCCTCTGGGAAGCTGTGGAACAAGAATGGCAGACGCAGGGAGAACAGTGAATCTTAGGATAGCAGGGCCAGGCCTGAGCAAATGTCCTGGAAATTACCCTCTTCTGGTCACCTGGAGGACGTATAGAGGGAGGGTGGTTAAATAGGGTGGCCTGACCGGCCGGCCTGGGAAGACCTTGACTGCTAGGTAGCCAGATGCAGAGAAGCATCTGGTCGGTTGTCACTTTCTACCCCACAGAGCGTGTGTGTCACCCTGAGCAGAAGAGGACAGCCCAACGGTACACTCAGCTCAAACCCACAGGAATTCACCTGCGAGGGTTCACTGTGATGGCCCTGCAGGCGAGCATGGGCAACTACAAGATGGGACCCAAATCAGCCCTCAGAAAGTCAGCCAGTGTAGGACACAGCCTCTTGGGCCAGACTTCTTGTCTTTGTGACCTCTCCACTGGGGACACAGACCCTTCCTTTCACAGAGAGAAAGCTGGGAGAGTTTAGAAAGACGATTGGACCCATCTGGACTTCATTCGTAGAATGGTGTAGCAATGTCTTTTGCCCGTACGGAGCCTACAAGAGGCGGACAGTGAGGGTCACCTAGGCTGGTGCTCCTCAAAGGTGGTCAGGGTTACCACCTGAGTTGGGAACTGACTGGGAATGCCAAGTCTCAGGTCCTACCATGGACCCACCAACTCTGGGAAAGGGCCCAGCAACCTATCTGAAAGACTTCCAAGGGCTGAAATAGATTGAATTTGCTTGGCACCTTCCAAGGCATGTACTACCAACACCAGCACCGCCCCGCCCCACCCCATCCCACCTCAGCTAGTGCTCCTTTTCTTAAGTAAGGGACAGAGCTTTTCATATCTAAGAAGAATCAAGATTCTAGCATGAATCCTCATCCCTGCTATCATCCCTGAGATGAGGTCACCACGACAGATGGGTCAGATGCCACAGGGCCTGGCTGCCCATTAGCCGCAGTTCACAGAGGGTGTGGATTTCAATGACCCAGATCACAAAGGAGGGGTGTGATGCACGTATGGCCTGGACCGGGCAGGCTCGTCCTCCCTGCTTGTGTGTGTGTGTGTGTGATATTAACATAATGTCCCTTGCAAAAGCAATTAGAGTCACAGACAGCGAATGTCATTAGGTAGCTACATCCTGCCTCCACCAGCCACGATGACTAAACAAGGCTAATTCAATCAGCACCAATTTGCACACAAGCCCAGCAGCTGGGTCCAGAGCAGGGTGGCTGCAGCAGAATCCTACAGTGGGGTGAGGGCTGGCCAATGGGACTGTGGGGGGCAGCTCACCCCAGGGCACTGCCTGTATAGAGGGCAAGTCTATATAGAGAAGATTCCTTGTACCCTTGGAAAAGCCATTGCCTGTGCCCTTGCAAGGAATAAAGGTAGCAGGAAACAGCAAACAGGGTTGGCATGCCAGCCTCAACGGTCTTACTATGCAGTTGGGGGAGAGGTCACCAGGTACATCCCCCATGGTTTCCGGAGAAGCCAGCTTGGAGGTCACCTTCATCCAACTCTCTGTTCTCTCATGTGCTATATATAGTTCCTTGAGCCCTCAGATACTTGAGATCTCTTGGTTCAGTGTCCCTGTTGATAGATGGGGTGAGTGTCTAGTTCTCTCTCTTGATGCTCTGGGGAGAATGAACAGGTGACCCAGCCAGTGTTCTGTGAACAGAGTTGTCATTGCTGCTGTTCTTGCCCATGAAATATCAAAACGGACCTTCTGTGCATCAGGACCAGGTTCTGGGGATGCCAAGTCTGGGATGTCCCTATCCTTGCCCTCAAGGAACACATAATAAAGTGGGGTGACAGAGGAGTCATCTGTCCTGCGGTAGGTTCTGTGAGAGATGAACAGAATGAGGACCCAGGATCCAGTCGTAGAAGGGTCAACGCTGCAGCTGAGGTTTGAAGAGCACATTGTTCTCCTAGGGCAACCCAGACCTGAAGCTGGAGTCCCCTGGGGCCAAACAGGTACCTGCTGCCCAGGCGAGAAGCTGGCAAATCTTGGCCTCAAGGTAGCTGTAGAGGTTCTGCAAGGCAGGAGGAGGGGTCACAGGGCACTCTCCCAGATAGAGAGCACCTCCCTGCCAGGGGACTTCTTAAGCCCTCCTACAGCTGTGTAAGAGAGGAGGGACAACCAACTTACAGCTTCCCACCTTGTCTGCTCTGTTGTCACAGCTGCAGCGCCCTACAGAGTTAATGTCCTAACGTTTGTCATTTAAATCCCTCACTCAACAAAATAAAATGCAAAATTTCTGTCATGGAAAACTCATACTTTTGGCCATCGACAGGTATGTGTAGAGGGGGTGAAAAGGAAGCCAAGTCGCATGCTGTCAGCCCCACGCTGTCACTTCCTGCAGACTCAGGGGGTGGGATAGGGTGGGGGTCCGGGGAGCTAGAAAGCTGACAGGTGTTGGAGATGTTCATCTTCGCCCTGTCCCTGGGAGGTTTTCTTCTGTACAGCCACGTGGGGACCTGAGGAAGGATGCAGCCCTCCCTGGTTGCTTCCACAGCCGTTGGTAACAGGATGTGCACTGCCCCCGCCATGTTCTTGTATTGCACAGGTAAACCCACCCACTGCACAGGTGTGCACTGGCCCCTGTTCTTGTAGTCACGGGTAGTGACCCACCCCCTGGTCCCATGCTTTGGGAACCGCTGGCCATCGTAACCTTGGCAGCCATATTCTTTCCAGTGCTGTGAATTAGAACGGACTATTGGATCACTGCCCAGGGCCTGCCAGGACCCAGCCTCTATGGACGTCCTGAGAGGTGCTGGGCACAGCCACAGTGCCCCTAGCGTGGCTCAGTGGGCGGAGCTGTGGAGAATGGCTGACACACTCTGATGCAGCTCTTCACAACACAGCCCTGTGTCTCCTAGCCCTATGACCATCTGAAGGAGGTCACATGAGCTGCGAGCCCCAGTGTCCTTCAGCCGACTCTCTCAATGTTGTAAGAATGAACCAGAAACGGATTCCCTCTGCTGCTGATTCTTGCTGCTCTCACAGAATTCACTCCTCAAACCGTTTATCTTCTAAACAACCTTCACATAGAATGGAAGGATCTGGAATTAAGCCTGGAGGTGGAGAGGGTGGCAGTGAAATGATTCTGAAGGAGTTTGAGGAGCTATATGTTCCTATGTCCCCACTCAACCTCATCTGAGGCTAGAGAATCTCCACGAACCAGGGAGGGGGCAGGGTTATACTAAGGGAGAAGCCAGGCCCTGGAATGCCCTGGACCATTTTCCACCACTGGTCAAATACTTGATAAGGAACAGATATTTATTTAGCTCACTGGTCTAGAGGCTGAAAGTGCCCACAGATGCCACCAGTTTTGGCATATTACCTCCTTGCTGGCGACACCACTGAGTTCACACAGCAAGACTGGAAGCCTGAGAGCTGGAAGGAGCTGGTCTTACTCTTCCATAACAACCTCCTATAAAGGACTGACCGAGGTCGCACGAGAGTTAGGCCATGGCAGCATGTCCACCCACCTCTTAGTGCTCCCATCACCTACCACACCGAGTACCAACCTCCAGCACACAAGGCTTGGGGGCCACATCCAAACCTCCACAACAGATGGTGGGCCATCCACCTCCTACCCCTTCTCAGTCCAGCTAAACTCACTAGGCCCTTAGGGGGGTGCAGAAACCCCAGCTCCCAGCCTGCTACATACACACCATTGACTGAGGCCCATGTCACAACCTTAACAGACAGAAAAGATGAAACACAGATAGATATACACTTGTGAGCACCGGGCAGAGTCTCAGCCCTGGTGCTAGGGAGGACATGAGATGCCAACGGTGAACTTGGGAGCCATAGCTTCCCAGTCTCCAGCCTGGTACAACTGAGCTGCCTCCCTGTGCCTCGATTTCCTCATCTGTAAAATAGCGACAATGTAGTGAGTCATGCAGAAAACCGACTCACACAGTTTGCTCAGAGGGAGCCTACAGCTGGTGGTGTGTGGTCTCTAAGGGCTCCTGGCTGTCTTTCCAACCTTGTATAGAAGTACAGGCTTTCCTGAAGGTGAAATCGGGAAGGTGGTCTTTCGCGCTCTGATAAGAAGTCAGCACCACCCTCCGTACCCACAGGAGACTGGCCCCAGGATCTTCACAAATACCCAAATTCTCCTTACACCCCCTCCTGTGTACTCTGACCTTCTCTTGCGGGTTTATAATCCCCGGTGCTGCGTAGCTGCTGCATAGGTGACCGCTCTACTGTGTCATTTGGGGGACAGTGACAAGGAAACAGACTGCAGCTCCTCTATGGGGGAGCTTTTTTTTTTTTTAAGTACTTTCTATTTGCAGTTGGTTGAGTCCAGAGCAGCAGATCCCACAGGGCTAGAGGGTGACTGAGCAGCATGTGACCTGGATTAGCAGTTCTTAACCTCCCTGCACATTCCAGTCTGTCTGGGGAGGACAATCCCTCAGGAAGGCAGCCCCTGGCCAGCTGCTTCAGACTCCCTGGAGGTGAAATCCTGTGACTGAAACCTGAAGGACAAGCTTGAGGTCAAACCAAGGGCTGAAATCCAGCCCCTACGGCTATCAACGTGGCCTTGGGCCAGTCACCCACCCAGACCAAGCCTTGGTCTCTGTTGCCAAAAAGCAGCAGGGAATCCACGTCCTCCCAGTGAGGACACAGAAATTCAGAGACTGCTGCAAAGAGCAGAGCCCCTGGACAGGTTGATATTTACAATGTAACACTCAACCTCGGCAAAGACACTGAGCCTCAAGACCCAAGTATTTTCTTCTGCAGTTATTTTGGTGCGTTTGCTTGGGTGTTTGCTAAGCCTCACCTTACCATAGGAAAACTGTAAGAGTGCCAGGCACAGCTGCTTAACAAATATCGTGAAGTTATTCAAAGCAGGCCTCGCCTGCAAACCCGGATGCTTTTCTGGCTTGGTCTTCCACTGTTATTTTTGGAAGAAGGAGGGAGTCTTTGAATGGAACCGGGCACGAGCCCAGATGGAGAGGGAGATAACCTTTAAGAGACACCCCTTTCCAGGAGCAGCTGCTAGCCTGTTTGGGGGATGCTCCTTTAGACCCTGCAAACCTACCCTGGCTGCAGAGACTCTCAGCTCATAATCCTTCAGTGCCTATGGGAGGAGGAATAGACTCAGGAAAGCTGGATTCCAAGTTTATTAGCGATGCGGCTGGAACAGCTGCTTCGACCTCCGCGAGCCTCAGAGGCCTTCTGTACTCGTGGTCACTGCTACTCATTCACCTCACTTGCTCCCGTTGTGGCTTCGGGGAGGCCCTGAGTCCCTTTCCTGTGTCCCTCACACATCACCACAGATTGGGTGTTTATTATCATGTGGTTCTGAGGCTGGACGTTTAAGCTGAAGTCCTGGGCAGCTCCAGAGTGGCTCCCTCGCTCCTCTGGCAGCCACGATGACTGCTGACATTACTTGACTTGTGACTGCAGGGCTCCAAGCTCTGCCTGCAGCCATTGCCCCTTCTCTCCTCTTGTCTTCTCTGGGATGTGAGGAATCACCCAGAAAATCCTGGATGGTCTCATTCCCAGACCTGTCTTACTCTATCTTCTGTTGTTATAACTGGATTCCAGAGACTGACTGTTTTATAAAGAAGAGAAGGACTTTTATTTAGCTTCCTGTTCTGGAGTCTGGAAAGTCCAGAAACACATCAGCCTGCGGGAAGGGGCTTGGACCGCATCACCCTCGTCACTAATCATAGTCACATTCCCATTGTATGTCTAAGCACTTTGGGACATCCACACTCAGGTTGAGTGTCCCCTGCCCAAAATGTCCGGCAAATTTTGATCTTGGATTTCTGGCTTTGGGGATATTTGCCTATGTGTTGAACTATCTCAGGAAAGGGGCCAACGTTTAAACATGAATTTGACTTTTTTCAAAATATACCTCACGCAGAGCTCAGAGTTGATTTTATCCAATTACTTTGCTGCACCTGTTTTGACTGAGACAGTCCAGGAAGTCAGGCGCGCTGGTCTCCATCTGTGAAGTGACGTCAATGCTCCTTTTGGGTTTGGGAGGATTTGGAGATTTGGGGGATTTGAGGCTTTCAATTTAGGATCACCTCATTTATAAGTTTACAAAAGACCCCTGAATGACTATGACTACAAATACAAAGAAACAAATGGCAGGAGAGAAGAGACAGGGAGTGTCAGAGCAAAAGGGAACCGCTGTAGTGTCCAGGGGTTCGACCCTGGCTGAAGCACCTCTTGGAAGGTGGGAAGCAGAGAGAAAAGGGGGTACAGGGCAGCTGTGCACACCTCATTTCCAGAGAGGACAGAGGCGAGCCTCCCGCCCAGCCCCCCATGGCTGTGCACCTCCCTCCCCCGGGGCCAACTGCTATGACCCACCCTCAGACACCTAGGCTAGTCTCCCATCTCATTCTCATCACAGTGACCACAGCACACACTTAACCGTTCTGCTGAGTTCAACTCCTGCACAGACCTCAGCCCTAGGCCCCCCTCCCACCCCAGGCCCCAAGGAAACCTTCCTCATTTGGCTCCTGCCCACTGCCTAAGTCCTCCTGATTGCTCTATGTACCCCGGCTTTTCCCCCAGCCCTCCCCTAGCTAAATCCACCCATCTCTTACCAACTAACAGATTTAGGGGAGAAACTAAATTCCAGCCACATCTGCTAAATGTGTTAATCAGTTCGTGTCAGTGTGACTGCAAAATAGCATGGTGGCAGGAGAGCATTGTGGAGGAAGGAGGGCATGGAGGATGGAGGAGGGCATGGGGGAGGGAGGAGGGCATGGGGGAGGGAGGAGGGCATGGTGCCAAGAAGGCAGGGGGCACCAGATTAATATACCTAGGCATCTTCTTTGTTTCTGTGTTGGGCACGCTACAAACAGGAATCGGTGGCACCTGCTCTTCAATTGAACTAAACCTACTTTTCTCAGGAAAGTGAAAAACAAGATCGATTTTGAGAGCACAGTGCCCGTGAGATTTTAAAAGGCACAAATTGTCCTAAGTCAGCACAGGTGTCCTTGTAATGGGGACAGAGGGACAGTAGCATTTCTCCATCTGTCCGTGAGCAGAAGTCGCCTGGGACCTACGAAATGAGACGCAGATTCTGGTGCCACGGGTCTCCGGTAGGGCCTGAAATTCTGCATTGCTGTTTTGTTTGGTTTTTTGAGACAGGGTTTCTCTGTGTAGCTTTCCTGGCTGTTCTGAAACTCGCTCTGCATTTCTCACAAGCTTAGTCAACATTGCATGCCCCTGGAGTAGCAGGGCTCCATGACATTCCTGACACATGAGAGTGTCCCACAGCCCAGGTTAGGCACGTGCAGAGGGGATGCCCCACCCATCCTGCCGAATGGAAATCTCCTGTCATTCGAGTGTTGTCAGGGAGCACTAGCAGTAGACAGTCCCCTTGGTACGCATCTCTCCTCAGGTTGGGTCAAGAAAAGGGAATTATGATCGACAAGGGAAGCCTAGGGAGGAGTGGGGTGGGGTGGGGTGAGGGTGGGTGCAGGGCTTAGGTATTTTAGCCTTTGTAGAAGTTTTCTCCCTGACCCAGAACAAATCATTTCACCAGGACTAAGAGGGTAAGCTCAGGAGGGACCAAAAGGCTCAGGTTGTGAATGACACCCTCACTCACAGACTCTCACTTGGAAATTGGCCGCTGCCTGTGTTTGTGTTCAAGCTGTGTTTCCAGCAGGATTTTTGCCAGCACAGAAGGAACACCCTTTGCCTCTGCAGGTCGGGAATCTCAGAGGGGGCAGAAACAACTGGAGAAGGAAAAGCAGATCTTGGGAGCACCTCACCCTGGACCTGCAAGCAAGAAGTGCAGATGGGAACACAGGCTCCCCTGGTTTGCTCCCCATTCTGGCCAGCTGGTGAGACAGGATTCTCAGAGATCCCCACCCATCTAAACCCACCAGCCTTGGTGACACAGCACTGCCTGTGTGGGGTGGAGGCAACTGGTGCTATGAGCTGCAAGCATGGTCCCTCCTTTCTGCCACAGCCCCTCTCCTGATACCTCCCCAATGTACTGTTTATCAGAGTCAGGAAGAAGAGAGAGGTCCCCCTCCCAAGTTTGGCAACTGTTCGATGATGGTATACTTAAATAATGAAAGGTTTGGGATGTGGAGTTCAGCAGGGATCCTGAGACAGATTACTGAGGAGCAAAGTGTTTATCCGAAGCATATTTTTAACTCCATGGGCAGACAAAGATGCAACATGGAAGGCCTCTTGAAGAAAAGATCAGAATTCTCTGCTGTGTAGCAGCTTCCTGCTTAGACTGGATTGGTGGGAACCGAAGTTGTTTATTCTTTTTTTTTTTTTAATTTTTATTGAGCTCTACATTTTCCTCTGCTCCCCTCTCTACCTCTCCCCTTATCCCTTCAACCCTCCTCCAAGGTCTCCATGCTCCCAATTTACTCAGGAGATCTTGCCTTTTTCTACTTCCCATGTAGATTAGATCTATGTAAGTCTCTCTTAGGGTGCTCTAGGATTGTGATTTGTGGGCTGGTTTTCTTTGTTTTATGTTTAAAAACCACCTATGAGTGAGTACATGTGATAATGATAATTGTCTTTCTGTGTCTGGGTTACCTCACTAAAAATAATGTTTTCTAGCTCCATCCATTTTCCTGTAAAATTCAAGATGATGTTATTTTTTTTCTGCTGTGTAGTACTTCATTGTGTAAATGTTTCCTTATCCATTCTTTGGTCAAGGGGAATTTAGGTTGTTTCCAGGTTCTGGCTATGACAAACAAAGCTGCTGTGAATATAGTTGAGTACATGTCTTTGTGACACGATTGAGCATCCTTTGGATATATACCCAAAATTGGTATTGCTGGGTCTTAAGGAAGGTTGTTTCCTAATTTTCTGAGAAATCACCACACTGACATCCAAGGGAGTTGTACCAGCTTGCATTCTCACCAGCAATGCAGAAGTGTTCCCTTTACCCCACAACCTCTCCAGCATAAGTTGTCATCAGTGTTTTTGATCTTGGCCGTTCTTACAGATGTAAGATGGAATCTCAGAGTTGTTTTGATTTGCATTTCTCTGATGACTAAGGATGTTGAGCATTTCCTTAAGGGTCTTTTAGCCATTTTAGATTCCTCTGTTGAGAGTTCTCTGTTTAGGTCTGGTCCTCTTTCTCCACACAGCAGGCTCTTTACCGACAGAGCCATCTCCTCAATGACCAAACCCTCCACGGCTCAGAATCTTCTCTGGCATTCCACATTACTATGAAAACAGCATCTACACTTTCGCCCCACCACACAGTTCCATGTACTGAATTGTGTCTCTGGCCGAACTCCTGTGTTGAAGCCCTAATCTCCAGTGTGATTGTATTTAGAAACACCCTTAAAGGAAGCAGCTATAGTTAGATGAGGTTGTGGGGATGTGACATTAATCTGATGGTAGTCAAGACTTTATCAGAAAAGACACCATTGCATTCTCTCTCCCCCTCCCTCTCTCTCCCTTTATATAAAACCTCCTCAAGGAGGTCAAAGACCAAATGATCGTTTCTTCCTGAATCTTACATAACCAGCTGTTCACATCACTGCACAACAGATGGTTCAACGCATGTGGAGTGGCTGAGCAATCAGTAGGCCTTATTCAAGCTTTTGACACGGGAGGATATGTATACACATGTGCATACATGTGGCACAAACACCTGTCTGCATAGAGCTGTAGTTTGGGTGTTGACTGTCCCATAGAAGCTCCCCAGGCTGGCACTGTTGAGAGGAATGGAAACTTAGGGTGACTTTGGGGGCATGACCTTGGATGCTGTGAGATCTCCAACCCTTTCTCTTCTTTTTTTTTTTTTTTTTTTTGTTTGTTTGTTTCTCAGCAACAAGGTTGAATGGTTTGCCTCTGCCACATTCTCCTACCTTGGTGTATTACCTCACCTGACGCAAAAGCAGTGAAACCAATGGATCATGGACGCTAATCTGGCTCTAAGTGCAAGCCAAAATAAACCTTTTCTCTTTACAAGTTCATTGTCTAAGGAAATGTTTTATAATACTGGAATACTTCCTGATATATACATGCAGATGCATTCACCTCTTTATCTATATCAACATCTTCAACTGCTTGTTTCTGGCTCTGTCTGAGGAACCCGAGTAGCAAAGCTGTGTTGTGTTTGAAGACACACACCCAGGGTCATACAACTCCCTGTCAGAGACCAGATTTCTAATTGTGCCAGGCGGCTTTGATGGTTAGTTTCGGTTGTCAACTCAACACAATCTAGACTCAGCTGGGAAACAGCCCTTTGGCCATGTCTAGGGGGACATTTGTTGATTACATTAGTTGAGATAGGGAAGACCTGCCCACCGTGGGCAGCACCATTCCCTAGGAAGGGGGATTCTGAACTGTATGCCAGTGAAGAAAACGAGTCAATCACTAGTGTTCCTTTCCTCTCTTCTCTTGGCTGTGGTCGGCTGCTTGAGTGTCTGCTGCCTTGACTTTTCATTGAGGGACTTTATCCTGGAACTGTAAGCTAAAAAAAACCTTTCTCCCGTAAGCTGAATTTGTGGGGAATTTTATCAAAGCAACAGAAGAAAACAAACAATCTCCTCTTGGAATTTTAGGTATTAACCATAGATAGGAGCCCAAGAATTTTAGAGATTTTTTTTTGTCCAGAAACCACAAAAATTGTGCCACTGCTCTTCCGCTGGTGATGTCTTAGGGCAGACATCACTAATAGATCCCAGAACTGTCCTCCCACTGTATGTCCAAGTCCTTCTTAATTTTTTACGAAATCTCAGCTACTCCAGTGAAGTGACCCGTCTTCCCAGAGACGGCTCAGTCTAATCAGGTTTGCACTGATAGTCTAAACCAAGAGTAATGGTTTTGTTTTGTTTTTCTCAAATTATAGAGCATGCCACCAGGACTGGATGCCCAGTTTGTGTTCAGATATGATCGTTAAACTGGAGGAAACTCAGCCATCACTCTCAATATTAAGTTGGACCAGAAGTTGGTAGGTTCTGACCTTCTGTTACTTCTGACTATTTTGAGAGATTGTAATCTTTTAAGCCAAAATTGATAAAATGAGGGACGGGAATTGGATGAATACCAGCTGCTATTAAGGTGACAAATAGAAGCAACTGTAGTCGGGAGACCAAGGGGCAATCCCTGACTCTGGGATCAAGAGATAATTACAAAAAATAGAAATGGAGCCACAGTCTAAGTGGTGGGAAGTGAGGGGGTGGCAGCGACGCGTCACAACCAGTAAGTACTAAAGGAACTGGTGCCCCCTCCAAGAGCTATGCCCACTTTTATATCTGCAAACACAACCCCAGTAACTCAGGTGAGGCAACCTCCCAAGCCTCAACATGGAATCGAATCCTGACTGTCTAAGCCAAACATGTAATCTCTTCACACTGAATGAGAAAAAGGTGTGTCCTCCTGCGGAATTCTGGGCAGTCACTCCACTTGCAAAAGGAAAGGTATCAAAAAGCCATTGTTGTCACACGCAATCAAGAGCATCCAGGCTGCCATGGACGGCGCCTCCCCCACCCCCAACCACAGATGGCGGTGGGCAAGGGAAAGCTCCAGCATTTCCCACCTCTTAGGTGTCACTCTGACTCTTCCCGTTGTGTGGGGGAAAGAACTGGACTCTTACACAGAGGCCTCCACCTCCACCCGAATGTATTCCTGGTATATGAGGCCACATCTAGCAAGGCTTTGTTTTCTTTAATGTGAATGCGTCCCCTGAGTTGAAAAAAAAATCTCTCTCTTCTTCCAAGAACGTGGCAGTGTGTTATTATGGAAGAACAGATGTTAAGATGTTAAGAATAGATATCTAGTATAGGAATGAAATTCAGAACAACTGAGAAGGGAAGGAGGGGGTGCTGAGGGCAAGCTCACTATGATGCAGGACTGCAGGGCCAGAGGGAGGAGCAGGGAAGGGATGCGGGTGGAACACCCAGGGCCTCCAGGCTGTCTCTGTGGGGTCATAGGGTTCATCCTTTGGCTAAAGTCTATTAGCACTAAGGGCAGATCTGTTCTGCTGGGATAGCTGGACAGTGGCGCTACCAAGTCCACTCAGGGTAGGAGCAACACAGGGGGAGGGGAAGGCCTCTCTCTGGAGACAGTAGGACCAGTCATTTCCTCATCTTTGCTTTGGAACCCTCGGAGGTAACTGAGAAAACATGTTCCCAGAGTGGCAGGGACGGAGGCAGGAGGGCCTGGCAGGGGTGCAAAGGCTGTTCCTACCCTGCCCTGCTCCACAGGGCATGGCTTGAAGTAAGCCCCTTTCAGCAGAGCCAGCTCAGCCTACCCATACTTCACTGGGGCAAGCACGCTGTTGCTGACAACTGGGGAGCGAAGACAGAGCCGGTTCATTTGACAGCACTTATATGGCACGGGCCATGTCGGCATATGAAAAGCTGGGCTTCCGGGGCATAGGGCTTCAAGAGCTATCTATGCCTAGGTCCTGGTGCACTCTCCACGGTACCAGCTCTGTGCTTCGGACCAAGATGACCTTTTTTTTACCTGGTTCCCACAAACCAGGAAGGACCCAGCTGGCCTGCGTGACTCTGCAAAACCTTACAATGTAGACCAGATGGCTATTGGCTGATTTATCCATGTCTAGCAACACAGCACTGCCAGCAGGAGCCAGGCCCCAGGTCCCTACTCCCTGCTCGCTCCGCCTCAGCACACAGAGATATAGTGTGGTGAGCAGAATACCAGGGAGACAGAGAACACCAGGGGCAGCTCCCCATCCTTTAGAGGCCTCGCTTCACCCTCACAACCTCTCCACGGGCTGGACGTTTCTCAGTTTTACAGAAACCAGAGCGGCTTCACCAGCTTCATGCCCTGCACTTGTAATGACCACTCCATCAGCAAGAACAAGGGGTGGGGTGGGAGATGTGAGTCTTCTCCCTGTGAGAACGGAAGGCAGACCTCATCGGTCACGTGGCCACTGGGTTCAAAGGAAGACCAAAAAATGGAAACTCTGTGGGCATGTGCCATGCAGTTGGTTAAATCCCCACTTGCTGGGGTGAAGGCCCTTCCAGACCGCTGCGATGATTTGAATCACCATTGCAGATGCACCGCGCCATGACCTGTGCCAGCACAGCCATCTCAAGACTCAGTTTACCCTCGCTGAGAAGATGTTCCTGCTTCTCCACGTAACTGGGTTCAACAGCCCCTCCCTCATGGGACTGCTGGGATTTCTTCTATGTCAGCTTATTTTACATTACTCTAGGATGTTTTCAGAGTCCCCCACACTCTTACAAGGATAGTTTGTTTAGCCCGTACAGTATTTAAAAAAGAAAAGAGGCGCAAACTTCTACCCATGGGCTGGGAAGATAGCCCCGTTTGCAATGTGCCTTACACACATGAAGATTTGATCCCAGAATCCACACTGAGAAGGCCAGGCATGATGATGTCGGGTTCCAGCGCTGGGCAGGTGGAGACAGAAAGGCTGTTGGGGCTCTCTGGCCAGCCTAGTTGAAAGAGCAATCTCCAGGCTAGTGAGAGACCCTGTGTCGATGTAAACAAACAAACAAGCAAATCAAATAAACAAACAAGGTGGTTGGGAGCCAACAAGGTGGCTCTGGGTAAAGATCCCTGCTGTTCAAGCCTGAGATACTGAGTTTGATCCCCAGAACCCATGTAAAGGTAGAAGGAAAGGATCAACTCTACAAAACTGCCCTCAGACCCCCACATGCACGCTATGGCATGCATACCCACACATGCACACATATATTAATAATAGATTTTTTAAAAATTAATGGTGAATGGTACCTGAGAAATGATACCCGGAGTTGACCTCTGGCCTCTATGTACACTTACACACTTGTGCAGCTATGCTTTTCTTGTACACCTTCACACACACATACACACACACACACACAATTATATGACTGTACTTAAAAACCTCAGGTAAACCCCAGAGTCACTCTGGCATAGTAACAGCCAGCTGAGGCTAAGCCGCGCGTTAATCCTGGACAGCATGCACACCCCATTGCCATGGTATCTGCCACCCCCTGGAGTCTCACATCCTTCATACTTCCTGTTTCTTCTGTCTGCCTAGTCCCAGGAGGGCTCCCCATAGCAGCTCCCCTCAACCAGGCTTCGCTGAGAGCAGTGTGAGCCTCACCTGGGTGCGCTTGGCACACAGTGGGTGTGCAGAAGCCTTGGGTGTGAGAGCTGCAGCTGCGCACGGCAGGAAAGGAATTAAGGATTCTAAAGAGGTGCTTGCATCCTCCCTTTGGGTACCAGGCCCTTGCAACAACACTCCCTAAGAAATTGCAGTTTCCCCAGGAGTCGTCTGGAGGAAGGAAGAAGCTGATGTCAGTGCTGGCCAGAGGGGGAACTTGTTACCACAGAAGGACTCCACTCGGTTCTGACAAACGCCAGTACATTTTGCAAGGCCAGAGACCAGACACTGATTGGCCATAATGGGTGGGAGTCCACTTGTCTGGGATTTCATACCTCTTGTCCTCTATTCAATCTTCAACATCTCGCAGGGACCCAAAGGTGGACTTGGTAGAGGCAGTCACTGTCCCTCTTCTAATGTGGCCACTTCTTTCCTGTCACCTATCTGTTTGACTTTGGGTCTATTGAGGACAGGTAGCTGAGCCAGCACATTGGGGTTGCCAGGATCCAGGCTCTGACCCTGACTGCTCCAGTAACAATGGGGCCTTCTGGGCTGGCAGAATTTATCCAGACAAATGCCAGGCTGAAGAGAATTCCCAACCCCCAGATCCCCAAAATATGGGAACCACTTTGCTGACCACCAAAGGACCCCACGTGGAAGGCAGCTGAAGTTGAAGGGGCTGCTTCAGATGATGCACGGGACCCTCCCTGTTAGAGAACTTAGAGGTAAGCTTAGGACCTTTGCCTGCTCAAGGCTGACCTCCATTGTGGAAAAGCCACTGAGAAAATGTAACAGGATCTACAGGCCTGGTTCACCTGGGGCCTTGGGGCTGAGGTTCCCATTTCAGGTGCTGACTGCCTAATGAGCCCGTGTGGACAGGTTGCTGGGATGAACAAGGCAGTGACTGTTTCCCGTGGCTTTCTGCCCATCCACCCTCCTTGGTGAGACCTCTGGGTAGTGCCCTGCCTTTCCTGTCTCTGGCTGGAGGATGACGACGCTGAGTTGCATTGTGCTTTCTGATCTTGGGGACATGGTACAGGCTTTCTTTCCTGTCACAGATAGGGACAGAGTGGAAGGAAGACCTTCTAACAAATGCCTGCACTTCCTCTGCTTCAACAGAGGGCGGGGTGGGAGGATGAGAGCCATAGATCAGGAGGCAGCCTCTGGAATCAGGCCAGAGACTGACATTTGTCTGGTGACCTCTTATGGTATTGCTGAATCATGGGGCCTTTTGTAGTACAGAACTGGGAGGGACCCGTTCTCAGAAATTCCCCCATCGCTCTCTGTCCAAGCCCTGGGCCTTCACTTTCCACTGGCAGCTGACTGACGACGTCATTTCGCTTTAGTCAACAGGCCTCCTCCAGGCCAAGGTGACTGTGACCTCTGACACCACAGGCTGTCGCAGACACTGGCGCAGCTCTTTGGGGGGGGGGGGGAGTGAGGCTTCCCATTTCCATCACTCTGATTAGTGCTGACAGTAAGACATGAGCCAGAACAGACAGCAGACGAGCAGGCCGGGGAAGGGGAAGTGAAGAATCAGGGAGGAAGGGGCGCAGAGGGAGGACTCACTCAGAAGTGCTCAGAACAGCACAGCACAGCTGCCCAGGAAGCTGCCAGAGGCAGCCTGGGCTATTAATAGACCCATGCGCTGGAGCCGTGCTGCAGGCATTTCTGACGCACGCTGAGGATCTCCAGCGAGAAGCAGCTCCTCCTCGGGAGGCTCTGACTTGCAGATGCATGAATGTAAAATTCTGTTTTGTTTATTGGCGAGGGGACGCGGGCTCAAGTCTGCCACAGTGCAAATCAATCCTGGGTGGCTCTGTTATCAGGTCTGTTAAGGTCGGATTGAACATGGAACAGCAGGGATGCACACTGGAGCAGTCCCAGTCCAGTGAGGTCCTGCCCATCACAGCCCATCATTGTCTCATCTCTGGCCTTACGAAATGCCCTGACAAGTAGTCAGAGTGTGTGAAATATCTTTCTGATATTTCTGAAGGCCACGCTTCAGCCGTTCCTTCTTCCAGACTGAGACTCCGGGCGAAACTGATTTCTCGGGGACCACTGTTTCAATAGTCTGCTAGGCGAAGGGGCTCACTTAAGACTAGTCAGGAGGATTTGTTCCTGTCACGCTGGCTACACTGTCCTGCTCGCCTCGGACATGAGGCTGCCTGTGATCTGGGAATGTTATCTCAGGGTAAAAAAAAAACAAGATAAAAAACCGCCTCTTGCAGTTTTCCGGAGTGCAGCTTCAGCAATCGCCGAACCCCTATGTTCCTGGGGGGCAGATCTAAGATTGTGGGCTCATATTCTTGTGAGTGGAAAATAGAGAAAACAAAATAGTAAAAAGCCAACTGGGTCTCCCAGGCCTCAGTGCAGTTTTGGCACCTGTGAGGTGTGCCCAGTTCCTTCTGTCCCAGTGTAAACAGCTTTTAGGGGTAAAGTCTGGGTTCTGACAACCCCCAAGGTGAGAGTCAGCCACCACCAACAAGCTAATTAAAGAGACGAGGAACAGTGGTAAGCAGAAAGGGGGATTTATTCAATGTGGCCACACTGGGAAGAAGAACAAATGGAGAGACAAGGGGCCTTGGACGGTTCCAGGTAACACCAGCAGGCTCACAGGTCACCAGGCATGGCCCCATTCCTTCAAACCAGCAGCTTCTAAAACCAAAAGCTGAAACTTCAGGACCCTTGTCTGCTGGACCCTGAGACCCTAATGCCCACTGCCTCTGCAGAGGAAGGGAATTCTTCCATTCAAGGTGAGGTAAGAGAACAGGGCCAGAGAGAGAGAGAAGTTCCAACAGAATCAAGATTAACACGTAAGAGAACCAATGGCAGGGACCTTGTCCCCCACCTGTAACAAAATAAACTTCCGGTCTCTAATGGCAAGAGGAGATGGGTGCTATACACACGGCTAATAAAGGAGTTTTCCAACTTCCACTTTCCCAAGCTCTCAGACACTCTCGGGAGCGCCTTTGGCTGTGCTAACCGTTATCCATGTGTCCTCGGTTCAGGTCTTTGTTCTGGGTCACAAGAACCAGGAGATGTCACTCAGCAAGTGCCTTCTGGACTCCAAGATGTACCTGGAACACAGGCCTAGGGAAAATGGGATGAAGATGTCTGTCGCTGTTAGATCATGGACCTGCCTCTAAGACACTCTCAGAGACCAGACTCTACAACCTGAGGAAATCAGGCTGCACCCCAACCCCTGAAGCTCTCCCTTGTGCTGTGGCTTCAGGACCCCCAATTTATCCAGTTCCTGGCTCCTCTGTGCTCCTTGTTACTCAGGCTATCCCAGACTAAATCACGTGGTGTCCTGCCACCTCCTGAAAGAATATGAGTCAGATACAATGACCCAAACTAACCACGCACCACAGTAAGCTGCTCGGTCCTTCGCACTTCGCTGTTCTCTTGGTTTTCCAAATCTATGCCAGACATCCAGCACTCTTCAACAGAATCTCGTGTGAGGTCATTTCCTGCCAAGGCCCCAGCAGTTGTTCCCCATCCAGCAGCGTTCTCACCACGGCTTGTACTGCGTTGCTATTGTCCACGCTTCACACAGACACACAGCCCTTGACTGGACCGCAGTTACGTCTCTTGTCCATTTATGACCGTGACATGCTATGTTCAATGCAACCCCCCGCATTCAAACAAAGAAAGCTGGTACTTCACACGTGTGTACGGTGGCTCGAATGTGGTCCCAGCAGCCAGTGCACCCAAGCTGAGTCAAGCTTCCCCACAGCCTTAAAAGGAGACCCTGCACCCACACATCACAGAAGAGTAAGCCAGCATCGTGGCTTTGACTTGCTCGAAGCCGTGTAGCAGTTAGGGGCATGGCATTGAGAGCTTCTGAAAGAAAGCTGCCTGTGTGCTTTTACTTTGATGGTATTTTCTGGATTGCCAAGGGTCTGGAGTAACAGGGAGCTGCAGAAGTCCTTGTGGGACCTGCAACCGCATGCAGCAAGGCCGACCCATATTGTGCACAGTCTTCTCTGAGCATGCTGGGGACTTCCGGGACCCCTTGTAGACACCAGAACATTCCTTCTCTAAATGATATCTGATAGTCAGAAGCAGTAGGGAGAGACAACCCTTATGTGGCCATCAGCAGCCTAAGGAGCCGCTCTAATCTCCTAGGGACTCTTCTCAGGTAGGCCTGGTCCTTGACTTCACCATGGAAAAGAAATTCAGTGCAAACCAGTATGATGAAGAGTAGACAGGAATTTGTTTATTTAAAACTTTATTGAAAAGAAAACCTACAAATAGGGCTGGAGAAAAGGCTCAGTGGTTAAGAGTACTTACTGCTTGCTCTTCCAGAGGGCCTGAGTTCAGTTCCCAGCACAAATGCCTGTAACTCAAGCTCCAGAGGATCTGATGTCCTCTTCAGAACTTCAAAAGCACCTGTATACATGTGGAATACACACAGATACACACACACACACACACACACACACACACACACACAACAAAACAAAAACTTGGAAATAAAGAAATGATGCCATAGGACTGGTCAGACCAAAGTCTATCTGCCTCAATGAATGTCTCTAGAGTGGCCGTTCTGAAGCTTTACACTGGGGTTTACACTTTCGCCATCAATTATGGTTTATGCACTAGTCCATCCCATGTGAAAATATTGATAAATCAATGACAGAGTTAAAACTAGAAAAACAATTCGGCTTATATCCTCTTTCATAACTCACGTGCCCCTTCTCTGGAAGAAGGAATCCTTAGGTGACTTTGCAATGGGCACATGTTGGGCCGTGTGGCTTGCATTCCACGGATTAAAGAGTGTGATTTACAGCATGGACAAGCTAAGGAATGTCCTTTTGCAAACGAATACGTAAGGTGGATTTATGGCGGATGTTCTCTGAACTTAGGAATAAGAGAGGAATGCTGTGCAGTCCCGGACAGGCTGTTCCAACTCCAGTAAGCACAGTCTGCTTGTCACCTGTAACATTGCTGCGGTGTCTGTAGGAAAGCACACACTGACCCTGCAGGTAGATCGGGCTTTATCAGCAATGTTCAGAGTTTCCTGACTCTATCAGCCACGAAAACAATTTCCCAAGGCACAGGACTCTGCCCTCCCATCTTCTTACTCTGCCTTTCTGCCCTTTCTCGGTATCTGCATACACAGCCCCTTCTGTTTGCCAACTCCTCTCTAGATTCCTCACAACGCTGAGGGCATGGCAAACGTTATGTAAGTAGTTGGTAGACTGTGCAGTTTAGGGAATCGATTTTTCTGGGTAGCTCCACTCTGCAGTTGGATAACTTCATGGATACAGAATTCAAGCAACTGATTGTTTCTCTGGAACACTGTGAAATATATTGGGCACAACTACCTGACTTGTTTTATATATTTTTTATTTGTATGAATGTTTTACTCTTGTGTGTATCTGTGCACCATGTATATGCAGTGCTTGTGGAGGCCAGAAAAGGGCATCAGATCCTCTGGAAATAGAGTCACAGATTGTTGTGAGCCACCATGTGGATGCTAGACCCTGACCTGAGCCCTCTGGAAGAGCAGCCAGGTCTCCTAACCACAGAGCCATCTCTCCGGCCCTCTGACATGTTTTTAATTCATCTGTGATGATTTCTACAGATAATTTGGCATCAAAGCCTCAGAGTCTGATATCTGGGGCATTCCTGAAACCAGGCATGGATGGTAGGTATGCTTTTTGCCTTACCCTATGGTTACATATCACAACCTGTTATGGGCACCCACGTGGCCTTTTACCCCAAAAGTGGGCACTGCAGTGGGGTTTGCTCTAACTACACACTGTGCTCAGCTATCACTGGCTTGTCATGGCAGACTATTAGATAGCGCTCAAGGAATGAGACCGCTCTCTTAGAATGAGGTGCTGTCTGAGACTTAGAAAGCCTTGCTTGGGTGTGTTCGTCAGTCCCACACAGCCGACTCTCAGCGTTCAGAGTGAGCAGACTTGAGAACCACTCCTTCTTTGCTTTTCACATATACACATAATTTTGTCACTGTTTTTTCCCAACTCAAGATATTTTACACTTTCCTTAACATGTTTGTTGGTATCCCGGAATTGCCAGTGCTAATGGAGAAATTTTTCTTTTTTCATTACACATTAGTAAATTCTGCCTTGTAGGAGGAACTCAGCCTGCCCCCGATAACACATGGAAGGTTGCAGTCCCTTCGAAGAGTGGTCCCAGTGTGGTCTGGTATTGTATAGCTGCCTGCAAAACATGCATGGTTTCCCAAGCAGGAACTCATACTCTGGGCTGCAAACGGACAGGACAGTCACCTCCACCCCTGTACACGGCCACTCCAGCAGGCCTAGTGTCTATAATGCCTCTGGTCTAGCAACAGTCTCTCCAAGAAGGAAGCCCTGACTCGTTTCGTGGACCAAGCCTCCTGTCTTTTGAACACTCAATGAGGCGGTGCAGTAGCTTTCTGCATCAAGCCCTGCTTCCTCCAATCAGCTCCCAAGAAGACAGAGCGATCTGCAGACAGGCCAGCTCAGCGCCTCTCCTACTACCCCAGAATGTTCACCTTCACCTCATTAAAACCCAATTCTCCCACTTTACCTCCACTGTCACCCCTGCTCACCCTGCTCTGCTACGCCAGCTTCCTCACCAGCTGCCCCTTCCAGCTTACCTGCCATTCCTAAAGAACCACAGCCCCCTGGTCTCAGGAGGTCTCATCTAGGAGGTCACCTCCTCGGAGAAACCCCCAGCCCTTTTTTTTTCATGTCACTTGGTCTTGCTTTTTATCAGAGCACCTGTGACTTCTCAGGATCTTCCCAGCCACAAGTGTTCCTTCCCCAGTGGGAAGACTCAGGCCACTGACCGGCCTCATACACACGCGATCCACCAAGCCTGGATTCCTCTCCAGCGGCCCTCAGTCTAGAATTACAGCCAGGGCACCAACCTGCTTCTTGAACAAGTGTTGGCATTTTGTTCCCAGCAGCTCTAGTAATCAGATGCTAGCCCCAAACACCGTGATTCAGGCAGCGGGCTGGGTCAGGAACACAGGGCCCTTCTTTCTTCTGAAAGTTAGCAGCGTTCCAAAGACTGGGGCCACAGATGAGGGCTGAGCGGCAGGCCTGAGAACTGACCTGCGTGCTGGAAGCCGACCCTTCCCTGTATCGTGCCAACTATGACATTTCACAAAGCAGGCGATTGCCCAGCTTTAGCACGGAGGTGTTACTGAGTTCTGGAATTGCCGTGTAGCTAGCACTGGAATGAAATTGGATTTCCCTTTTCAGAACAAAGACAAACACACTCCTCTGGGAAGCCCATCCTGGGAGAGGCTCCACGTATCAGAGGCCCCACTTCCGTGCCAAGCATTCAAAGCCCATTGCCCGGCCTGCTTGCTTCAGCAGTTCCTGGCAGAGCACACCGGAATTCTCCAGCTTTGAAATCTAATTGCCTACCATAGCCACGAAGCCCATTTCCAAGGCAGAAAAAAAAAATTGAAAGGAGAAAAAAAGAATAAAAAAAAAAAACCACAAGGATTGTGGGAGCAGTTCTCACGGAAGCAGCCAGCTGAGCGATGAAAGTCTGCCTTTGGGGGAGGCCAGCTTTATAAACCAGCCACAGAAAGCTGGCGTTCAGAAGATCAAAAAAGACAGCTTCGGTCAGCAACAAGAAAATGGAAGTCACAGGCAAACTAGAAAACCCCTCCCCTGAATCATCGTGATGTGCAGGATAATTGTGCCAAGCTCTCACATGCGGGAGCAGACACCGATGGCCACGCCAGAGTCAGGTGCATTCGTGTCTTTGTGTGGTTCTCGTTTCTAAGCGATGCTCTTGTCACTGTGTAAAAACATCCCTCCATGGGGTACGTCAGAGGAAAGCAGGGAAGAAAGAGGGGGAGAGGAGGCTACTGTTTTACAATTAGTCTTTGATTTTTAAATGTTTGCCATACCCTGCTATGTGCCCGACCAAACTAAGTGGCAGGAAAACAGCCGGGAGCAAAACGTAACCCACTGTAACTCCTTCAGCGTCTCTGGGACGATGGTGAGCATTAAAACAAACCATTCGGTGCAAGAAGAACATGAAACCCTCATGCCAGCAGGGATGCTGGGAGTAGGGAAGCTTGGGAGCAAATGTTAGCAGGACTTGGGCCCTCCTGTGTTCTTGGTCCTATGAAGAATTTTATGAATCCTCTAACTCCTCATGCAAACCCAATGGAACAGGTGCTCTCACAACCTCATCACAGGCTCAGATAGGGTGACATGGCCTTCCCAAGATCACAGGATGGACTTGCCATGTGGAAATGCCCAGAGCCCACGGCCCTGCTGCATACAGTAATACTGCCCTCCTGGACATAATGGGTGTCTCAGTTATATTTCTATTGCTGTGATAAAACCCCAAGTCTAAGGCAACTCATGGACAGAAGGGTTTGTTTTGGGTGTGTGGTTCCATGATGGCAGAGCAAAGGCAAGGCAACAGGAATAGGTAAGAGCTCACATGTGGAACTCAAGTAGGAGTCAGAAACCATACCAAGAATGATGTCTTTTCAAATCTCTAAGCCGCTCCCATTGACACACCTCCTCAAGCAAGGCCACACCTCCAAATCCTTCCCAAACAGTTCTGATAACTGACAAGCAAACGTTCAAACATATGAGACTATGGGGGTCATTTTAATAAACCCCCACGGTGAGCATGGGTCAGGCTGGCTGTCCACTCCTTCCTAATCTGCTCTTGCCTCCTCTGTCAGATACATGCCTGCATACAGGGATGCGGGACTCTCAGACCATCCACCTTGTTCACGCCTTCTCTCAGGTAAGCACACACATATACATAGATGCACACCAGAATCCACACATTCTCACACCTTTGCATACTCATAGTGCATATACGTAGACTTCCTTCAACTGTGTGTTCTCATATGCCCACTTTCTCATGCTGTCCTACATCATACACACCTACACCCTCACATGCTTCATGCACTCTAACATCCCACCCACCTTCACACCCCCCCCACACACATGCTCACACTCATACATCCCCACACCAGCTCCACCAGTCCTGTACTCTCACACATTCCCACACACTCATACAGTCCCGCACACTCACACACATTCCCGTATACGCCAACATTGCCATGCACTCACACTCATTCTCACACACTCACACACATTCCCGTATACGCCAACATTGCCATGCACTCACACTCATTCTCACACACTCACACACATTTCCACACACACACTCCCATATAGCCCCATCGTCACACGTTCTCTAACTCACACATTCCCACAATGTACATTTCCATTGCACAATTCTCACACACACATGTGCACACATTCAGTCACACACATGCACACTTATACATGCATGCCCATGTGTGTACACACACACACACACACACACACACACTCACACTGCCTTCCTACCATTTTGTTCCCAGATGCTCAGATGACCCTTAAGCCCAAGCCCACCAAGCTTGACCGCCTCTTTCCTTCCCAGTTCAAACGCTCCATCAGGACCAATCTGATTCAGGTTGTCAGCCCTGCCTGCTCCCTTCATGTGCCCAAGTGGCCCAAGAAAGAGGTATTTGACTCAGTCCTTGAGTTTCTGAAGTGTTTGGTCAAAAGCAGAAGCATTGGGCCTTTAGCACAGAAAGTCACCTGCTAGTAGAAAGGCTTTGGGATATGGAATCGTTCCCCTTGACCTCTGTGATGCTTCCTTTCGGTAACTCTCCTCCAGAACTCCCCATCACAGAGGTATCACCAGCTCCAGAATGGAAGCCAGACCCTGGATCTGCAAGTTGTTCCCTGTAACTGCACTTGCTTCTTTTAGTCTTTTAAGATAGCTAAAGCCATCTGTATGTCAGTACATCTTTACTGATAACATTTGCCTTCTCTTCACATCCTGGTGTCAATCTCCCAATTTCCCGGCATAAACCAGAGCCAGAGTTCACTTTACCTCCATCTTCTCCAGTAGGGCCACCAGTGAGACTTTTTGTTACAGGGAGCCCACCGGAGATGACCCCTCAGACACAATCTGTAGCCAACTGAAGGTCTTTATCCCAGCTGTCTGGGAGTGTGGTTGGATATTTGTGCCCCAAATGTAGAGTTAAATGTTTAGGGCAAGGGTTTTTTAAAGGCAAAACCACATACTAGTATCTCCATCAGCAGCTACAAGAGGAGGTTTTGCACAAGCAAGCAGTTTAACAGAAGCTAAGATAAGCAGTTAGCTGGAGGGGAGGGGAAAGTTCTGCAGCAGGCAGTTTAACAGAAGCTAAATTAGCTGGAAAAATCTTGACCTTGGATTCCTAGAATAGAGTTTGGTAATTTCCCACAGGATTCTCAATCCAGGAATCAGATTCTCGTTAAACCTGAAATAGCCTCAGCAAGAATACAAGATGGGGGAACCTCTGCACTGTCTTGTCCTGTCACATTTGGACTCTGAAAACCAGATCATGGGCTCCCTGTTGAATAGTCTCCCTAAGACTCCCTGCAGACTTTCTGACTCGATGAGCCGCTGACACCCAGACTAGGTCAGACCACATGACCCTTTCCTCTCCAATGCTCAGCAAAGTCTGTGCAAGTTCTTGCTCCTGCATTACTTGATTTGTCCCTTGGGGCTTCAGCAGGGCAAGTGCTGCCTCCACCCATCCCACTCCCCATTTGTGGCAGACCTGTAGCAAATGCTGTTGGGTTCCTGCATAGATGTGACATAACCAAGGGGTGTGGTGATGATGGGGAAGTAGAGGGGGAAGGATAGACTCCTGGGGTCTCCATGGTGCTGAATGACGCATTCAGGAGTGGAAGGGACACAGCTGGCTGTCTCCCCAGGGTGGCTAGGGCACAGTGGTTTTGCTCTGCTCTCAGCTTGCTGCAAGGTCCCCTGTCTTCAGTAAGTTTGAGCTGCCGCTGAAATGAGCTGGCCCAAGGAAGGTCAGATGTTTGAAAGACACGGATGTCTCCCACCAAAAGCCTGTCACTATTAGTCAGACAGCAGTTTGGTACTTCCCACATACTGGCTGCCCAAGAGATACTCAGGAACCCCTGAGGCCAGGAAGTTAGCACAGTGGTCAATGCCCTCCTGGGCCGTAGAAGGCTTGGGAAGATAGCTAAGAAAGATGTCTGACAAGGGGACACTTCTGAGAATGGGTAAGGACAGTGTGGATAGCACGTTAATGACAGCAGTTGCCAAAGAAACAGAGTACTTCATTCTTTCTGGCCTCTCTGGAAAAACTAGAAGATTCCATTACTTTTAGACACCAATTGCCAAGAGTAGGCATTGGTCCCTCTCCTTTTACAAACTGATTGACACATAATGATTACCCATATTTATGGGGTACAGAGTAGTGTTTTGATGCACACATACATATGCGACAGTCTGCTGGGGAACCTGGTGTGCCCCCATCACCCCCACTATCAATCATTTATTTGTACCACGCATGCATAGAGTCCTCCCTTCAGCTCTTTTGATATACACAATTTGTATCAACCACAATTATCTCCTGACCTACAGAATGGTAAAAGGGGTTCCTTGGGCCCAGCTGAACACTTGTACTGGCCAACCATCCTCTTCCCTCCCCACTTTGTTTCCAGGCTTGGTAACCACTATGGTCAATGAGATCAGCTTACTTCGTTTTTATATGTGAGGGAAGACCTGTAACATTTTTTTCTGTTTGTGCCCGACTTGTTTCATTAACATAGCATCTTCCCAGGACCCACGTTATGTCATAATGAATGACATATTTCTTTTCTTTCCTTTTATGACTGAATGACATTGTATGGTGCACAGCTACACGGCAGCTTGCCTGTTTGCCTGTCTGTAGACACTGTGTTAGCGTTCCATTAGTGTAGCATGAGCATAACACTCAAGACAACCTACTTAAAAAGAAAATAGTTATCTGGGCTCACCATTTTGGAGGCTTCAGCCCATGATCTAAATTCACAAGTTCTGGAAGCAGGGGGCTTGAATGCCAGGTACACGTGCACAGCTACTGCCTACCACACTCTACGAGCACAGTTCCTAGTTGTCCTCCTTGCTGGACCTGTCCTGGACGGAGCCCACTTACCTTTGCAACCTCCTGGGCTAGGTACCATGCTTTATGCAGAAGCCTAGTCAACTAAAATCATCTCTCAGCAGCAAAAGTCCTCCTCCTGCGATGACCCATATCTTCTGATGCTCAAATCCCTCACGTAAAATGCCACGGTATTTGCAGATAACCTATGTAGATCTTACTATGCACTTTAAACCGGAATGCCAACGCTATGGAAACACCTGTGTGGTGTCATCCAGAGAACGGTGAGGAAAAAGCCCACACAAGCTCATTGCAAGTGTGATTGTTTTTCACTGCCCCCGCCCCCCGGCAGTTGGCTGAGTCCAAGGATATGGAACCAGCAGACTTAGGGGTCTGACTGCATACTAACCGGCATTGCTTCCGAGGGTAACACGGGTGTATGTGTGTTCTCAAAGGGCTTTGTCTCTTCACTTTTATCTCTAAAATAAGCAAAAGCTCCCTGGAAGACACAGCTGTGTTCTTTCATCTGGTGTCATCTGCCCTCTGCTACGGTGCCACAAACACACACAACTTCTCTGTACCTTTTGACACTTCGGAGAATGCCGTGTAAGGAACCTGATGTGCCCCAAGGCCTCTCTATCTCTTAGCAGCTGTGCCTGGGGTCAAAGCGGCATCTATAGGCTTCAACTGCTGGGAACAAGCAGGGTGTTTAATAAAGAATTTGGTACTGAAGTTTGGCCTTAACCAGGTGGGAGAAGGCTTGAGGCAGGGAATAGAGTATCCATGGTGACACAGCCAGTTAATCCTGGAGACCAAGAGGCAAAGTGGGAACGTGGGAGGGAACACCTGGGGATCTTCCATCTTAACCGCTGCTGCAAGCCTTGGAGAGAAAAGCCAGACATGGGACAGATGGCAGCAAAGGCCCGAGCCACTCTGCCTTGTCTGTGACTTGTTGTCATGGCAAAGCTGGCCTTGAGGGGTGACAACTGCTGTCCTTCCTCCCTCCAGATCCTGCTACCTGCACCTGATGACTACCTTGGACCTGCAGCCACTCGTGCAAGGGGATTCTGGACATAATGGCTCTAGATGCAAGCAGTAAAAACCACTCTAGCCAAGTGGGGGTCCCCTCGGAGCCCCTGTTTTCTCCTCTACAAAATGGAGATGTTAATGTTTGGTTCCGGGGTACAACCTAGAATGGGCACTTGACCAATGTTTGCCGGCCCTTGCCACCATCTTTATTAGCTGAGGAACTTTCACTTCTTCCCATTTGGCATGGCAGTGTCTTTTTAGAAGTTCCATCTTCAGTCCCCATGGCTGTGGCCTCTGAGGGCAGCCATGACTAAATTTAAGACTAGGGTTTTCAACAACATGAAGTAATGCCCCATGAGAATGGCTTCATGTCTGCAGTGCTCTGGGTGTTGGCAGAACGAAGTTCCTTGGTGGGCAGGTCCATTTGGAGAGCCTTCCCGTGTCCCAGCAGGCCTGTTTCTGTGGTTACCCTGGGATGAGCATGGAGAAGGTGGCATGAATCTTTGGCCTTCCAGGCATGGACCTAGTTACCAGCAGCAGTCTAGGGAACCCTTTGCCTCCCTGGGGAAGCCCGTGGCACTTGGCTTTCCCAGCAGAGAAACTAGATGAATGTCTGCCAGGAAGCAATACCCATGCTGGGGCTTCAGAATTGTCTTTTCTTCTGAGGACTGCGGAGCTATCTATCCCTTTAAGACTGGTAACCTCCTGGGAATCATGAGAGAGAGCAGCAAACAGGAAGGGATTCACTGCTGCCTGGGGATGGAGAGGAGGCAGCGCTGACGTCATGGCAACGCTGAGCACTCCAAAATAGCCTTGTCTAATTTGAAGGGAAACAGGGCAGCTTTCTCTGAAGGCTGGGTAGATTGGGGCCTGGCGGAAGAGACTCCTGTCCCTGGGGAGCCTGAGGCTTGGAGACAGGAGCTTGAAGTCAACCAGGTGCCAGCAGCAGTGGCCATGCACATGGTCAGCCCTTCGCGGAGTCACTGTTATCGAGTGCCCTGGGCTGTGCTGTACAGGCTGGGGTAAAAGTCAGAAAGAGTGGAAGGTCGTTTGGTGCTAGAGAAAATTTAAAGTGTGTTATGGTTTGAATGTAGAATGTTCCTCATGGCCTCATGCGTTTGAACACTTGGTCCTCAGCTGACTGAACTGTTTGGGGAGGCTGTAGAACCTTTAGAAGATAGGCACTTTCTGGAAGAAGGGGGTCATGGCGGGAAGATACGAACCCAGAAGATTGCAGTCTAGTCTTGTTCTGGTCACCTATAGAGCTGTGGCTCCCCACAACTCTGAAAAAGAAGTCCTGAGTGAATGTGGCCAGTGCCTCAGAGGCATGGAACCTGGCAAAGCCGTCCTCTGGTCCATGTGCGAATGCTGACTGGGTGTACAGAAAGCATGGAAGGCAGCTTCCTCCTGGCGCCTGGCGGGTCCCAGCCTGAGACTGCTCCCCGAGGGAGACTTCTCACTGAGACTAGCTACTCCCTTCTCCTTGTGCCGTATGTAATAAATCGACTGAGGTTCCCGGTTGTTATGTAGGTGGCATTGCTCCGCTAGAGCAAGCACACCCCTCCTCGTCCCAGCTTTTCAGTGTGTGTGTCTGAACATTCTTCACTCCCTCACCGCCCTGCCGAGTTTCCAGTGGCAAAGCCGTTGGGCGTGGCACAAAGCTACCTGGCACCATTTCTTTTGGCACTCTGGACAGGTCATCATTTCTTACCTCTCGTGTTGGACCGGATCCTTTCAAACCAGGAGCCCCGACAAACCCTCCTTTCCTTCCGTTGCTTCTTGTTGGGTGTTCGGTCTTGTTGGGTATTTGAGAAAGGTAAGGAACGCAGAGAGCAGGCACCAAGCACAGGGGCTGTTGCTCTGATACACCAGAGTGTGTGTGTGTACAGTTTAGGGCATGTCTGGAATTTTGTTTACGGCAACTGTAGAGTGCCATAAACAGAGCTCAACGAGCCATTCCGGTGGGAGTTTGGAAGACCAAAACACAGAGAGAAATGCAGTAGGGGAGAGGCTACAAAGGGAACAAAGACTCTACCAGGAGCTGGGCTAGCGGTCACTCACCTTCTATCCTGGCAGAGAATCTAGCTGCCTTCTGCCTGGGTTCTGGGAAGCTGAGTGAGACTTTTCAGTTCAGGGAGTCTTAATTATAGCCAGCCCCACTTCCTGCTTTCCTCTCTGCTTCCTGTTCCACTGAGATGTGAGCAGGTAGCTACCACATGCTTACACAATGCTATGCAGACATGTCTTCCCCACTGTGGTTGACTGTATCCCTTCAAACTGTGAGTCAGGACAAACCCCACCCACCTCAAATCAGTGTCTGTCAGGTTTTCAGTCACAGCAACAGGAAGAGTAAGTGATGGGTAGATTGGGGCCTGGCAGAAGAGACTCCTGTCCCTGGGGAGCCTGAGGCTCGGAGACAGGAGCTTGAAGTCAACCAGGTGCCAGCAGCAGTGGCCATGCACATGGTCAGCCCTTCGCGGAGTCACTGTTATCAAGTGCCCTGGGCTGTGCTGTACAGGCTGGGGTAAAAGTCAGAAAGAGTGGAAGGTCGTTTGGTGCTAGAGCCCCTGTTGCCATAGCACTAATACAAGGTGACATTTTACTCCCAGTGTCCTGATCATTGGTTGTGATTTTGTGATCATATAGGTTGACTGGGTTTCTATCAGGTAAGGTCAGAGACACCCTGAGTGAGCTCGGAGGTCCAAATGTCCTTGCTTAAGAGTGACAGTTGGCACTGGCTGCCATCTGTTCATCTGGACTTGTTCGCTGGGAGTCTTGTGACCTTTCCCATGACTGTCTAAGAGCATGACAACAAGAGGCAACCAAGGAGGGCAAATGGAAGCTGGATGTCTCTGAAGGCCCAGCCCCAGAGAATGTGGCTTCCAGGACATTCTCTTGGCCACAACAGGTGTGTGCACCACTCCAAGGATGTAAGAAGGGAGCAAATAGACTGCTTCCTGGGATGACCCCAGAAAAATGCCATGGCTTGAGTGTGTCCCTCAAAGTTTGTGTGATAAGAGCGTGTGAAAAGTTTTGTGAGGGGCTGTGTTGGAAAGGCGAACAAGGAGCAATTTAAAGGAAGGGGGTTGGCTGTTTGTTTGCTTGTTTGGCTCATAAATTGTGAGCATCGTTCATGACGGTGGGGAAGCCTTGACCACGGAACTGATCACTCTCTGCATTTTGTTTTCTCTGCAACTCCAGCCCTTGATTGTGCCACCCAAAGTGGCGCGGATCTTCACACCTCAGCTAACCCAATCTAAAAACTTCTACACAGACAAGCCCAGAGGTTTGTCTTCAAGGTGATTCTTGAATCTGCCACACTGACAAGCATGGTTTACCATCACAAGGTACAGTGGTAGGGACCCACATACAAGCAGATATTCGTGTTTGCTGTAAGGGGTTATGAGAAAATAGGTATGTGAGGCGTATTCGGGAGGCAGGGATGGGGCTGAATGTCTTGGAGACAGATACAGTTCTGCAGCTTCCTTTGATCACTGATCAGTTAAGTGAACCTACTAATAGATTCTGTGTTTGTGCCAGCAGAAATAAAAGGGTCAGGTCTGTCAACAAATCCAGTCGATTTTAAATCTTACCTACTTCCTAATGACTTAAGTCCAAGAGTTTAGCACCGACTGTCCTGGCACCCAGAATCTCCCTAGCCATTCCTTCAACAGGCCTCCAGATGTTAATGGACCTGACAGACCTCTGACATTTATTGGATTTTACAAGGTAGCAGATTTGACTTAGAAAGTTGATCAGATGTTTCAAATCGGTGGCCGCTTTGGGGAGTTGTCTGCAAACAGAGATGTGATCAGGTCACCTTGACTGCCTGAGTCCCGAGAGACCTGAGAGAAGATGCCGGAATGGTAGAAATTGCAAAGTGATCAAGGTCTAGGCAGAGGACCCTCAGGGTGCCCTCTAGCCTGACTTGCTCTACCCACAGATTCTGGGATTCACCTTCTCCCAGCCTCATCCTGTCTGAATAGCAAGCAAGCTATTTAAAGAGACTATGTCTCAAAAAAAAAAAAAAAAAAAAAAAAAAAAGGAAAGAATGAAAGAAAACACCACTTCTTCACTCATTCAACAAACATTTGTGGGAAAGATGACACTAAATAAACAGTTATCTCTCCTGGCACAGGAAGCCCAGAGAAGATTATGACATTTGACATATCTTCACCAGTTAAGAAGCTTGTGGCATGTAAAACGCCGAAGCAGTCCTGTCCTGTAGCGCTTGCGCCACTACAAGATGGTACACAAGCTGGGAACTAAGAGACTTAAAACACACGCACACACAGACAGAGAGAGACATGGACACGGTCATCCTTGATACAAGAATGCCAATGCCCACTTTATTGTGCTCAGGGGAAGCTTATATAAGGGATCTTTGGACTCACCCGGCTCTCGGGACCTCTCAGCTGCAGGCTTCATTAGCCTTCATCAGCCTGCCGTCAGGGTCTCATGCTCAGAGCAGCTGCAACCACAGGTGCTTTGCTCAGTTCACTCCAGCAGGCAAAGGGTCTGAGAAAGTCAAAGAAAGCCAGGGGGCCAGGGATCGGCAGCTCCCAACAGAGGAACTTGCCAGCACCCAAATGTAATCTGTGTCTCATGAAAAGTCTGGCAGAGAGGACCACAGGGGTCCAAAAGAAGGGAATGAGGCAAGCTGATTCTCTGGGGGGATTAAGGAACCCTCTGAAAGTTGGGAGAGTTCTAACAGGGTCCTGAAAGCCACATAGAAGCTCAACAGATACAGGAGAAGTAAAAATCTATCTGGGTTGGACATTCGGTGAAGCATACAGAGACACGCAGGGATGCTGTTGTTGGGGGACACAAACAGAGAGAAAAAAAGAACGCAGAAAAGATGCTCATTGCTTTAGTGGTAGCAATCACGGGGGAGGAGGACCTTTGGGGAAAACAATCTGGTGATATCTGCTCAAACTTAAGATGCCCTTGATGTTCAACTCAGAGGTCCCACGTTTGTGACTCAAGCCCATCGGTATTAAAAACAAAAATACAAGTATCCAAGGCTACACTTACATCACACCGGAATTTAGAGGGATATAAAAGACTGAACATCTATTTATGAAGGGCTGGCTAAATAAGATGCGAGGTGCCATGGGGCTACAAGAAATTCTGGAGGAAAGTCCCAGGCACTGGCTGAGAGATGGTGGGCAAGGCTGGCAAGGCCAACTCCCTGGTCTTTCCCTGTTTCTGGCACACGACCCCTGACATCAGGGACATCTTCAGTCATGAGTGAGTTTTGTATGCTAGTGATATGGCTGATGGCTGAAAGCCTTCAAGTAGCTCCAGGGTTGGAGAGTTGGGGCATTCACCACTACCCCTCAGCCTCCAGGAAGGCAAAAGGGTTTGAAGGCTAAGTTGATCCCATCATCCCGTGAGTTAATCAACCACCCCTATAAGCACCCTGAGATGGTCAAAGTGAAGAGACTCCTCCAGGTGGCAAACATGGAAGATTCCTAGGGAAGGAGTGGGAGCTTTTCACTCATCCACACCTACTGCACTGGATGTCCTTCTGGCTGGGTTTCATCAGCATCCTTTGTTGTGGTCTTTGAAATAAGCCAGTAAGCATAAGTAGGCATTTCCCTCCAGCCCCGTGAGTCACTGTCGCAAATAAATCCACCTGGAGAGAGAACGGTAACTCTCCGTCCTATAGCCAGCCCTGTGGAATCATGGGTAAAAGAGCCAGGAGGCTGTCACTGGCATCAGAATGGGAACAGTGGGAAGAGGGGCTGTGCCAGCCTCAGGTGAGACCCCTAAGAGTCTCTCCAGGTAGACTTTGTCAAACTGAGTTGGATTAGAGGACACGGAGCTGGGAGGACCATTCTGCCAGCTCCTTGTCAGTGCTCTAGTAAGGACAGCCATCAACAGAGTGGCTTGCAGAAAAGGAAATCAAGCAGCAGTAAAGCCTCCAGCACTAAAATAGTAAAAGAATCATCTCATATACCCACTAGTCCGGTCCCAAGGCATGTGGGAGAAGGGACAAAGGCTCTTTTAGAGGGGAGGACAGAGTGACTCTAGGGTGTCAGGAGTTCCTGCTGCTGTCGGCACTGGTGAATTCTAGACATTCTGGGTGGTGACATGACCTGCACCCCCTCCCTCCCACTCCGGAAAAAGCCCCCTGGCTCTCCAGGAATTTCAGCTATTTGTATGTAGGTTGTTTTGAGATCCTTCCGTGGAGAAGTGCCGTCTTAACCTAAAGGAGCTACAGGCGCACATTGCACATTGCGCATACCAGAAGCACAAAGTGCATTGTGGGAAGGTCACTGCCTCGTGGACACACCTTCGGTTCTAAGTTCACAGCCACAGTCAACCAGGGGGCTTTACAATTCTCCCATAAGGCTAAAGATGGGTCCCAGCTAAAGGAACGGAGTTCCTTTTCTGTTTCCTGGTGGAAGCACGTGGAAACGGGTGGATCGTCCCGCTGTTTGCACAGTCAGTGAATAGGGTCAAAGCTATCTATGGGTACACATTAAAGGGGGACTAGGTTTGGATGCGAACAGTATTTCAGTCACACTGTGGCCCTATGCCTACAAAGGACTCCAAGAGTTGGAGTTGAACTTGAAACTTGATCCTTCCATGAGCCAAATGTGGAATTTGGGAGAACCCTGGTTGAACCTTGGCCCCTCTATATGACCAGGTGGCAGTTATGTCATGGAACCCATATGTAGGGGAAGTGAGAACATGCCTGCGACAGTGCCCGACCTGTGGGATACCCTTAGGGAATGCATGTGCTGTATGAAGTCCCTGTGGCTTCCAGACACCCAGGACACAGAGATGCATCCAACTTCATTCCTGGCTACATGGAGAACGCAAACTGAGGTGAGAGACAGGCAACAGCCCTGAGCTTCCTGCCTTAGTCACTGTTCTGTTCCCGTGGAGAGACATCAAGACCGAGGCTACTCCTATAAAGGAAAGCACGGAATTGGGGCCGGGGTTACAGTTTCAGAGGCTTAGTCCATTATCACCACGAGAGGCAGCATGGCAGTGCTCAGGCAGGCTTGGTGCTGGAGAAGTAGCTTAGAGCTTTAAATCTTTATCTGTTAGCAGCAGGCAGGGGAGGCAGAGAACTGGCATGGGTTTTTGAAACCTCAAAGCCAACCTCAGTGACACATCTCCTCCGTTAGGGCCACACCTACTCCAACAAGGCCACGCCTCCTGACCCTTCCTAACAATCTATCAGCTGGAGACTAGGCATACAAATGTATGGAATACGAAGGTGAGGGGAAGAGGACAGTGCACACAGGAAAATAGACTCCTCTTTGTGAACACAGCTCTCCTGACCACCCAGTCCCTAAAACCCCATAATAAGTCTGCCTCGTTGCTCTCTTCTGCCCTTCCTTGGCTCAGTATGTTTTCATGCGTTGATTTGGGTGCTTCCGTAATCCCTGAGTCCTTCCAACCTAGATGGGGAGTTCCATGAGGCCAGACACCTTGTTTGTCTGTGTTCCTGCGGCCAGTGTCCTGTACTTGAAGTAAACATGCTTTGAGATAAAAAGGTAAGAGCTGGAAGCAGGCGGCACCAGCCTGGGAAAGAAGGCACAAGGGAGGGCAGCCAGCCAGCTACTCGGCACTCAAGACTGCATAGTACATGAAAGGGGTGGAGGCGTGGAGAAGTGGTAGGCGATGAAGAAGCAGAAGCAAGTGGGGGCAGCTCCAAAATGAGACTTGGCCCTCGCTTCAGACTCTACCCACTCCAGGGTCCCCCTCTCTATTGGCTCTAGCTTATGACAAACCCCCCACAACCCCCCGTAGGCTTGCTGAGTGCAGCTGGTGAGTTTCTATAGTAACTGTCACCATAGCACCAGAGGCCTGGATCCAACTTGCAGCTCTGCTGAGACCTGGAGCTGCTGTCATCTAGTCCCTCCCTAGCATCCTTCATTCCACAAGATAGAAAGGAAACCATGGCTGGGGAGCTACACACAGGGGCCATGGCTAGGGCTCTGCAACATGGCTGTGACGGAGATGCAGGGCTCAGGGTGACGGGATAAAGCATGGTGTCCGCCAAAACAGAATTGCCCAAAACTGACCATCCCTGAGGATCTCAATTTGCATTGCTTTGCTCAAACTGAGGAGGAGTCTCAGATTTGAATATGCAGCAAACATGGGGCGGGAAGGCCCCCATGGGGCCCTGCAGGAAGCTCTAGAGAATACACAGTGTGTGTGTGTGTGTGAATGTGTGTGTGTGTGTGTGTGTGTGTGTGTGTGTGTCCTGAGTTCCTGTGGCTCCCAAATGTGTGGACCTGTGTCCTCTCTGGGCCTCACTCTCTCATTCTGTAAATGGGAAGAGTACATAATGATGCTACAATCTACCTCAGATGCCAAGGAAATAAGGCCTGTGCCTTATACTAATGGCTGCTCCACAAACACTCAGAGAATGCAAGCTGAGCTCTTGACGGTAGAGAGATGGCTGGCATGCACAAGACTGGGTCCCAACACCAGCACTGAAAACACTAAACTTAAACAGTACATTAACAGGTAATATTTTAAGGATTTGTGTGTGTGTATGTGTGTGTGCGCACGCGCGCGAGCATGTGTGCATGTATGTGTATCACAAGCATGCAGTTCCCACAAAGAACAGAAGAGGGCATCATATCCCCTGGAACAGGAGCTCCAGAAGGTCGTGAGCTGCCATGTGGGTGCTGGGAACTGAACCCAGGTACTTTGGAAGAGCAGCCAATACTCTTAACCATTGAGCCATCTCTCCAGCCCCAGATAAAATTTGAAAAGAGATGTTGCTTCTCAGTGAACACAGCTGTGTGCCATGATCCCTGTTGATGCTCACTGCTCCACATCTGTTCCTCTCCTACCAAAGCCCAGCCTTCATGGGAGCCCAGATAGCAGCACATGGCTTCCTAAGTCACGGGCTTGACTTCCTTTCCAACACTGTGGCTTGCTGTTGGCCTTCTAACCCTGGACCTGATGAGTCCTCTCTGAGATTGAGTAGCCCAACCCTTCACCTCTGATGAGTCCATTGGTTGCAAGACTTTGAAACCTCACCGGGCTGGTCGAGTCCCACCGGAAGGGTGACAAAATAGTCAGATTCAGAAAACAGAAATACAAGATGTCAAATAAATATGAAGTACAGATTAGGCTTTTAAAATTATTCTAGATACTCCCCTCGTGTTATATACAGAATACTTATGATGATACTGAATCCCCGCGCTAGCATCGTGAGTGCCCGCCCCCATGTGCTTTGCTTTCGGTAGCTTTAGGCAGGCTCACTCCATCACAGGCAAAAATAGCCAGCAGCTGCTCTCCCCGCACCCCATCTTGTGCCATGTTGAATGTCCCCGCCTCAAGGACCTTGCCTACAACCCTGACTGGCTGTTTGCTTACTTGCAGCCTCCTCTGGCTCACATCAGGGGGCCCAGTGGCTGTCCTCCTGGAATTCTCAGCCCTGAGACTCTGGGTCTTAGCACACATACATGGCAGCTGTCCATCGCTGGCTCTGCAAACCTGAGTCCCTGGGGCTCTGGGTTTGTTTCTGATGTGCGGGGTGAGGGAGATCATAAATGAAATGACGTCATAATTTGGGCCAGGACGGCAGAGCAGCAGCAGCAGCATCCTTGGCCGAGGACGGCAGGTGCACAGCAGAGCTCTGTCTGCTGCTAAGCAGAAGAATGGGCACAGTACTGCCTGTGCCTGGATGCTCCCAGGAATGGGAATCTGGAGATTTGTGAGCAAGGGGCTCCATTTGGAGCGGTGGTCCCCCATCTGTGATCTCCAGAGTAGGACAGCTTGTCCTGCAGGTCTACAGGGACCCTCAAAGTGCTGCTGCAAAGTCCAGCAGTGGAAAAGCCCAGGTGGGTGTTAAAATGCAGATTCCCTGGCACCAAGAATCTCCAAGGCCATTTTGCTCTAGCAGCAACTTGGAAATGGCATTCCAGGTTTCCCATTTTCATTCATTCCCGACCTCACTTGTGCCTGTTACAGTGGGGCTGGGGCACCCTTCTCAGGAGCATTTGATCCCCACCATGCCAACCTTCAGCCTACATCAGAGGTGGAATTCACCTCAGACTACAGCAAGAGAAGGAACCACAACTCTGCGTGGCAGAGGTGACAGCCACCTGCCCATCACTGTGCCAGTTGTGACTACCAAACTCTAGAGAAGGAACTGCCTTACCAGTTTCGCAGGTGAGAAACCCTAGGCTCTGAGAAAACAAACGGTCTGTGTTAGCATCCCGGCCAATGAAAAACCTGGCTCCGCCCCTCGGGGGAACCTGTCAGAGGCAGAGTGGCCTCCCCTGCACACAGGGCAGGCAGTACCCCGACTCTATGCCTGTGCAAAGGTCCCTTTAAGAGACAAGCTCCACCCATTCCCGAGCTCTCTGCTGTTTCCCTGGGGTAGGCAGGTCACTGTCTGTCTCTTTCTCTTTTTCTCCTTCTCCCCCCACCCCCGCCTCCCAATAAACTTTCTTCCCGTGTAAACTCTGTCTGATGTCGTGTTTGTCCCCTGCCGTGGGATCCCTAGTCCCACCTCGAGTGCACTGCGTATCATTATAGTCTGGCCAAAGCCCTAGAGTTCTGTACCCATTCTGTGTGACACCAGAGGCTCCAGAGAGCTCCGACTCCGGGCCAAGTTCACCCTCAAATGGACCGATTAGAAAGACAGCCACTGTGGTGAGAGAGTGTTTGCCTGCTTCCTTCTGTTCTCCCCAAATCAGTGGGGTTACGCTCAAGCTCGGGGTGGTTGGTCCTCTGCATCCCAGGAGCAGCACGCAGCTCCTTCTGAGAAGCCAACGGTGGCTTTGGGGAGAGCAGCTAGATCCTGGGAACAGGACAAGATTTTCCCAAGGGGCTCGCCATTCCCCAGGAACCCGCGGCACCTCACAGAAACCCCAAAAGTGCTTGTGCAGGGCCATCATTCGCCTCCAGGGCCCTCGTTCAGCTGTTACCAAATTTAACATGAATTATTATGATTATAGTCTTAAATCACAGGAAATCTACATCAGTAGCCAGGGTCTCATGGCACTCTGCTGCGGTTCCCCCACCCCCACCCCACCCCCAGCGCCATTGATGCACAGCTGATGTGTAGTCGTGGTTAAGCCAGCTTCGGGTTCAGAACGAGCCACCATTGTGTGCAGTTCCCCATGGTGGACACCAGTGACTGTCATGCAGTGTGACCTGCTCTGATAGACCATACCCCATCCCCGCAAATGTCTGTGAACGGAGCGCTCTCTCCTTCACATCTTGACTGCCCTCCAAAGACCTTCTTCTCACCTGTCACCAGATGAGAGGTGGTGGAACTGTTCAGAGCTAGGGCCCAGTGGGCGGTCTTCAGACCCTGAGTGTGTGGGGTGTCCTTGTAGGGACAGGGATGTCCCATTTCTTCCCTTCTCTTTCTGCTCCCTGCGGCTATGGAAGAAGCTGGCCTCTCTCACCTGCGGGAGCACCTCACTACAAGGGCCCAAAAGCAATAGGAGCCCACCATAGACCAAAATCTTCGTGCCTTGAGCCAAAGGAAAGCTGTCCTCCTCTTAAATTGATTGTCCCCAGTGTATTTATTTGCACAGAAACAGAAAAGCAGCCTCTGTACACAGAAAGGTGAGTTTCCCTCAGGGAAAACTGTGGGAAATTCTCTGAGAAGATGCCCTTGGACTGATCTGTGGAAGAGTCTGGGCAGAACCACGTGCAAATGAGGTGTCCAGGACAAAGGAGGAGTGTTCTGTGACCTCTACTGGGCCACAGGGGGCAGACGCCAGTCCTCTCAACTCAGCCTTCCAGACAGTTCTCCACGCGACCCTCAGCGCGCAGACACTGACTAACCGCCTTCCAGGACCTGCCATGTTCAGGTACACCCTCATGCTGGCTGTTCATTATTCCACACCTCCTCAGCCATCCTTACTAATTTTATTTGGAAGAGATTGTATGAAGGGGAACATTTCTCCTGTCACGTTTACGGGGCAAGAGGCTGCGCTTGCTATTTTAAAAATGGGCACAGTAACAATAAGGACAAAATACAGCTAGTGCATCCTGCCTGGGCTGGGGAGGCGCTGGGGAGGCCTGCTCTCCTCCGGGACGGAAATGGCATGGGCCAGGCATCAGGACACCCCATCACCACCGCACGCTCAGCCTAAGCAAGCAGAAAGGTTGATTGGGAACTAACAAAATTCACTCCTATATTGTTTTATCTGTGCCCCCTCTCCGGGGCACTAAAGAAACACTAAACCAATAGCATTTGAGGAAACTGAGTCCCAGCTAAAACCAAAGGCAGACTCCAATGGCTTCTGTACCTGTGTGGCTCCCTGCCCACGACTGGCATACTACTGCTCTCTTCTGAGCCTTCTGTTCCGAGGTTGGGGGTGGGGTTGCACCTTGTGTAACAGTCACAAGCACATGGTAACTTGCTCACACATACAGGTGATGCTCACACACACGTCAGGCACTGTCCCCAGCCTGGAGCAACGGTGCAAACCTTAGAGAGATACCTATGGAAACCTACTATCATTCCCCTGCTATGCACGCAGACACTGAGGCCCAGAATGGTTAACCGCCTACCTAAGCAAGTTCCATACTGGATTTCCATATAGAACCTCACTTCTTCCTTCAGCCATCAAAACACTTGCTCAGCATACAGACATCTAGTACTTTCTATGTCTTCTTGGGTTTTATTTAAAAACACAACCTCTTTTTAGAATGAAACTGACATCTCTTCTAGGTTCACATCCCTATATGCTTGGACTAGATTATTCGGCTCCATAGATCCCCTGACAGCTTCCTGGGACTCTCTGTGGTCTGAGAGAATCGTCCCTAATCTGGACTCCTGTGTGGATCCAGGCACCCATTTCTTAGGCTTGCAGAAGGAGTTGATTGTTTGGGGCTCTTGCAAAGAACTTACCACCTTGGGCTCTGGCCCTCCCTGGAGAGGGGGTTGGCAGGGAGGGGCGGGATAGTAACTGATGGAGGAGGAGATGCTGTGGAGGAGGAAAAACTGAGGCTCCTTCCTTCACGACAAGTACACAAAGAAACCCTAGTTTCCCTAGAATTGGCCAAGGCCTCAGTCACAGCTGCATCCCAACCCAGCTCTCCCATTGTCCTCCTCTGGCTCCCGGTCCCTTCCAGGGACCTAGCAAAGGAAGCACCCCTCACTGAGGTCTTAGAGGCCCCAGGGTGTCCTCAAGCTCAAGCCCTGAAAGCCTTGAAGGTCGCTGGATTTCTTCTTTCTGTGTTTTACTACATTAGCTAATGAGTGTCTCTCCAGGCCCATTATGGTTTCCTCAAGTGCACGGTGGCCTGGGCTCTAATGACAGGCAGCCGCTCCGCTCTGCACAGACAGCGAAGTGGTTCTCTTTCAGGCCGAGAGGGGAGATTGGATTACATTACTGGTGGCAGGAGAAGGTCACTGCTCCCCCACTTCGGTCTGCCCGTCAGTAAGGAGAGAGCATTCAGCAGTTCTGAAGCAGGATATGTCATGTCCAGCCAGGCAGAGGGAGGCAGGAATGGGAAGCAGTTCACCTTTGCTCCCCTCTGAAATGGTCCGTCTTCAAAAATAGCCCACAAACTGCCCCAGACTTGACCCCTAACATCTCTGAAATTTAATTTCAAATGATGGTCTCAGCGATTCCATATGCCGCCCAATCTGGCCTAAACCCAGAGATAAAGGCAGGAAACAAATGGAATCAGAGGCTGCAGTCTGAGGAAGCAATTTGGGACCTGGCTGTGAGGGCTCCTGGGTAATCCTACTTAGCTTAAATCAGGCAGCAGAACTGGGCTGGAAGGAGCTCCAAGGTCATCGGTCCAGCTCCTGTTACAGCCACCAGCTGAACAGGCAGTCCCTAGCAAGACTGACCCCCCAAGGAGCAGTGTTTTGTAAACTGTCCACCCAAGGCTCTTATGCTAGAAGCTTGGGGTGGCAGGAAGCAAGGGGACCTTCAAGAAGTGGAGCCTAGTGGGTGGTTCTTAGGGGTGTGCCTTCCAAGGGAAATGTGGGACCCCGGTCACCCCATTCTGGAGATGAGAGAGACCTCTTCTGCTTTCATGTGTTCTGGACATTTGGGGAGTCTTTTCTGAACGCCAGCAGCCCCTTCCAGACACCAGGCAAGGGACACCTCCCTCCTCAGAGGCTGCTCTATGCTGGTTAAACTTTTGGTCTCTAACACTGTGACCAGATTTGGAATGGATTTGACCTATACCAGGTATTTGTTCAGATTATCAAGGCACACACCAACAGCCAGCGTGACTCTAGGACAAGGACATCACCACTCTAAAGCTCTGGGAGACCACACCTCTTTAGTGAGCGCCTGACGTGTGCTATGCCATGCCAGCAACTCTCGAGGTCTTTGCTCTCAGGACTCTGTATACTCTAAAAAATAATTGAGGAGCCCAAATAGGCATGGTGGTACATGCCTAAAATCCCACGGCGTAGGAGGATAAAGGAAGCTCACAAGTTCAAGGCCAGCCTGGGCGACTTAGTGAGTTCTACTCCAGCCTTAGCTACACAGTGAAACCCTGTCCCATAGACATTATTGATAACCTCGGGATCTAGTTATAAGAATTAAAACTGAAGAATCACACAAATATTCACTCATTTATTATTTAAAAAGCAGTGGCAATTTCAGTATATGTTCATGTGCAATATAATTTCATAGACATGAACTACCTTTTACAAAGGCAAAGGTGTGGAATGAGAAGCTTCATGACACCCTGGTATGCTGTAGAATGTTATTTTAACTAGGCAAAGACGTGTTGCATTTGTGTATACTTCAGACTATCACTTTAACTGTGTAAAGGTGTGTTATGTTTGTTTCTGCTGCATTTTTTAAAGTTATGTAACCATGTGTTACATTTGTTTCACCTTGCTTGCCTAAGGCACCCGATTGGTCTAATGAAAAGCTGACTGGCTAATAGCTAGGCAGAGAAAGGATAGTTGGTGTTGGTGGGCAAAGAGAACAGGAGGAGAAATCTAGGCTCCAAAAGAGAAGGAAGAAGGAGAGGAGAGAAGAAGGGAGATGCCCAGGGCAAGAAGCCAGGCAGAGGCCAGCCAGAGAATCAGTGAAAGGAAGACACACAGAAGGAAGAAAGGTAACAAGCCCTGGGGCAAAAATAGCTAAAGAGAAACGGGTTAAGTTAAAAAAAAAAACTAGCCAGAAACATGCCTAAACTAGGCTGAGCATTCAAAACTAATAAGTCAGGCAGTGCTGGTGCATGCCTTTAATCCCAGTACTTCAGGAGACAGAGGCAGGCAGATCTCTGTGAGTTCGAGGCCAGCCTGGTCTACAGAGCTAGTTCCAGAACAGAGCTAGGGCTGTCTCTGGGGGGGGGGGGGTCTCTATGTCATGATTTGGAAGCTGATTACTGGCCCAAAAGAAAAAGTCTGCTACCTGTTTACAATTCCTTTTGATGTTGAGTTAAATTAAAGGCACCTGGATCCCCACATCTGCGTCTGCATTTAATTTACGGCCATAAATTGGGCTAACCTGGTGTCCCACGAGCAGGTACTTGGAAACAGGAAGAATTTTAACAGCCTTCTCTATTGTGGGTATATGTCAGTATTACACTAAGCCCTTGTTGAAGGGTTAAAGGTGGCTGTGACCTCAGATCCAAACGATATTTCCATCTTTTTTCCTGCTCCCTCACATTAAGGCCCAACATGCAGTGTGCACCTCGAACTCAACTGCTCACACAGACCTTTCACACGGCAGTGCAGTCTGTGGCACCATGAAAGCATCATGCTTGTCAGTATCTCTCCCCTCGGACCAAGGGTTTGGGGGAACCATTACGCTCACGGTAGCTTACCTGTTCAAGTTATACTCAAAGTTTATCCTTGGCCATAAAAGCCATCAGCTGTTGTTGTTGCAAGGACTGACTTGCGTGGGTAACTTCTGAGAAAACACGGGCCAGTTACTGTGAACAATGGTTTATGCCTGGGTCTTTGGATAGAAACAGGGTCCAGTGAAGAATGGCTTCTTCAGCTCAGACACAAACAGTTCAGAGCTTTGGCACAGAACCAAGTGCTTTAGCCCAGCTTATTTTGCCTCACAGGTTGCTAAAAAAGATGTATTCAGGGTGAGTTTCAAAACATTAACATTTTCCTGCTTCATGGGGGACTTTGGGGAGTTGTTGGGATTGAACCCAGGGCCTGACACGTGCTGTGTCTTAGCCCTCGTTAAGGACATTCTTAACTGCCCCTGGCATGGGTGTGCATTCAAATGTGTGCCAGTGGAGACCTCAATGACTGTGTGACACTCTGGAGTCACTTCCTGCTACTACTAAAATGCCAGCAGTTTTACTCACTAGCAAAGCAAATACCAACAAGATGGAAATGGCAAGTAACGCCCCAGAGGTAGAAATAGTTATGACTTCAAGGGTACTTGAGGTGGTCTGGGGGCTCCCTGGGATATACAGACCATGACTGGAGAACCATTAAGCAAGGGGGATGGGCCAGTTTCTGCACCTCTTGATTCCTGACTGAGATGATAGACTGTAGGCAAACATGTTCATTCATGGTGCGATGTGGGCTAAGGCACACATGTAATAGATACATGCTTCATGCTGTAAACGGGGCAAGGCCTTCACGAATGTAGGGAATGCTTTGAAATGGGTCTTGATTGTCCAGTAGGAGGTCAGAAGAGAAGATGGACCTTCTATTTTGAGTTTGCACAAGGATCGGTCCTAACAACAACAAAAAAAGACAATACATTTGGGTGTCCATATTGACAATAACATCAGCTGTATCATTGAGTATTTGTATTATATACACTGCAGCTCAGAGTTCACTCACCATGTCCTATCTCATTGGCTCCAAAAATCTGCAAAATAGAAGCAGAGAAGTCTAGAAATGTCCTTGAGGACACAGAGAAAATCCACAGGGGAAATCAATATTAAAACCAGACTTGGCTGATACCTAAGACCGCACTGGTTTTCCTCCTTTTTTCACTAAGACAGGAGAAAGCAATTCCCTGGTACGTATGCTCAGACCTCAGTTGGCCTAGGAGACAGCTAATGGAGCTCCGCTCCCTTCCATCAAACAGTCTTCCAGAGTTCCAGCTCTGCTGTGAGACACACTCCCACCCACCACAAGCCCAGCCCAGCCATTCTGGGATTCCTCCCACTTGGCCAGACCTGCCTCTGTGGTTGTGCCTGGCTGGTGACCTCTCCTAGGAGTCTAGTCAGCTTTGATCCACCACAAAACCAACTAATCCTGCTGAGATCAGGTGAGCCCCCTTCCCACCCCCTCCGCACCTCTCTCCTCTGTGGTCTGCCTATGTGCTAATCCACTTATACATACCTCCACAACCTCCTGAGCCCCATCAGGCTGGGGCTCTCATGTCTGGAGCTGCTGGGTCTTGGTTCCTGCTTTTGCTCTTCGGAGTTTCACTTTCCTTCCCTGTAAAATGGGGAGGTGAGCACCCCATCTCAAAGGGCCATGGTGCCGCACTAAAGTGATGCTTAGCTATGGCCGGGCCCCAGAAGGCACTGAGTCAATGCTCACAGCTCCCGCAGCTATGGCCATTTTAAGCCCATCAAATAGCTTGCAACAGTATCCGTAAATGCACCTCTTTGATTTCCCTGCAGGTAGGTCTGTTCCTGGATGCTCACTTCCACGGGGGACTCTCTAGGCCCTGTGCCTGTGAAAGTTCTCTGGATCCAACAAACGTGACAATCCAGGAACCTGACTCCAAAGCCTAGCTTGGCCTGCAGAGCTGATGGAACGTGTTAGCAGGCCATCCTGCTGTCCCTTTCTGATTTTACACAGCACCCCTAGGAGGGCTCCTGATCAGGTAGACCATTCTCTCCTCGAGGCTGAGGCTAGAGGTTTGCCATGAGTTCCCAGCCAACTTGCACTAAAGAATGAGAACGAGCAAACAAACCAAGCTGGGCATGCTGGACTCTTTCTGTCATCCCAGCACTCCAGAATCAGAGGCAGGAGGATTAGGAGTTCAAGGTCATCCTCCTTGGCTCCGTAGGTTTGAGGCCAGCTTAGAAGAAATAAGATCTTACCTAAAAATAAATAAATAAATAAATAAATAAATAAATAAATAAATAAATAAAATTAGAAACAAAATAAACAAAAAGTTCATCTCTGCTGTGGTCACAAGGCAAGCACGGCTTATGGGCAGGGTGATGGTTTTTTTGAACCTAGAGAAAAAAGTGCCCCGGAATTCTTGCTGCCAAGGTTCGTGACGCCGTTCTTCACACAAGACAAGCTCTTGGCATCAGGTGAACCCCCCTGCCCCCGAGGACAGGGTGTGACGTGGACATTTCAAAAGGCACCTTGAGAAAGTTAGTAACAATGGGACCCCGAGATGCTATTTCCAAGCACGCATGCTCCCTGCCTGCGGACACCAATGACAGCAATGGTACACACCCTGTGAGGACATCAAGGGGGGTGGTTCCTCATCTCTTAACGTTTCATGTTTTTTTTTTTTCAGGTTGTGCAAAGGTCTTGCTGGGCTAGTCCCAAGAAGTGTTATCATGACAACTATGAGATTCAATACTAGGCTTACACTGCCTGGTGTCATCTAGAACGCAGCTCTCTAGGGGTTGGCGGGAGGGGCGCTGGATATCTGCTTCAGAGGGGAGGCTGAAGCTCAGGCAAGATCCTATCCAGAGAAAACCTATCCTAGAAACAGGAACTGGGGACCAAGTCTGGCGTGCTCAGATTCCAGAACACAGGGGCCTGACGCTTCGCCTCTGGGGTAGTTTTCTTTGCCTCCATGTTTATCTGAAACGAACCAGGAAAAAGTTGGAGCTTATATTTTTAGGGCTCCATTCAACATCAGACATTTCTTTATTCCTCATCTTATCGAATCCTGTGAGGCAGTGTGGCCATCTCGGTTTTTATTTCACATTTTCCTTGTGTATAATCATTGTGTGTGGTACTGTGTTACATAAGGACACTTCAACAATTCTAACATTGGGCCTGCGAGTCCCCATAGACATGTTGGCGTCTACTTTCATGTACATTCTTGTAGGTACCCATGATCCAGGAGCGGTAAGTGAGAAAGAACACAATGTTTGTTTCTAGTTCATGAAACATCCGGACCCTCAGCTTCTGAGCTGATTTGCCTATGCCCACACCCCTTGAACAGAGCCAGGCTCCAGACACAGGTCAGGTGACTGCAGAGTCCTCTCCCACTATGCTTATGGCTGACCAGATCTAAGTTGCTTGTTCTGGAGAAATGCTTTTATCCTTGAGCTCAGAGGAGGAGGTGGGTGAGGATGGAGGCATCAGAATCACCCAGGAAATGAGCAGCAAACAAGAATGGCCCTTCCCATGCAGGAGCAGAGGGTCTCTGAGAGACCTTGCCTGTCCTGTATCAGAATCAGAAGATCTTAGCCCCCCCCTCCCATTTCCAAATCTTCCAAATGTGCATGTTGTACTGATGCAACCTGCACAGACCTAACTGGGGCAGGCAAGGGAGAGTGAAGAAAAGACAGACAGACAGACAGACAAGCTGGAACCAGACGGGCTGTGAGCTCTGAAGGACACACTAGCAACCGCTCACAAACTCAGCTCACTTATCACACACAGCAAGAACAAGGAAGAGGCAGGCTAGCTGGTCTATGTAGATGGTCTCTCTCCATAGGGGAGCAGTCTTGGGATGTGGTCGTGTGCTGGGAAGAAGCTGCACACGCTGAAAGTTTCTGCACACACTGGTATTAGCTAAAGGTCAACCATTTGTCCATGTTCTCCATGGCCCAGGGGAAGAACTTACCATTCCTCTGAGCCTGGCTTGGGCAGGCCTTGTCATTTCCATGGGTCTGAGGCATTAGGTTTCTTGACATGGCCCTGCTCATGTGAGAAATACACATTCACTCAGAAACTCGCTCTGCTCCCCCACACTGCACTCAATCCCCGTGCCTAAAGAGCCTTCCTCTAGCCCATACAGAGCCCAGCCTCAGTCAAGGCTCAGGCCATGCCCTGAGCTGCACCCAGTTACTCACTGAGGTCTGGCTCCAGAGCCTGGGGAGGGGCAGTCGCTCTGAGAATAAGTTCTCGTTAGGAAGGGAGCTGCCAAAAGGGATTGTGTTTCATTCCTTCCTCCTTCATTCTTCTTGGAACCCAGAGGCTGAGGAAAATAGACGCATGCTCAGGTAAATATGTACGGCATTGAACTGCTCCCATTTTCTAGAGGAAGAAAAACCATATGGACCCCACACCTGTAGATCATTTCCACAATCCCTGGTTGTTCCCAAGTCCCCTAAAACTAAGTTCCTCCATCACTATTATGTTCCAGGTCAAAAGCCAACTAGTGTGGGATGATTCAACAGGGAAGAGAAGCCAGAGGCAGAGAAAGAAGCAGGGAGGAAGGGGTGGGGGGGGAAGAAAAAAAGGGAAGTGAGAGGAAGAAGGCACAGGAAATAGGGGAGGAAGAGTAAGGAAAGAGGAGAAGGGAGAGGGAGATAATGGAGGAAGGAGGAGTTAGGAAAGGTGGCAGAGATGGGGAGGAGAAAGGGGAAGGAGAGGGAGGTGAAGTGTGCCCTGGGAAGGGAGGTGGCTTAAAACGACATGGGTGTGCCGTCAGATGAGAAACAGAAAAGGTGCTCTTTTCTCTGTTTTCTAACCTAAAAAGAGATTGCTCTGCCATGCAGCTCTCCTCTCTATGCCTGTCTTACCCAAGATGTAGGCACAGTTGGCATCATCAGATGTAAAAGCCCAGCCCTGGAGAACGGGCAGTCCCCATTCCAAACCCTGGCAGGTTAATCTCCACAGAAATCAGGTGACAGGGTCAAACCTTGAATAGAAACAAGCTAGGCAAACCAGGGATGGTAGGTAGGTGTGTGCAGACCATTGCTGTGAGGGGTCACCAGCACCGGAAGAGGCAGCAGCATCTCTAAGTAACAGGTGTAGGATGCTCTTCCCAAGGACCTGACATAGAAGATGTCACACAAATAGCAACGCCGTCTGTCCTTTTCATGTTTACAAACAACAGTGGACAATCTTCATTACCATCAATATTTTTCAGCTACTCTTAGAACTAACCTGATTTCAGACGTGCCTGGACCAGCCTCCATATGTAATAATGTGGTAAGAACCAATACCGAGACCCACGGGTTTCACAAGCATTCTGTCCGGCCTCATCAAACTACATCTGGCCACATCCACACCTGTAGCATAGCTTCTGTTTTTTTCTCTGTGGTTCAACATTACATATTTATTCTGTGACTATTAACATCTCCCCTAAAACACTGATGTCCCTGAGTGGTAGAATCAATGTTCATTTTGACCACCATAGTTCCCTGTACTTAGCAAATCAGCACTAACATAATGCTTGACAAACAATGGATGAAGAGGTGAGACTGCACTCAGTGCCCCTTAAGTTCTTAGCTCCCCATCCATGGAAAGAGTCTCATTCTTCATATTCCCAATAAAATGGTCCTGGCTTCTGAATTCCATGAGTCTTGCCAATACAGCCATGGAAGGCTGGATTGGACACCTAGGGCAGCTGCAAGGGTCTGATGGTCATAGCTTCCCCAGGGGAGTCTTGGCCATGTATGTGAGCTCTCCTTAGGGATCTGGAGAATGGGCACACTGCAGAAGTCATCTAACCACTGTTGTGGGATATTTGTTAACTGACATTCTCAGGCTGTAAATAAAGTTTACCAAGAATCAGAGGCAGAGTCAGCAATTAGCTGACGGAAATTTGCCATAGAGGTTTGAAGGACCCAACTGGGGGGGGGGTGGCACAGGAAGATACAGGGAGGGGCTTAGAGAGAGTCCTGGAGCTTTTGATCTGGGAAGTGTGGAAAGTTAGGGCCAGCTGATCGTTCCTTCTTCATTCTATGGATCTATCATGTTTTTTACTTCCATATGTGACTCCCGAGTTTTATTAATAATAGAACAATGTAGGTAAATACTTCAGACCACGCTCAGCCAGCTCAGCTTGAGAAGGGCAGCAGCAGCATGTGCCCCTCATAGAGGGCAGCAGGAACGCTTAGTCTCCATGCAAGTGTGGCCCTAAGTTGGGGAGCTGCCTACTGCATGGTTTGGATGTGAGCCCAGAATCCACTGATTGAAAATGATCTCCAAGTTCATGGTTTTAGAAGGGGGGCTTTCCTGGTTTGCTTTCTCCCATTGATGGGATAAGACAGTGACCAAAAATCAACTTAGGGAGGAATAAATTTATTTTAGCTCCCAGGTTATAGTTCCTCATCAATGGAAGTCAAGGTGAAAACTAATGGCTTGAAGCAGAAATCAATATAGGAACACTGCTTCCTGGCTCTCTCCCCTGCCTTGCTATCTGAGGGTTTCTGCTGCTGTGTGAAAACGCCATGACCCCAAACAATGTGGGGAGAAAGGGACGTATTTCATCTTACAACTCTCAGGCCACACTCCACTGCTGAAGGAAGTCAGGGCTGGAACCTGGAGGCACGAGCTGATGCAGAAGCTTGATCGACCTGCTTTCTTACAACATCCAGGACCACCATCGCATGGGTGGCACCAAAGAGTTGGACCCTCCCACGTCAATCATCAAACAAGAAAACGTACCACAGGCTTGCCCACAAGCCGATTGGGTGGGGACATTTTCTCAAGTGAAATTTCTCAGTTTTCTTCTGAAACAGCTCCAGCTTGGGTCAAGCTGACTTGAAACTAGCCAGCCTCTCGCTCACCTATGCTTCCTGTATAGTCCAGGTGGATCTGCCAAGAAGTGGCATCCCCCACAGTGGGCTGGGTCCTCCTACATCAGTTAGCAATCAAGCAAATGCCTTTTAGGCACACCCACAGGACCATCTGAGACCTGCAATTCCTCAGTTAAGAGTCCCTCTTCCCAAGTATGTCTGGATTTGTATCAAGTTGACAACTGAAGCTATCAGTCACAGAGGCCTTTAGAAGGTGACCAAGTTGTAAGGGTGAGTCCCCCAGCATGGAAGGTACTGTGGCTATTTCCCTTGGGGACCCTCCCCTCAGGGTGGAGTGTGACCAGCATCTTGTTATTTAGGTCCCAGCTCCACTGCCGCCTCTCAGGAGACACCCACAATGCCATGTGCCCCATTGTTAGAAGTAAGTTCAGAGTCACAAAGAAAAAGAACACCTTGTCCAGACAAGATAAACTTTCTCTTTTTAATTATTTTTGTTTTTCAAGACAGGATCTGTGTAGCCTTGGCTGTCCTGGAACTCACTATGTTCTTACACCAGGATGGCCTTAAACTCACAGAGGTCAACCTGACTCTGTCTCCCAAGTGTTTGAACTAAAGGTGTGGGACACTAAACTAGGCTGGTGTAAACTGTACTCTTGATCAAGAGGGTGTGCTAGTGTGTGTATGTGTGTGTGTGTGTGTGTGTGTGTGTGTGTGTGTGTAAGAGAGGGAGGGGGAGAAGGGAGGGATTGTGAGGTCTGACCTCACAGTCTTATTCTATTGGCTAGTCTATCAAGAAGTGGTGGCCAATACCTGGCGGAGGAAGGGGAAAGGGCTCACTGCTCCAGGCCATCAGATTCCTGGAAAAGAACCTTGGCCTTGTGTAAACAAAGGTTTTCCTGGGTGGGGAGAATTCAAACACTCGCAAGTCCTACAAAGTGGTGGAGACAAGGAGATCTTAATTCCTTGTCCTAAACTCAAATTCATCGTGTTCGATAGAATAGATCATATTTAACGTATTTCTTACACCCCAAATTTTCCCCAGGTAGTTTCTTAAGGTTTATTAAAATTCTTCAATTTAGAGATTTCTTTAAGTTGCTGGGGGACTGAAGTGCCGGTGGAATTAATTCTGGTGTCTGCATCTGGGGGAGACAGAAGGCAGACAGTGGGATACCTCTTAGGGTTTGTCCCAGTTTGGAGCCACTTCCTCTCCCCAGTTCCAACTCTCCAGCCCTGCAGGCCAGTGCACCAGACCCAGCTGGGGCCCAGAGCCCTGCTGTGGGGTCATGTGTCCATTCAGGATTTTGAGGCCAGGCTTGGAGGACACCGGAAGTTTTCAATCCTAAGTCCAGAGCCCACTCTCTCTCTCTCCTTCATTCCTGACAAGAGCATTTTCTCCTCTCCTCACTGAGGATCCCATTGTCATGCCAGTGGTATTCCAGCCCTCAAGAAGCAACCCCCTCTTGCAGATTTCTCTGTCACAAGATTCAGTAAGTAGTTTTTTAATTTCATTGCCAAGGGTTGTCAGGACAGTACAGAAAAAATTGCCAACGATTCTGAAAACAGCCCATGAATCTAGGGCAGAGCAGACGAGAACAAGGGAGCGCCTCAGCGGGGGTGGGGCATTGGCAGCCACTGTGAGGCAAGAGTTCTGGGCTTCCAAATTTCTTTGGTTGGGATCCGTGTTAATTTAAAAGATCAATTCAGCATTTTCCTGTGTTCCTCGGGCTGAGAAAGCAAAGGAGAAAGGAGACTTGGGGCGTGGGATGGGTGTCTTTCTTCAGGAGGGAATGAGGATCATTGTGGAGTGTGTGTGTGTGTGTGTGTGTGTGTGTGTGTGTGTGTGTATTGGGGGTGGTGTCATTGTCTAGGGGAGTTGTCCTATCTTCGGTTCAGTTTTGCAAACTTGGATTGGATCACAGCTCTGCCACCAGGGTATCGTTGCCTGACTGCAGCAGGAAAAGTCCCAGACTCCTGCATGCCTGCAGAGCAGGTGAGCAGCCTTCCTCTGCACACTTGGAGATTTAGGGTTTCAGAGCCAAATGAAAACTGACTCTTTTTCACCTTCTCAGCTTCTCCCTGGTTCCTCCAAACCTCTCAGCTTCTCCTTTGCTTCTCCAAGTCTTCCTGACTCTATATGGGACAACTGGTCTTGAATCTGAACTGTGAGGACTTCTCTGTGGCCCTCAGGAGGTAAAGGACAGGAAGACACACGGTTTTGTTCATCATGGGCTTCTCATGCCCGCCATGATTTTTCCAGTTGGCTGTACCCCTACAAGTTAACACTTACACCACACTCTGCCTCTACACGGAAGCTTAGTGGACAGCAATCAGTTACAGTCCCAAGAAGTTAAATGCAAAATTGCAGAAATAAATGACCCATGCTCTGAGCAGTGTGATGAAGGCCCGCCACGGCTCTTCTATCTCAACTGGACAAAGAATCTTCCCTCAGTCCAACGCGGCCACGCAGAATGCACTACCTAATCACGTAGCAACTACCTCGGTTATCAGATCCACTGTCAACATCAGTGTCTGCATCCGGGACTTTCACCTAACCAAGGCTTAAGGGTAAGGGTCTGGCAACTCAGGTGTGCCAGGGAGAAGTTGTAAAACACTTAAGAATGAAAGAAACTGCCTTGTAAGGATGCCGAGATCTCTAAGAGGGAAACAACACAGGCATATGTAGGACTCAGGACTAGCCGTGATTTCCGGTATTCTCCGGGGGTCTTGGATAATGGGGTCGGGGTATTAATAACGTGATAGATTTGTGATGTGGCTTTGTTTTGTGGTTCCTATTATGTGGCAATTTTACCTATTAAAAAAAGTGAAGTCCCCAGGTAAAGGTCCTGCATCTGGAGGAGAGTCCCTGAGGGCAGTGTGTCATCACAGACCCTTAGCCACCCCACCCCGGCTTCCTCACAGCCTCTTGTCAGCCTCCAGTTAAACGCAGCTAAGGTTCTTGGCCACATCAATGTAAATGAACTCCAGGTGAGTCCAGGGGAAAGGGAATGTATGGAAGTCACACGAAGGCTCTCAGAACCGATGGAAGGAAGGGCTAACTAGGAAGGGCGGTGAACCAGAACCACAGCAGGAGCGCTCCACAGACCCACACCAGCAATGCCCTCACGGCGCTGGCCCCCTGCCACGTGCCAGCAGTGCAAAGGAGGTTGGGAAAGTGGGTATTTGGCATTTCCGCCCTCTACAGGAAGGCTCTGCCTCTCTCCAAGAGTGGAGAGCATTGAAAGACCAGGAACTAAGTTGACGACAAATGACAATCAGGCTGGGTCAGGTCATGCAGCTGTGACAAACCAACCAACCGGAAAACAGACTAACAGGCGCTCAGTGACTTCCGAACACCCTGAAGTTCCACCTTGTTCCAGCAGCCGTCAGGAACAGCTGAGGGCTCCTTTCAAGGTCGCCCTTAAGGAAAAGACTCGGGCTGATTAACTACTGTGCACCTTCACTCCTGACTAAGAGCACTGTGTAGACACGCCAACTAGAAGTTGCTGTGAGCTTGCAGGGGGGTAGGAGGGGAAGGAAGAACTGCCAATCTGCGCAGAATCTGGCCAGCTATCAAAGGTTCTTGCCTAGAAGGAACACACATCGCCGGGCCAGAAGGAGCTGTGCTGGCCTGCCTCGGGGTGAGCGAGTGCACGCTGCTTTAGGTCTACCAGCAAGATAGGACTAGCCAATAGGGATGGCAATGGACCACACAGAACCTGCTGGCTAAGGCCACCTGGCGAGGGGTGGCTAGCAGGAAGACAATGGGATGGAGACAAGAGCTGGGTTTTACTCCTGCTGAGGCACTGGGACCTATTCATTCCTCGATTGTATCTGCAAGCCCAGTAAACACTCGCTTCAAGACAGACCCGAACTCAGACTCCATGGGGCAGAAATGGCTGTCCAGTGGAGGTCCCGGCAAGAACTTCTCATTGGGCCAGGAGCAACCCACGGTGGAACTGAGCCCAGCCTCCAGAGCCCGCATGGGCAACCTTGCTCTTACCATAGGCACCCCCATCACACACGCTCGTCTATAGAAACAGACATTTTACTCAGGGACCCTAGGTTCCCTCTGCACTAAGGAGGAGCTGCCTAAGGAGCAGAGGAGTCTAGGGTGTGGGGCCTCTGTAGGCCTTTGGGGCAGAGCTAAGTCACACTCTGTAACTTAGTTGGTGTCAGGTACTTTGTTATAGTGACAGATAACAGTTAGGACACAAGGGACAATGAAGGGCGCCAGCGGGGTGGGGGTGGGTACATAAGGCACTCTGAGTATGGATCTGTTGGCCCTTTGAGGAGCCTCCCACCCACAGGGCCCTCCTGGGCCACATCTTTCCCTCAGATTTTTTTTTTTTTGGGTTTTCGAGACAGTGTTTCTCTGTAGCTTTGGTGCCTGTCCTGCTGGAACTAGCTCTTGTAGACTAGGCTGGCCTCGAACTCACAGAGATCTGCCTGCCTCTGCCTCCTGAGTGCTGGGATTAAAGGCGTGCGCCACCACCGCCGGGCTCCCTCAGATTTTAATGTTGAAACATTTTAAATGACCAAAGGACTAAACACCCAAGTTTCCACCCATGCCCAATCCGGAAAGGTTCCTTGTAACCTTGGAGATAAATGAAGCCCCCAGGAGAGGCCTCTCGTTTCCTTCCACTGTGCACTTGCTACTTTGTCCTAAATAATATGAATCCAACTTTTCACAGGCTTCTAGATCAAAAAGTTTAAGACTACTTTTCCCAGCCTCCTTAGTGGAATTTGAGGTTAGCAGGGAAGGTGGAGGTCAATCAAAGAGTTGTCCTAGCCCAAGTCCTAGCCCAAGTCCACAACAAGAGCGCGTTATTAGACATTTACTGAGGATCCAGAAGATTGCTACCAGGAATCGCCAGCACTGTTAAGCCTCTCGGCTATCGTGGGGAATCGGCCCTGCCGCTTTCCCAAAGACCCGTCACCCACAAGAAGATATAAGCCGCCAATCTAGTGCCCTCTGACGTGAAAAGCCTGTGGGTTCTCCACTCTGTCACACGATCCTGGGACAAACCACTCATTTCCAGTTTCTATGCGGTCTAGACTTCGGCTCGTGAGTGTTCCCCCTCACCACAGGCTTCGATGTAAATATCCTAATATCTAAGAGGTGTGAATTCGCTGAGTTTGGGGCAACTTCTCACAGAAAAGGCTTTTTGTTTGTTTCAGTGTCTGAGATGGAGCCCAAATGGAACCCGGATCTTGCACGTGATGGGCCAGCATTGTACCTAAGCCACATCCCTAGTCCTGAAAAACTTTAATACTGAGACTTGACAGCAGTGATCTAAAGGGCGCCAGAAAACTAGATTGCTATCTTGAGACCAAAGTCCAAACAGTACTGCACTGGCTCAACCACTCTGCGCTATAAATACAGCAATGGCGCCCCCTGATGATCATCATTGTGTATTACATGTCTTGTGGTGGCAGAGGAGTGCATTTTTGAATTCCCTCTAGCAAGGCTTGGATTAGGAATACACCTCCCATAATCTTGATCATCTTTATCCTTAGTCTCAACCGTCAACACATACAGTTACAGCAGTTACAAAGGAAAGCGTTCAGGGAGAACATCAGGAGTAGCACTTCTTCATAGTCCGGAGTCCCAGCAGCCACACCCAGGGCCCAGTGGCGGTGGGCATCACTTTCCGATTAGGTCACAGCAAATGGTCCCAGTGATTCCTGCTATACTAGAACATCCTGAAATGGTGAGTAAAACATGTCCCTACCCACATCTGACCGAGCCAGACCCTGGCAACCCTATCGGGCCAGGGTCACCCATCCACTCATCTGCAAAAGGCTAACCAATGAGACATGTTGGAAAACAGAGAAAGTAGATTTAACTAACACGATCATGTTGGAAAGAGGCCTAATGGCTGTACCAAACCAAGGCTATCTTCCCGAGTCCTCACCGGAGGTATAGGCTTAAATGGAGGCCAAGAGGCATGCTTGCTGGTCAAGCCCATGGAGTCTCTCCAGCAAGGTGATCTTAAAGGTTGTCAGAATGTTGCTAGCACTCTTCCTAGGTGGCAAGCTTTGTGAGGGCTAATGTTATGTTTTAAGTTTAAATGACTCTGCTTAAGGGATCTATAAAACAAGATGCCTCTCACCTGTAAGCCCCACTTGCCCAAGGACAGATAACCCTGGGGGAGGGGGCTGCTGTTCGTGTAAGGTAACAAGCCGTGTGTTTTCACTTCTGTGAACAAGGTTGGTTGTCCAGCCTGCATAGGATGTGCTCCATCACTTGTGGGCAGGAGGTACCCAGGCAGGTGAACGGAAAAAGAAAACGGACACAACTGTGGTGGCGGAGGCCGAGGCCGAGGCCGAGGTGATAAAAGGGAGAGCATAGCCAGAGACAGGGACATCTAGGAGAGGCCAGAGTGGACATGACCCTGAGACACGTGAGGAAAGGAGGGAAGGGAGCTGCCAGCTAAGAGGGGCAGCCTGGGCCAAGAGACTGACCAAGTGGAAAGATGAAAAGATGAGGTAACCAAAATGGCTGGATTATACAGGGAAGGTGTGGTGGTTTGAAAGAAAATGTCCCCTATAAGCTCATGGGGAGTGGCACTAGTAGGAGGTGTGGCCTTGTTGGAGTAGGTGTGTCCCAGTCACTTCCCGCTACTTGCTGATCCAGACTGGAATTCTCAGCTACCTCCCCAGTTCAAGTCTGCCTGCATGCCATCATGTTTCTTGCCGTGACAATCATGGACGTAACCTCTGAAATTGTAAGCCAGCTTCAGTTAAAGATTTTCCTTTATAATAGTTGCTGTGGGCCGGGTGGTGGTGGCGCACGCCTTTAATCCCAGCACTTGGAAGGCAGAGGCAGGCGGATCTCTGTGAGTTCGAGACCAGCCTGGTCTACAAGAGTTCCAGGACAGGCTCCAAACCACAGAGAAACCCTGTCTTGAAAAAGAAAAAAAAAAATAGTTGCTGTGGTCATGGTGTCTCTTCAGAGCAATAAGACTCTAAAACAGAAGGGCAGCCCAGCCCCTGGGCTGGAGAAGTTTAGGATAGGGGGCAGCATATGCCAGCCAGGAGGGCCCTGTAACAGGTAAGGACTGAGGGGTGCAGGGAGAACCGGGGTGGCCCGCATGCGCTTTGATGTGTTAAATAATCTCTTCAGCCAGCCTTCCAAGGTTTGAGACTTAACAGCAGGAAGTACATCAGGATGTCTGCTTGCCTGCAGGTGTGTGAAGGCAGAGAGTGCGCTGCCTTGTGGGTTTTGTCTTTATAACTACCTGACTGATGTCATTCACAGCCATACTCTGGGAACCCCAGGTATGGACCTGGCCAGTGTCCATCATCCTGACCTGCATTTAATAAAGCTTGCTTCAAATTTGACTCAAAAATTGTGGTAGTGGTCTTATTCTTGCCCAGTGGCATCAACAGCTTTCCCTTTGGCTGGCACCAGACTTAAATCTATTTCCTTGTTGGGCTGAGGTCTTTCAGGGAGAGCCTACCGGCTTTATCATATTCGGATAGGGCGGGGCACACGCTCTTAAGATCCTCAATCCTGCCAGGACGGTTGCACTATTCGGCTATTCGGCAACTCGGAAACAGGGACTTTTAACCAAGTGTTGTGCTGAGCACCAAAGACAAAATAAACAATCGTGGTTTCTACTGAAGCTTATACTCTGGGTAGGGCTGGGAGGTAGAGGGTGCAGATGGCCAATGAACCTATAAATTATTCACTTCCAATTACAGCAATGGCTTTAAGAATCTGACTCAACCATAGAGCACATCAGGCCTGGGGCCAGAAAAGTTTTTATGGAGAAAGAGAATAAGATGTGGTGTGCAGGCTAAAAGAAGAGCAACACGCGCCCCTGCCTGCCCCCCTCGGAGAGGGTGGGGTTGAGCGATCCCTATTAGGACTTCCTTAGATTTCAAATATGAGAGATTAGCACGGATCATTGGTAGAAACAGACTTGAGATATCCCACAGGGTCGTAACCTATAATGAAAGAACGTGATTAGTTTAACCTCTGGGACCAGCTGGGCTGATGGAAGTGGCTACTTGTCTTCAGCGCTTCTGGGTGGTAAATGTTGGGTGAGAGCCTCTTGGATCCCTGCCTAGTCCGCATCTTCCCCATAGCCAAGGGTATCATAAAATTTATTCACGTCTTTTCCAGTGCTCATGTGGCATGAGTAGCTGCAGGAGATGTAATTCTGAGAGTTGGGGATGTTGAGTCAATGATCAACCAAGGAATAAAAGGTACCACACCTTTAATCCCAGTGCTGGGGCGGGGGGGGGGGGGGGGGGGGGGGGGGGGGGGGGGGGGCAGAGTCAGACAGATCTTTGTGAGTTCAAGACCAGCCTGGTCTACAAAGCTAGTTCCAGGACAGTCAGGACTATTACACAGAGAAAACTTGTCTTTAAAAAAACAAAAAATATCAAATATGATCTTTCCTATAAAATATATAAAACTTGAGCCGGATGTGGTGGCATATGCCTTTAATCCCAGCACTCGGGAGGCAGGGCAGGCGGATCAGAGTTTGACACCAGCCTGGTCTATGTAGCGAGTTTCAGGACAACCAGGGCTACACAGGAGAAACCCTGCCTGGAAAAGTCAAATACATAGAACAAGGAATTAAGATTCTCTCCCCTCCCCTACCTGGTAAGACTTGCAAATATTTGAATCTTCCCCACCCAGGAAAAGCTTTATTTACACAAAGGTCCCCCGCTCTCTTCCAGAAATTTGAAGGCTGGGAGTGACCCTTTTCTCCTTGGAACAGAGGCCCACTCTCCTTCCTTCTCTATTTCCCTTGCTTGAATTCTTTACAGACTAGCCAACTGAACAAGATGGTGAGCCTGGAGCCTAGCCAATGGGGAAAAGACACAGCCACCACTTTCCTTAGAATAAAACCCGAATGCACGTCCTGTCTAGGTGTGTCCGCTCCCCTGCCTGTTCCCGCCCCAGGACACCCTCCAGATCAGGAGTAAAGGATTCCCTGCGCAGACATTTCAGCTGGAGCTACAGTCTCCCTTTGCAATCCCACACTTATTCTAACAGTGGCAACAGCGGGAATTCAGTACAGACTTGTGGTTGTGAAAGCTGGGGTATTAGTTTACTTGTAAGATGACGGCTAGTTCTCAGGTCTGTGGATAGCTTAGGAACTGGAACACAGGAAGCCTGAGTTATAATCCTCCTCTGCTTCTCAGTAATTCGTCCTGCTCATCTGAAGAAAGAAATAGCAGTGCTGGCCTTCAGATAGCTGTGGAAGTGTTTAAAGAGGACAGCGGTATTACTTCTAGCACATTCTACTTACTGGCTTTAAAGAGGACAGCGGCATTACTTCTAGCACATTCTACTTACTGGCTTTAAAGAGGACAGCGGCATTACTTCTAGCACATTCTACTTACTGGCTCTACTATTAATACTGATAATATTTAATATTGAAGAGAAAATCCATACATGCAAGAAAGACTTATTAGCGGGTTTTTTATTTTTCTTCTTTAATTATTTTACGATTTTGTAAAATGAATCTGTGTTGCTATTAAAAATCAAACAGACAGGTGCAAACTTTGGAAAAGATGTATTTCTTGTAGGCCTGCTAGATAGCTCAGTGGGCAAAGGCATTTACCATCAATCTTGAGAATGCGAGTTCGACTCCAGGACCTCCATCATAGGAGGGACCAGTGCCTTTGTCCTCTGATCGCCACACAAGCGCAGTAGCACGTTCCACCGCCCCTCCCTGCCACACAAAATAAATGTAAAGTTAATTTTATTAAAAAAAAGAAATATGATCAACCCATTGTTAACCAAATTTTCCAGATCATATTGTTGAAGGAAGTTATGGGCGTTGAGAGCATGTCAAAAGCAGAGGCTGCCAGACATGGAAACAGAGTTACTGATTCCGTTTTTAAAGTGTAAATCTTCCAATCAGCTCTACAGGTCATTGCTCACTGCTCTGTGGGGCGGTCTGATTTGGGAAGGCTGCAGTGACTGAACAATTTCCAGCCCTTGCTAAGGCTTGAGCCTACAATTCCCATGTTGTCCCGCGAACTAGCGCGAGCGAGCCAATTGCCTGCTGGGAGTTGTAGTTTTCTACGACCAGACCCAGTCTATAAGAACTTGAGCGATGGCTCCAGGAAACCAACCGTCCCACAATGCAAAGGCCGCCGGTGACGCCATTAGACGAGCGCCTGCAGCGCTGCGAGCGGGGAGCGCCGTGGGCCCCGCCGCCTCCCACCCTGCCGCCTCCGTCGCCGCCGCCTCCGTGGGGCCCTCCGTGTCTGCGCAGCGCGGCCCGCGGCTCCCGGAGGAGCATCCGAGCGCGGGGCTCGGCGCGGGCGCGGGGCGCGGCCATGGCGGACGGTGCGGGAGCGGGCGCGGCGGGCCAGGCCTCGGGATCGGCGGCGGGCTCGAGTGGGACAGGGGGCCCGGTCAACCCTGCTTCGCTACCTCCGGGAGACCCGCAGCTCATTGCTCTCATAGTGGAACAGCTCAAGAGCCGCGGCCTGTTCGACAGCTTCCGCCGGGACTGCCTGGCTGACGTGGACACCAAGGTACCGGGGCCGTTGGGGGGGGGGGGGCAGGCGGTGCACCCCGCTGTTTTGACTTGCTAGTCGCGGAGGGGCGGTTGTAAAACAAAAGGCAGCCCGTGAGCCTCGGGGACGCACGGCTGGGAGCAGTACCGGCGCTTTCCGTGTGGTGCACACCTGAGCTCTGCTCTCGCCCATCACTTACCAGCTGTGATTTTTAGTCCAGTCGCCTTTGGAGATTACAGCTGCACACATGCAGCTCCCTCCATCCGAAAGAAACCCGTGTTTTTAGAATAGTCGGGAAAGGCAGAGTGCTTTAGGAGCGCAACCCATTTTCTGTTCACCACCAGGGTGGTGATTTTAAGCACGGGTGGATTGGACCACACGGTAATAGCTGTTCCCTTTCCCCAGAGGAATAATTTGCGGGCTTTTGTTTGGTCAAGTTGGGATAAGCGTAAAGTCAGCATCCTTATTTTGTATCCTTTAACTAATTTAAAGGGAGTTGATGCCTATGTTAGATTCAGTGCGGAGTAAGGTGGTGGAGTTGGGGGCTCTTTACTGACCGAGAGGGCTCTAGGGGTTGTTCCACATGCTGTTAGGGCGGCATGTCCCCCAAGCCAGCTGGTCTAGATAGGCCTTAGCTGGTGGCTTGGCTCTCATCTGCAGGCTGCCTGGGCCTACGTTATGGGTTTGATGTGGGGTTAGGTCTGCCCTGCCTATACACATCTCAGTCCAGGAGCCTCACAGATAGGCCACCCTTCCCTTTACAAATTCTCATAAAGGGCCCAGAGCCATGCCTGAAGGCAGAGTCTCAGTTCAGTCCTGGAGATACTGACAGACCACTCAGCATGGATGGGGTGAAGAGGGGGAGGAGGCTGGGGTCTCAGGACATCCATTCCCTGTACTCACAGGGAATTTCCTAGTCTTGTTCTCCAGCTCTTAGGAGCACTTAGAGTAAGTGCCTCGGGCTCCTGTAAGGGTCACACCTCTACCTGGCAACGTGCAGAGGTCCCTTGGCATTAGCTGTAGTGACTCTTGCTGAGGCCTGGGTGGCCCTTTCATTTGGAGGGCCCTCTCCAGGGTGTACCCCTGCAGACACCCACTGTGAGGGGAGCTGGCTGAATGTTTGCATATTATGGATGCAAATTGCTGGAACTCAGGAGTCAGGCGCCTCATGGAAGGTCACTTTGACCTAGAAACAGTTCTTTGCAGAAGCCACCTGCGTCTGTCCTTGGCCACATGGCAGCTGGAGGGCACCTTTGTTTACTTTTCAGGTTCTGAAAACTACTGTGTAAATGCAGGCAGAGCAATACTAATGGGCCCTCCCTGGAGGAGGTAGGTAGATTTCTATAGGTGCCACCCTGCACTGTGCCTAGCCATTGCTAAACAAATACCCTCCCGGCTGTTGATTCATAGCTCCGTACTGCAGGGTGAGTTCTGAGGTCAGGTGGAAGTCTGCTTAAATGAGAAAAATGTGTTTCTTCTCTGAAAAGCAGTTTTCTGAATGGCTCGTTTCCACAACTTTGGCACATGCACTGACTTGGTCTCTTTTTCTGAATGTCTCAGCCAGCTTACCAGAACCTGAGGCAGAAAGTGGATAATTTTGTGTCCACACACCTGGACAAACAGGAATGGAATCCTGCAATGAACAAGAACCAGTTGCGAAATGGGCTGAGGCAGAGCGTGGTTCAGTAAGTAAAGCAGTGGGAACAGTGGGTGTTCCAGCATGCTGCTGCGGACTGCCCTCGGTTCACGGCCTCCTGGTGGATGGTGCTTTGTAGCCGGGTGAGCAGAGCCTAGAGTACCCACTGCTCGCTCCGGGTGCCTCCTGGGTGTGGCCATTCGGTGGTAACTCTGGCAGGGCTTCTGGATTGTGAGGCTCAGTTCTTTAAAGCCTTCAGTGTGATCTGAACATGAGAGTGAGTCCAGATGCCAGTGTTAGGGGGCAGGCTAGCCGGGCTTCACCTGCCAGAGTGTGGTGACAGTTTGCAGGAAGATGTCCTGGAAGATGTTGTCATTCACAGAATAGAGGCAGCATTATAGAGGACTCACACGAGTGGCCTTATTGTCACTGGCACACCGGGGATGGATCATAGATTCCAGATTTTCCATGATTTTTGGTCTGTCCAGAATCCATCTTGGCTTTTAACACCAAGGCTTGTATTCAGCACTTCTTACCACACTAAATTTGTTGAATAAAAGCTTATGGAGCAGGACTGTGAAAACAGAAACATCAGGGAATTGTGAGAAAAGCAAGTCTGGGGAGACTGAGGAATGACTGCATTTGCCACCAGTGCAGAGATGTGTGGCCAGTGGTGGCTGCCAAGGGCATGAAGGGAGCTGGGCTGAGATAACTGGAACCAGGGACTCTCATGATGCTGCTAGATGTCTTAGTGGTGCTGGTGTACGCCCTAAGCCACTCGTGTAAAGTTGTGCTGTACCCCCCAGAGGCTCATACAATAGGAGCTGATCCTCAGGGAGTTGAGGATGATGTGGCAGGAGCTGGTAGGAGTTGAGGTCATGGGACCTTCTTCTTTGTGGCACTGAGTAAGAATCAGTTGTTTAGTTCAGCCAGATGTGGTGTCTGTCACACTCCTGTTACCCCAGCACTGAGGTGGGAAGATTAGTAGGAGAGTCAGAGTCTTGGTTCACCTACCCGGTGAGACCTCTCAGAAAGAGGGTGGGAAGAGGTGGGTTCAGCTGCTTTTCTCCTCATGCTGCCTAGTCTGTCTTGGCATCTGCATGCTCATCGCGTTGCAATACCAATAGGGACCTTAGACTGCTGGCACTGTGCTGTTTGGACTTTGAGTCACTAGATGATGATCCAAGTATACCTCTTTATACATTTATTTCTAGCCTCAGGTATTTGTTACAGCAACACAAGGCAGGCCGGGTAAAAATACATACACATTTGAGTGTGGGTCATCTGATCCAGTCTGGATTGTACCAGCGCCAGATTCCTAGCTTGGTCCCTATGTAGTGTGTTAGACAAGGTGCTAACACTAGAGGTGTCTGGCTAAGGATGCATGAGCCTCCTCATATATTTCCTTGCAACTTCTTGGGACTATATAGTGATTTTGAAATTTAAAAGGTTTTAAAAATAGAAAAGGATTTTGCTAACAAGCGCTATAGTATTCATTGTGTGGCTTATGACCACTGAAACCAGAATCTTATCAGTGAAGAAAATTAACACCCACGTAAGGCTGGCTCTCTGCACTAGGGGAGTGTGGCCTCTACAGCTGCCTGTGCTGTCTCTTCGTCTGCACAGTGCTGCTCCCTTTCTCAAGGGGAGCTCGGTTCTGCACATTGCACGCCCGGTCTGTGTGTCTCACCAGTCATCACAGACACCTCACCTGCTTTGTGTTGCTGGAAGCCACTTCTGTTCTGGCTGCTAAGAATAAATGCTGAGGAAAGCTGAGGCACAAGGCTTGCTGCCTTTGACACTATGAATGCAATTTTACCCTACACCTGTGACCAGACTCGTGCGGTTAGTCATGTGTGTTGGCCTTTGCAGCAGTCTGTTGAGTGTTGTCTGGTTCCTCTGTACAAAGTTGAGACTGCATTAGGAATGGTGGTTGGCAGGCAGCTGTGAACCCCCTCAAATGAAAGGCCAGTGGTCTAGACCGGGGGAAATGTATGTTTGCTGGGCTCTTGAGTGGGACTTGGGGCTTACTGGTGCAGAGGAGAACTCTTGAGAACCAAATAACAGTAGTTTGTTTGTTTCCACAGGTCAGGCATGTTGGAAGCAGGAGTGGATAGGATCATTTCTCAGGTGGTGGACCCCAAACTAAATCACATCTTCAGGCCACAGATAGAGCGAGCAATCCACGAGTTCCTGGCAGCCCAGAAAAAAGAAGCTGTGCCAGCTCCTCCTCCAGAACCTGAAAGCCAGGATCCGCCAGCGCCATCCCAAGATACTTCCTAAGGTTTAGTAACCTATCTCTCTTTTCTTGCTGGTCAGTGTGTGAGGTGGTTAGAAGCAGGGTAAGCTGTACTTAGACATGTTTCACCTGTTCAGAAGAGGGTGCTGGAAGTAGAGCTCACCCCGTGAGCTATCTCAGTGAACTCAGCACCAGCACGCTCCCATTGGGCGGGTGTGCTCTGTGCCACTAGAGCCGAGCATCCAGGTCACCAAGGAAACCTCATCAGAAACCTTTGTGGCAACTGGTTTGCACAGGGGACTTATGTAGAGGTTATCTTCTCTGAGATTGCTTACATGTGGCTCTCCCCGGCTAATAGTGTGATTTTCATAAAATCAAGCACCATCCCCAAGTGCTGTCTCAAGTGAGACACTCGCCGTGAGCTCCGTGTTCCCGTGTAGCCGCTATGATTGCCGTGCAGATCTGTTCTCTGTCTCAGGTTTAGGATCTAATCTAAACTTTAAAAATAGCTGGAGACACAGGTGAATGCTGTGCCTGGTTTGGGGAGCCACTGGATGAGCAGTAGACCTTGTCTGCCTTGGTCACACCCTGGGGGGTTCTGGTCCCTTGTTCTGCTGCTAGTGAGTCAGTTAAGATACTGGTGCTAACAAACTGGGTAGGGAGGCGTTGACCTAGGCCTTTGACCATGGGCAGTTGAAGGACTGTCTTCTTGTGCTTCTTGGGAGAGATCCTTAATTCATCCTGGAGAGTAAAACATTAATTTTAAATTGTTTCATTGTAAATTCTTTTAGGAAAATATGGAGCCTTATCAAAGTAGCATTTTGACATGATTATCTCTCTTTTTTTTAAAGGATATACCTGATACCTTTGGAAGACTCCATTTAATGAAGAAATGAAACAGATTCCAGTTTCATACGGATATAACTTTAGTCGATGATGTCACTACTGATGTCAAGATTTTGACCTTGACTCGGGTGGTGTCCATATTGGATGGACAGCAAGTTTGGTGGTGGGACGTTATTCATACTTCCTCATGAATTGTGCCACCTTTGGCCAGCCTGTCCAGGGGTCTGACCCCAGTATAGACACTACAGAGGTTTAAGCACTACGTGACTCGGGCTGTCCTGATCAGACCTTTATACTTGAACCTGGACACTGCATGTGGATGTTAACGCTTGTGCTCTGCAGTATGCAGAAGCCAGGCTGGGGCTAGCCGGTCAGGACAGCAAAGGGCCATGGGAGCAGCTCTTTGACAGTGGGTTTTGATAGCATTGCTAGAGTTATAGGCTGGGATGTGCAGCAGTTAGCATCAGTAGCCCTAAGGTTGTGACCTTCCTGTACTTCCTGTACTTGGGGATTTTAGTGGTTTCCTTTCTCTTATCAGAGGTAACTTGGAGCCCTGGAGTGAGGGAGAAAAGCCCCACAGCCTCAGTCCTGGCCTCTCCCTAGCCACAGGGCGAGTCACTCTGGATGTGGTGCTCAGTTCTTGTGTTTGTATTTTCAGAAAAACCGTTAGTAATAAATAGCAGACGTTTTTGCAATAAAGTCATTTGATCTTTCCCTAAAGCCTCAACAGAATCTTAGAATCTTAGCGCCTCTGTCTGTGGAGGTGACTCCCCTTTACCTGCCTGCCTTCTCTGTACAACACGTGACTTGATGGGAATGAAGGGTTGCTGGCTGGAACTTAAAAAGCATCCTGACATGGGGTGGGTGTTGCAACTGGTCAGGGACAGACAGTGTCTGGTTGAGTGTTCCAGCTTATCCCAAGCTTGGATGAGTACCAGTGCCCCTGAGTATCTCAGGGTGGGCCATGGGATCTGGGTGTTATTGGCCTGGCCTGGGGTGGGATGAGAAGGGGACAGGTTGCATGTGTGAAGGTCAGAGGTCAGCTTGTGGATATTGGTTCTCTCCTACCCCGCGGATCCCAGTGATTGAATTCAGGTCACCAGGCTTGGTAAACAGCTTTATTTACTGCCCTAGAAGTTTGTATCTCACGAGCTCCCAGGTGATGCTGAGCCTTGGATGTAGCAAAGATTGCTTCAAACTAAGAGTCCTTGTTCTTAGTTGAGTACACTGTTGATACTGTTGATCTAACCTGTTGGGTTTGGAGGTTTTGTGGTGCTGGGGGTAGACGAACCCGGTGTCTTTGCACCTGCTAAGCGCATGTTCTACATCTGAGCAACGTGCCCAGCTCGGATCTAACAAAATTCAACCCAGCTGATTGTTTCTTCCTTAGAAGAAACGTTTCCCTTCCACCTTTCCACAAATCCCTCAGGGAGGACTTTGTTTCCTGTCAAGAGCTCAGCAAGATTTTTGCAGCACCTGCGCTTGTGTTAAAAACAAACTGGCTGGGGCTGGAGAGATGGCTCAGAGATTAAGAGCACTGGCTGCTCTTCCAGAGGACCTGAGTTCAATTCCCAGCAATCACATGATGGTTCACAGCCATCTAAATGAGATCTGGTGCCCTCTTCTGGCATGCATGTATACATAATAAATAAATCTTAAAAAAAAAAAAAACTGGCTCCACCCTCAGCACAGGTGGAAGTGACCGCAGAGGTGTGATATATTTCCCCCTCCTAGATGTGGTACCATCTCCATGGAGCAGGTTGCTGGCCTTGTCAGGACAGGAACCAAAGTTCTCAACAGCTGGGCACAGAACACAGTCCTTGACCCTACCTTCCTACACGTGCAGAGAAGTGTCTCTCCTAGACGGTCCTTACATCCTAAGGCTGCACAGCTGCCCCACCTAAGGAAAGATGGCACGACAGACCAGCTCAGGGGAAAGCCTACTCAGTTTTGTGTGTGTTTTAAGCAGACAGGTTTCAATCTGTGATCTCTTTTCCCATGACTGAAGAAGACCCGACCAGATGCCCAGAAGTGCAGTCTTTCACATTTGCCTGCCTAGAGCTCAGGGCCTCCACAGTTCTGCCTGCACATTTTCCCATTAAGACTCAGGCAGAGTTGAGGGAAGCAGGGCTTTGTCATGTTAGACTTGTGCTCTTAGAAGATGGACATTTGACCAAGGGGGAGGTGTAGTCACGACAACCCTGTAAGACTCAGAGGCGAGGAAGAGTACTGCCTTAGCTGATTGGTTGCCAACCAGATCTGTGCATCCTTAAGCTTTGGGTATTGATTGGGTTTATCACACAGTACCTTTGAGGAAATCACGGTCCAAGAAGTAGGACAGCTCTTCCCCCAAGGAAGGTTAGCCCACCAAAACTGCTTCACCTATTAAACACCTTGCTGTAAACATTCTGTTTTGCTTTTTGATATTTTAGTTATTCCTTTAAGAATGTTCCACAATGTAGTTTGATCATGTTCGCCCCCAACTCCTGTATTCATTTCTTGGCAAGATGTGATTTGTTGGTGGTCTTAAGTGAGCCCGGCTTCTCTGGAAAAGCCATTGCGAGAGCTGTGTGGAGCATGGGGCTGACCTCTAGGATATGATCAGCACCGGGAAGGGCCCTGATTAGGGCCAGCTGAGTGGTACCCTGTTCTGAAGCTCCCTTGTGTGAACCAAAATCAGCTTGCTACCGGAGACCTTAGTTCCTGGTATGTTTCCAATCCCTAGCTTGGCACTGACCCAGCTTACCATCTAGAGCCAGTTGTGTGAACTCTAGGTGCTCAAGTGGGTTTAGCCTTGCTTTTGTCACTGTGTCTCATCCTCTACTAACTCAGAGCTCGGCAAGTTCTTGTGTGCTGTGTTAGCAGCCCTGTGTGCTGGAGAAACACCAGATGCATCCCAGCAGTACGTGGACACACTGGTTCCAAAAGGTGGCCATCCCCACATGTGCAGCCTCGGGTATACCAGTCGGCGCCACTGCAGGAAGCCTCTCCAAGGCTGGTGACGTGACTTGTACTGATAAACTAACCACACGACTCACATGACTGTTCCGACACCACCTGGACAGTGATGATGCGTGTCTCTGAATTCCCTTGTAGTCCCTTGCAAGGCTGCCTTTGGACCTCTTTGCTTAGCCGTGCCTGCATGTAGCTCAGCTCCCAAGTGGTCCTTTGATACTGAGTTGGCTCAGGAAGCTCAGCATTACCTGGAGCTGCCAAAGGCCCCTGTGGACCAGAAAGGTCAGGAGAGATGTCTGTGGGGACCCGGCACAGTCGGGGGGTTTGTGTTGAAGGCTGTTTAGATGAGGATGTGGCTGTCCGCCCTGTGTCCTGGGGATACTAAGGACAGGCCAGGAGAGTTGACAGGGTACATCGCCAGTTGTCAGACACCTATCTAAGTATCTTCAGGACTGGGCTCCAAGGTCACGTGGTAGTAATCATGTGAGTTCTCTCTTAAGGAGCTGACCCTCCTTCCTAAGACAGCTTTTCACTAGGAGACTTCTACTTATCAGTCTTCCCAAGAAGAAGTAAAGGAACCAAGAGTCAGGCCCTGTTTTGTGCATGGCCTTATGTGATTTTCCCAATTCTGAAAGGATAGTCTCCGTTCTGTGAAGAAATGAAGGCTCGCCAGGTGAAGGGCTTTGTTCATAACTGATTGAGGAGCAGGGATGTGCAGCCAAGGCTTGTCTTCCCCACACCAGTGGTTACTCTGTCTCTGATACTTAACTTGTTCGTCCATGTCTGTCCTCTGGGGTTAACTCATTCCAAACCTGGGTCGCATCAGTGGTCTCATCTGCCCGAACAGGAACAAAGAAGTGTAAACTGGCCATGTGTTTGCCATGAGCGGTGACCAGGGCATAGCTGAAAACTAGAAGCCTGTCTTCCCCTCCTGTCATAGGCCCTTCTTTTTGAAGGCTGAGTAGTATTCCCTGCTGTGTGCATATCACATTTTGAAAAGCGTGGCTAATTTTTAGCACAAAAACAAATCACCCAGGACATAATCTCAGAATGTACACAGTGTGAAATGTACGCTGAAAACCTTCAATCTGTTCTCGAAGGTCATGCATGAACTGAGCTCCCTCTGAGCAGGTGCTGACCCACAAGTGTTGACAGTGTAGGAGACAGCGAAAGCAGGTGACGGCCTCTGCCTTAGCACAGCTGGTCACCTGGACAGTGGTCCAGGAGAGCCAGAGCGAGCTGGGGCCCACACCGACCTGGGTTCCACGTATGTCCATTCCATACTGTCTTGTACCCTACCCCATCCCATGTGCTCTCCTCCACTGCCCATGTCTGATCTTGCCCGGAACTCATTCCCCACGGCAGCTTAGACCATTGTAAACTTGCCTAGCAAACTTGGTAAATGCCCATGAAGCTGTTCTCATGGTCTGTGAAGCTAACAGATGTATTTATAGCCCCTAAGTTATTAATAGGGTTTTTCTGGTTTCCATTCTAAGCACAAATCTCTCCATAAATGCTTGGGGGGAGGCGTTAAAAACACGGGAGTGTTATTGGGTAAAATCCCCATGAAGGGAGCATTGTGCAATGCCACCCCGAGTTACCTTGTTAAGTCTATGCCGGGAACACATGGTTTGTTGTAAAAATGAGTTCTTTGACACAGAGGACTCAGAACTACCTCTCTGCCCTTTGCCCCTGCCTCTCCACATGTCCCCAGGAAGATGTGTGCACAGTTGACACTGGGAATATGGCCCCTTTATTCATAGAGCCTGACAGCTTAGGAGACAGGCTGGACCACACAGGGTGCTGTTTGCCCTGGCCAGTTCTGGGTCCGTGTGGCCTAACCACAGCCAGCTTCAGAAGCCAGCTGGCTCCTTCCTCTGTGCCCAAGCCTGAGTCTTAGAACTCACCACTCCATGAGATTCAAGGCCTCCCCATCCCCCTGGGGGGTGGCAGAAGAGAGCACATGGCTGTCCCAGCCTGCAGCCACACTAAGTGGTGGCATGTCCGGCTGGGCACCACAAGAGAGGAGGGAGGCATGTGGTAAGAGCCTCTGAAGGCGGCAGGGCACCCCTCTTCTCTGTGTGTGCCTTCTGAGTAGCAGAGAGGAAGGGGGGACCTCTCCTGACAACAGCCAGCTCTAGGCCTACTCAAACCATGTGAGTATTAGAGAAAGGGCACCAGGCCCTGAATGGAGATTGCCAGTCTTGAGGTGTAGCTAGAGCCTGGAGTTGACCCACCAGTGTAGGTGAGGCTGCTTGTTTGTTTCCTGGCCACCTAGACCCAAAACAATCACACAGAAACTATATTAGAAGCCGGGTGGCGGTGGCGCACACCTTTAATCCCAGCACTCGGGAGGCAGAGGCAGGCGGATCTCTGTGAGTTCGAGTCCAGCCTGGTCTACAAGAGCTAGTTCCAGGACAGGAACCAAAAAGCTACAGAGAAACCCTGTCTCGAAAAATAAAAAAAAAAAAAAAAAAAAAAAAAAAAAAAAAAAAAAAAAAAGAAAGAAAGAAAGAAGGAAACTATATTAGTTAAAACACTGCTTGGCCTATTAGCTCAGGCTTCTTATTAACTAACTCTTACATCTTAAATTAACCCATTCCTATTATTTTATATTTTACTGTGAGGCTTGTGGTTTTTGGGTAAGGTTCCGGGCTGTTTGTCTCCTCCCACAGCCACATGGTGTCTCTTCGACTCTGCCTGCTCTCTCTCTCTCCATCTCTGTTTGGATTTTCCTCCTGGCTTTACTCTGTTAAGCCATTGATCGAAAGCAGCAATAAAGCATATCCAGAGCATACAGAAGGGAATCCCACATCACCTCCAGGACTCTCCCACAGGAAAGTGGGGGTATAATGGCAGGATCCAGCAGAGGTGGAGAGTCAGCTAGACAGGACCACATCTATACAGGCCTCTGAGGAGAGCTGTCAGAACTAGGGAAGGGAGGTATGTGATACCCACTGGCTGTCAGGAAGGTGGTTTCGGGGGGCACTGATAGGACTCATGCCTATCTACTGAGCAGTGACAGCACAGTCATGGGGTACAGAGTCAACGCTCAATCTGAACCCGTGGGCTGGGGCTGGTATTCCTCTAGAGGAGGGAAGGAACCGGGGCAGAGTGGGCTGGGCCAGGTGGGGGTGGGTGAGTGGGTGTGCAAGGATCGAACAGGGTTGAATGGAGCAGATTAGCATAGACACAGAGAGAGCACAGGCAGCAGATAGGGTAGGGGAGGCAGCAGCAGATGGAGTGGGGTGGGGCAGGATAGACAGAGCAGGCATAGGTGGAAGACAGGCCACAGGATCCACCGACACCTCCCCATCCCTGAGGGAGGCGCCCTCCGCATCTCTGCTGCCACAGCCAGCACTGCTCCATGCTCTTCATGAGGCTTCTTCAGCTCCGCTGTTGCCATAGCTACGCAGGAGCAGTGGGCATCTTTGGTGACCCATTGGACTGTCCCAACATCTCAAAGGCCAGGTCAGTCACAGCTCCCGTTTTACAAAGTTTCCTGGCTAGGCTGGCAGTGGCAGGAGGCCCTGGGAGCCTAGGTCAAGAAACATGTCTCTCTCAGGAAGCCAGGTCTGAATCCTGGGGAAGGGGAGATGTGAAGGACAGACGTGACCTATGAAGAACTCCTGCCCCCCAGCTTATACCCCAGGGGGCATTTACAGATAGGTGACCTTTTTCCTCTCGAGCCTCTGTTCCTGACTCGTGGGATGAGCAGTGGACACACAGCCTACAGGAAGTGGAGCGGCCATGCCTGTTGAATGACAGCTAAGCATCCCGTCACCAAACAGTAGCTGTTGTAGAGACTGTTGAGTGCTGAGGGATAATGTTTTTGTACACTATAAAGATTTGTCACTCGAATTGGTTTAATAAAACACAGATTGGCCAGTAGCCAGGCAGGAAGTATAGGCAGGGTAACCAGACAGACCAGGAGAATTCTGGGAAGAGGAAAGGCAGAGATGCAGTCACCAGCCAGATGCAGAGGAAGCAAGATAATGCCTCATTGATAAAAGGTACCAAGCCACGTGGCTAAACAAAAATAAGAATTATGGGTTAATTTAAGTTATAATAGTAATAGAGTGTTAATAATAAGCCTGAGCTTATAGGTCAAACAGTTTATAATTATATAAGACTGGGCAGGATAGAAACTTTCATTTACAGCTGAGTCCCCAGCCTGGGTGGAGCCAGGCCTCACCATGCAGAAGTGGCAGAAGCAGTCAGCAAGGCTCCAATGCCCTCAGAAGCAGCTCCATAGCCTTGTGACCAGGTTGAAACAATGGGTAATGAGTCTCAGCTCTATCAGCTCCTACCACAGAAAGGTCCTCTCTGAGCCTCAGACTCATCTATAAAGTGGATGTATTTGAGGATTACAAACTATAAGCAGGAGCTATTGGTATTCATTTTGCTACAGGAAGCAAGACAGCCAAAGTAAAGGACACAGTGTTTGCCCTCGGAGATCAGTGCTTGATGTCACAGCTCCCGAGCAGAGCTGAGCAGCCTTAGGTGAGTGTCTGCATCCCTCTGCTTCCTCCTGCTATGGAGCAGGTGGACCAGATGCCTAGGCGGATCCCCGAGTTTGGGCCACAGTGAGATCGGGTGGCTGTCCCCATGCTCAGCAGAGCCAGGCCTTGGTCTGACCTCATTTGCCATCATTTTATACGATGTCCCCAGCTTTCCAGATGAACGACTTGAAAGGTGTCTTTGTGGAGCTGCCACCCAGGCCCAGTGAAGAGCCAGTGTCATCTGTGTCCCTCTATAAACAGGTCCAAGGAAGTGACCTCACTTGGACACCACCCCCTGGTATCCCCCCCCTGGAGGGATGGCCCAGCCAGAGGACAGTTGGAGGGTGCCAAGTTGGTTTGAAGGAAACAACAGAACTCAGGGACAGAGTGTCCACAGAAGACCCTCAGCCAGACAGAGAGTCACATGGATACTGAACCAGAGGGTGTGCAGGCCTCCTGGATCTTGCCAGTCATCACCCTACCTGGGGCTCAGCTCTTCCCTTGCAGCCCTGACCTCTGCAGGATGAGCACTTCACCCCAAGGCAAGGTTGACCCTGCGATACCTGGGCATCTCACATGCCCCCTCAAATTCAAGAGGCATCCTGAGAAGGGACTCCCCCCAGAGATGACATCATCAACCCCCTTAGCAGAGAGGCAGGATCCACAGCTGAAATCGGAGGCCAAGTTTGGTCTCCTTAGCTTTCATCCCTGCGGCCTGCTGGAAATCAACCCCAACTGCCTGGAACAAGCCCTGGAGCCCCCTGCCCCCGTTACCTTACCCTCACTTTTAAGATATTCATAAAATTAGTGCTATATGGTGGGCTTATTGTGTCTTAGATTTATTTATTTTTACTTTATGTTTCCATTGCGTGTGAATGGCACCCGATGAGGCCAGAAAAGAGAGTGCTGATGCCCCGGAACTGGAGTTACAGATGGTTGTGAGCGGCCATGTGGGTGCTGGGAATGAAACTTGGAATGACCAGTAGGATCCTAGAAGAAGCCACTCCCAGGAGGGCGCTCAGAGCCCAGGTGGGTGGGTGCAAGGTAGCCTGGTAGCTGCCCACCCTGAGGATGGAGGAAGGGCTTCTGGCCTGCCCAAGGGACCCAGCAGAGACCAAAGGCAGCATCCTTATTTATTCCCCCAATTCATGCTCACTGTGCTCTGTGACACAGGTCCTGAGGCCACTAACTATGTGTCACCACTGCCTATGGATGCTTCACTTCCGTTGGGGCACACACTCAAAAGCCACGTAGTGTAACAAAAGCACTTCCACCATAAAAGAGAGATGGCCCCACTGGGGACTTCCAAAGGAATCTGCTTCTTTCTTTCTTTCTTTCTTTCTTTCTTTCTTTCTTTCTTTCTTTCTCTTTTTTTTTTTTTTTTTTTTTTTTTTTTTTTTTTTTTTTTTTTTTTTTTTGAGACAGGGTTTCTCTGTGGTTTTGGAGCCTGTCCTGGAACTAGCTCTTGTAGACCAGGCTGGTCTCAAACTCACAGAAATCCTCCTGCCTCTGCCTCCCAAGTGCTGGGATTAAAGGTGTGCGCCACCACCGCCCAGCTCTGCTTATTTCTTACTCTTATTTCTGATCCGGATGGAAGGAGAACCCCAGAAGCACGTACACATGTGAAAGGCAGGTGACTAGATGGTGACAGGGACAAGACCAGGCAGGTGTCCCAGAGGGAGGTGAGGAGAGTGAAACTAGACAGAAAGTGGTAGCCAGTGAAGAGATAGGGGCTGTGAGGAGTCTTTGTGGAGAAAGGCAGCGCAGAGTCACCAGCCAGAACCAGGCATGGTCTTCTGAAGGGACATCTTTATATGTTCATGGCATAGAGCACAGTGCCGTCCTGGCTTCTTAGTCTGTCCCTGGGTGAGGGGACGGTGTATGGATGCTTAGAGGAGCAGAGTTCATCAGACCCTCATCTGCCATGCGTTGTTCTGGGCCCTTAGTGTGGCTTGATCATGTGACTGACACCATTCCTGCCAGGCGAGACCTGTTTTCCAGGGAAGGGCAGAGAGGCACCAAGAGCATGAACGCAGGGCTGGGGCTCACAGTGGGGGCAAGGCTGCTGCCAGAACCCAGACAGTACTGACCAGACCTAGCCAAAGGACCCTGCCCAGGCTACATAAGCACATGTTGGAGGGACTGGCTCTGCACGCGCCCACCCAAAGCCTGCACTCTGTCCCCAGATGCAATGAGGACCTCTGATCCCAGCCCAAGCAGGGCCATGGTGGTCCTGATCAAAGAATGAGGAAGGATTGGACACAGAGCGCCAGAAGAATTTAACCTGGTCACCGTAGCAGATGATTGTAGGCAGCATGGCTTAAACGACCATGATTTAATTTTTTCAGTGTCACGATGTGGTTTGAATGTGAAATGTCCCTCATAGGCACATGTGTTTGAACACTTGGTAATGGCACTACTTGGGTCAAATGAGGAACCTTTAGGAAGTGGAGCCTCATTGGAGGAAGGAAGTCACTGTGGGAGGGTCTTGAGGCTTTATAGTGAGCCCCATTCCTGCTCACTCTCTGCTTCCTGAGTGTGTATACAATGTGACCAGTCAGCTTCCCGCTTCAGCCACCATCTTGCCTTCCTGCTGCTGTGTCTTCCCCTCTGTGATAGATGGTAACTCTCTGGAACTATAAGCCCCCAAACCCTTTCTTCCTTAAGTAACTCCCATCAGGGTCTTTTATGTCAGCAACAGAAAAGTGACAAAGACACATGAAAACTGTGAAGTCCAAGTTCAGGGAACCAAGACGGTCAGAGTCTGGGGAGAGATAGCTTGACCGGTAAACAGTCACTCAGCTATGTGTACACATGGAGATGACAGATTTGTCTTCCTGACAGGCAACTCATCCTGTAGATCAAAGCTCCACCCTGTGCCCTCCACCGCCAATTCCTTCCATAGAGCTGTTTTCAGATAATCACAACATAGAAATTTTAAAGAAACCCAAACCTTCAGTCAGTCATTATACTTGCGAAGTCAAATAGGAGTCAAGGTATGAAGAATTCGTGTTCAACTGCATAGCTGAGGCTAGAAGCTGCCCAGCTAGGGTCACTAAACACAAATCAAAGGAACTTTTCAGAGCTCATCCGCAGGACCCCAAGAGGCTGCAGACAAGCTCAGAGCAGCAAGAGCTTGATGGAAGCGATGGCTACTATGTCTTCAAGGCTGTGTGCTGCCTGATGTTCAACATTGCCACCTGGTGGTGCAGAGAAGCAACAGCAACTAAACCGATGACTCAGCTGCATCTGGGATTTATTAAACAGGACTGAAGTCTCTCTGGGTTTGGGGAAATTTAAAAGAAGACTAATACTTTCTGAGTGAGAGAGGAGGTGACTTGAGAGATGACTTGGGAGAAGGGGACGCAGCTAGATTCCTGCGCCAAGCTATTGGTTGGTGTAAGTTCCACGGGACAAAAAAAAAAAAAAGTTCCACGGGACATGAATAAATAAATTCTTCATATATATTAAGTTTTTGAAGTAGGCTCCAGGTTGGTGCAGAATTTGTATCCCTCTGTCCTTTGTCTCCTGAGCCCTTTGGTTATAGGTGTCCGCCACTACCCTGTGGAATCCAAGGGAAACTCACTGCCCAAAGACAACCAGTGGTAAATCACCATGCTTGGATTCCTGGGAAAGTAGGCTTTACCTAAAAACCACAGTGTGAGCTCTGGAGATATTGGAGTTTTAAAAACAGTAGGAATGTGAGCAGTTTTAAATGAAGGAAGCCTGGGGACTGTGTTATCTTTTATTACTATAAATCTGTGCACGATGATTACAAGACAGAATGGGGAATCATTGTCCTGTCACCAGCTGCTCCGCCATTCCAGCTGGGGGACCAGCTCTCCACCTGTGCCTTCACCTTGTTCCCAAAGGGTGAAGGGGAACTCCAAGCCGAGGCCCCTAGCAGATCAGGCATCTTCAGAAAAGACCATGCCATCGTGCCAAGACCACAGCATGCGATTGGCTTGGCTATGGGTCCGAATTCCCACAACACAGTTTAGCATTTAAAAACCATGGTCCCTGTCACATAAGGGGCATACTCAACTCACCACGGTTCACAGTCTGCTGCTTTGGGGGTATCCTGTGTACACAATGTCACCTTGGCTTGCAGTTCGAGAAACCTGGTGGGCATAGTCTACACTGAACTGTCCAAAGCCAAATACAAACAAGTAGAAAATCTAGATTGCAGCAGGGACTCTCTGACTGTGAAGCTGGAAGCTGCTTTCACGCTTGAGTCTCTCTGTGTAAAGGGCAGGGAGGCCGCAGAGAGCTCGGTGAAGAGCCCTCCCCCCCACACAATAAGGCTAAGGGAGAAGAGGGTGCCTTGGACAACTAATAGTGGTCGCTTAGGAGACAATGACTGTCGGAAGCACCTCTCTAGAGCTCTGTGCTCAGTACGGTTCTGGAAATGCAATCGGCCACCAGAGGATCTTTTCTGTCTGGTTTGAATATGTGCATAGGGCATGTGACCTCAGTAACCATCTTTCCCTTGGGCCTGTGCATCAACAAATAGCTTAAGGACACAGGAACCCAGACTGAGATGTCCTTGCAGCCTTACCTGCGTGCATGCGGGTGGGGGTGGGGCGGCTCATAGTCAGATGTGCCGTGATGGGACTCCAAGAGGCAGAGACATCAGTCTCCCTTCTGGAAACAAACCCCTTACAGGACACCAGTTCTATTGGCAGGGACTGCAAGGCCTGCGAGTCTTCCACTGAAACTGGAACACCCCATCCATCGATCCCCATCGCCCAAGGGGCAGCAGGTCACGTTAGTGCCTGCCGGGCTTCTGGAGGGTCCAGACAGATTTTTGGCCTTGGCAGTGTTTTAGGGGATGACCAGCATTCTCCATAAAAATAGTTTTTGTATTCTGTAGCCAGATCTTGTTTTTCCCAAATTGCTTTTCCCTTTCATTAAAGAGCCCCACCTAGAAGTTTTCCTCTCAACACTCAGTGGAAAAATTCCTGGTGGCTTTGCCCCAGAGCTGGGACCCATTCGTACTTCCCAAGGGCCCTATTTCTCCTGACCAGGTGGTGCTAGGGCCTAGGCACAAGGCTCATCACTGGCCACTCTTTCAAAGGGAATAATAAGGGACACTCCCATGAAAGACTATTTTCTTTTGGTTTTGTAACTGACATTTTTTTTTTTAACCAGTCTGGAGAAAGAGTGGAATCTTTTCCATTAATGTCTGGGAGACTCACCAGTATACTATTTCAAGATTCTGGTCCATTCCAATCAGGATTCGTGACTCAGTTGAGACAGCCTAGGGCAGGGAAGTCAGCAGGCAACCTCCCTACATTCTAGAGACCAGACTCATCCGGTCCTGGCTTTGTAAAAATTTCCTCTTGTTCTTTGGATCGCCTTATCGGTTTGTTTATTTATTTATTTATTTATTTATTTATTTATTTATTTATTTGGAGTTTTGTCTGTGTGTGTCTGTGTTTGTGTCTGTGTCCTATGCAGACAAGGTTGGCCTTGATCTCAATATGTAGCATAGGTTGGCCTTAAACTCTTGATCTTCCTGCCTCCATTTCCCAAGTGTTGGGATTACAGGCCTATGTGATCATGCCTGGCTACTTCAGATTAATTTTTGGTTTCCTGGTCCTTTGATGAACAAAAGTCATTTCTTTCCTTCCTTCCTTCCTTCCTTCCTTCCTTCCTTCCTTCCTTCCTTCCTTTCCTCTCTCTCTTTTTTCTTTTTCAAGACAGGGTTTCTGTGTAGCCTTGGATTTCCTGGACCTTGCTCTGTAAACCAGGCTGGCCTCGAACTCACAGAGATCCGCCTGCCTCTTCTTCCAGAGTGCTAGGGTTAAAGGTGTGCACCACCACTGCCTGACTTTTGGCTTGTTTTCTAAACGGTGTCCCTATCATCTCTTTTTATTGTGTTGCTTATACTTTTGCTGCAGCCTAATCCAGAGTCACAAACACACACATGTATGCACAGATTTTTATTTAAAGGGCCCCTTGTCCAGCCCCATACTCCAGGGTTCTTTGCCTTTGCTCCATTTTGAATTAGTCTTCATATATGACTTAAGATGAGGGCCCAGTTCCATTCTTTAGCATGTGGATAGTCATTGTCCTAACACTATTTGTGGTAAAGATTATTCTGCTCATTTAGCTGACTAGACGTAGGGCTTGTTTTTGGAGTCTCATGCCTGACCCTGTTGATCTGTCTTTTTGTCCTTATGAGTGTCACATTGTCTTGACTGTGGTAGAACAATATATTTCAATCAGGAAGAACAAGTGTTCCAACGTTGTTCCTTTTCAAGATTATTTTGGACTGATTGAAGTCTCTTGAGTTTCCATAGGAACTGTAGATCAGCTTGCCACATTTCGCCGAAGATCCCCAGCAATTTACTAGGAGTGTGTCCTTATTTGTGGGGAGGATTCAGGGATGTTGCCTTCACAAGAGCAGTGGCAGCTAAGTACCATAAACTTTGTCCTCTCCAGTTCTGGAGGCCAGACGCCTCAGGTTGCTGTGTCCACAGGACTGGCGTTTCCTGAGTCCTCTCTTCCTCCTCAGTGGTTTGCTTGCAGTATTTGAAGTTCTCTGTAGAGCCAGCTCTTTGATCTCTGCCTTCTTTATAGAGAACTCTTCCTTCAGGCCACTCTGCCTCTAAGTCTATTCCTCCTTCCCTGGTCACCGCATGGGTGTGCATGTGCGCATGTGTGCGTGCATGTGCGCGCGCGTGGGGGGTGGGCTTGACTGCATTTAGCGGTCCGCAGCAGAAGCCTTATCTGAATAATGACTGCAAAATGCTTTCCAGAAAGGTCTCTTATTTCTCCCTGCAGTTCTTGGAGCATAAGCCCACACCTTCGTTGCCATTTCTCTCCATGGCGTCTTTGCTGGGGGTGGCAATGGGAATGGAACTGTCTTTGCTTCCTTCTTGGTTCACTTACTCCAGTTGCATAGAATACCTTTGGATTTTGCGAGTGGCTGTCAGATCCTGCAGCCCTCTGAGCTGTCCAGTCCTCCAAGTGTTGTAGCTAATTCTGCAGTTTTCTATTTGCAGGGAGAGCTTCTTTTATTTCATCCCAACATGGATTTTTCTTTTCGGGGGGGGGGGGCAAGAGTTGGAGGCAGGGTTTCTCTGTGTAGCCCAGGCTGTCTTGGAACCCAGAGATCTGCCTGCCTCTGCTTCATGAGATTAAAGGCGTGCACCACCACTGCCCAGCCCAATGTATATTCTTAGACCTCTTTTTCCCTGTTAGTCTTCTTTTCTTTTTTCAATATATAAATTATTTTTTTACTTTGCATTCATTGGTGTTTTGCCTGCATGTATATCGGCGTGAGGTGTCAGATCCCCTGGAACTGGAGTTACATACAACTGTGAGCTGCACGTGGGTGCTGGAGATTGAACCAGGTCCTGTGGAAGAAGAATCCGTGCTCCCAACGGTTGAGTCATCTCTCCGTGCCCCCCACCATGTTAGTCTTCTTCAGACTTCAGTTCTATGCGAGCTTTATTTATTCTTGGGCTACATACTGGTATCAACCATCCCAAATGCTTTTTAGAGCAAGAATCTAAGTGAGCATGTTTCAAAACAAACCCCATGCTGGTCAGTGCAATCTTCTCTCTTTCTGTGTTAAACAATAACTCCATCGTGCCAGAGGCCGTGCTGGCCATGGGCTCTCCTATCTAGAACGTTTGGAAAATAATACCTAATAACCTATTAATTTAACAGCCGTGAAATGCTGACCAATTCTGAATGCTGTTTTGGGAGAAGGATAATAAATACATCAAGAGCTCCTGCTGGAAAGGCCACCAGCATCTGAAGATGCAGAGTAGGCAGCACCGGTTACAGTCGTGCTGCGTCTGAAGATGCACGGTAGACAACGCCGGTTACAAGAAAACAGCCTGAAGCTGGAAAACCAGGGCTTTGGCAGGACTCAGCTGGTGATGGCTTCTCTCAGTGTGGTATCAGCTGAGAACATGTGGCAGTTGGCCTGCTCTAGCGGGTGCGTGTATGGCTGGCGACTTTGGGTGGTGGGGGCTGTTCAGTTGGGGTGGCCTCTCCCTGTTGGGGGACAGCCCTCCTTATCCACAAGTCCACTTTTCACATTGACTCCACTGAAGTCCAGAAGGAGCGATTGGCCAGCTGTGAAAGATGCACAGTTCTGGTTGACGTGGCAGGATCCCGAAGCCTTCTGCTCATGTAGGAGGGCAGGGCTCGCCCTTGGTTCAGTGTCTGCACTGCGGAGCTGCCCTGCACAGTCACCAGGAGGCTCCTTGGTTGTTGGGTAGACTGATGCTGTTTCAAAGCACATCCACGAAGTCTGGTCAAACAAACGTGTCTAGGGGTGTGAAAACATGTGGGTCGTTATCTTTTTGAACAGCAACCTTCAGCACCTCAGGAAGTATCTACCTTTGGGCAAGGGACTTACAGGTTAGAGGCAGTTTTGTTTTATGGCTTGCATAGGCGTAGTCATTAAAATTTAAGACATAACTTGGGCTCTCACAGACACTGCTGGGTGACTGCAGATCTCAGGAAACATCTGTTCCACTTGACAGATGTTGCTGCTGGTCGTTGAGAGACGATCACTAAGTTGATGTGGACAGAAAGAAAAAGATAGTCATGGAGTGGGGCAGGAATGGGGAAGCGCACTGTGTGAGCAGGAGGTCCGAGCAAGGTGACCTGTCCCACTCAAGGTCTGGGGGAAACACCAGGTGGGGTCTTCAGAAGGAGGAACTTGGCCTGGTGAATTTGAAAATATGTCAAAGACACCCGGGACACAGGCACAGCTGCCTGTCATACACAAGCACAGCTTCCAGACCCATGCAGAATAAAATCTTCCAGATTCGTGGATTCCAGCAGTGGGTACATTGGAGTTGTCTGGGCTTTTAAAATGTCAGAGCCACACACCCTCATCCTAAACTGCTGGGGCTGGGAGGCGGGCAGGAGGAGCATGGTCCCATAACAGAGACAGTCACTGCTCCAGAAGTACATGCCATGTAGGTCTGTGGCCAGCGCCCTATGGCCCTATGGCCCTTTGGCAGGTGGAATAGATGCAGCTGGCCCCGCAGGAAGCAGGTGGTGTGTGGAAGGAAGTGTGGCATGGTGGGTAGGGTTGCTTTGTTAATTAGAAATACAGTAGGATCATCTGGGAGAGGGAACCTCAACTGAGAAAAAAAAGATTGCCTCCATTAGACCGACCTTGTAGGCAAGTCGGTGGGAGTATTTTAAAAATTACGATTGGTGTGTGTGTGTGTGTGTGTGTGTGTGTATGGGGGGGGAGTTCAGTCCGGGAAGTGTGGTGCCACTCATAGGTGGGTGGTTCTGGGCTGTATAAGAAAGGAGGAAAGCCACGGGGGGGGGGAACAAGCCAATAAGCAGCATCCCTCCATGGCCTCTGCTTCAGTTCATGCTTCCAGGTTCTGGCCTGGATTTTCTGCCGTGGCTTCCCTTCATAATGGGCTGTGATTGGGATGCGTAAGCCAAAGAAACCCTAGGTTACGGCCCGTACCGCAGCATTTTGCTGTCAGGAAGTAAGATACTTTCATCCAGAGCTCTGAGTTAAGGCTGCTGTTACTCTGCAGAGTGTGTGGCGAGCAGAGAGGTGTGGCCTTCTCTGCTGAGAATGGCAACGTCCCCCTGCGACGGCCTCTGGGCTTCGTACTGCAGAGACTCAAGCACAGACAGCCCTTTGTGTGTTAGGAGCCATGTGCACTTCAGTGAACTCTCTGTTTATTTTTTCACTCTTTCCCCAGGAGGGTGTTTATCGTCTTGATTGTATGTGCTCTAATATTATGGGCTAGCCGGCCTCTGTCAGTTCCATTGCTTTGATGACAATGACCAAAATAGTCTAAGGGGGCAGTGCCCTTACCTTACATAATGCGTGTGGATGTGGGCACCCATGGGTGGATGTGGACACGTGAGTGGAGAGGATGCTTGCTTCTGCTCTACAGAGAGTCTGCAAGTGCACCGGATAAGGGACTGGCTGAGTCAGACACAACTAATCACTTATTGGGGTACAGTGTGCCTGGCTCGTAAGATGGTTCAGTGGGTAAAAGCACCTACTACTAAGCCTGACCACTTGAGGTCAATTTCCAGAATCCAAACAGTGGAAGGAAAGAACCTACTCCTACAAGCTGTTCTCTGACTTCACACGAGTGCCTCGGTACCCACATGGACACACACACTCACGCACACACATACACCCATATTCACACACAGTATCTCCGTATCCACTTGGACACACACACATTAAATAAATGAATAATAAAATTTGAAACTGTCAAAGGGTGCAGTGTTTTATAACTTCTATTAAGTAAAAGAATAGTGAGCAGAAAAAAAATGTTCCCAGTATTTATTTTTGTAAAAGCTTTAATAAGTTCAGGCTGACAAGATACACCCCCAAATTTTGACAATGATTTTCATGAGTTGGGCATCGGTGGGGTTGTGCCTACTGTCTTCTTTGCCAACCTAGATTTCTCCTGAATGTCTACAAACAACAGGAATCATGCTGGTACTAACATGAACAGCCGTGTGATGTTTCAGCCAGTGACGGTGTTTTACCCAGGGACCTTCTGGGGCACCGTGAGGTCTCTTAGGGGTGCATTCCTAGGATGGTGCTAAGTGACAGTCATCTCCCCCTTACTGAAAGGGATACCCAAGTAATACTACAAAGAAAAGAATGGCTGTGGCTCACACTTGTGTTTTATTACATTTTGTGTACTGGGGTGCTACCATGCACATACGGAGGTCAGAGGGCAACCTGCAGAAGGCAGTTCTCTCATTTTACCACTGCAGGTGCTGGGGTTCAGACTCAGGCCATCAGGTTGTCAGCGGACACCTTTCCCTGCTGAGCCGTGCTGCTTTGGGGCCTGCGTGAGGCAGCACTTGGAGGGGAACATGTGGCTGGCCCTCAGTGGCCAAAATCTCCCAGTACACCTCACCTTCTAAGGTTTCCAACAGCCCTAAGCTGGGGACCATGCCGTGGACATGTGGGCCTTTGGGAGACACCCCAGATACCAGTGGCAGATACTATATAGTTATATATACATTATATCTGCTTTTCTATCTAACTACTGGAGGCAGCTGTGGCCGGAGGTTCTCTTGGCACACATGCTCTGTGCACTCTGCTCTCATACTGAGTTGGAGCTGACTGTGTGACACAGGGCATGCTGCTGCCCTAATGTGTGTGGGTGGGGGCAAGGTGAAGTCAGAGGGCATCCTGATTTAGCAATTCTCCACACGTTGTGAGGAAGCTCAAACAGCCCTACACAGAGACTCCTGTGCAGAAAAGCAAGGCCTCGCCACAGCAGGCTCCAACTAACCTCCATTGCAACCCACTCTTCCGATGAGGCTGCCCTGGCTTCTGTTCTGACTGCACCTCAAGAAAGAGCTGGGGCCAGTTCCCAAATCTCTGATACAGAAATTACAACAGATAATCCAGAGGCTAAAAGTTGGACGCTAACAGGGCTGGAGAATGCGGACCCCTAAAGTTTTCACATCCTAACCCTGGGGACTCAAGAATGATGCTACGTGCTATGACAAAATGGATTTCACACAGTGGCTGCAGGTGGGGGAAGAGCCTCGGCTACTGAGGGAGGTTTGCAGGAGGCAGAGGGCTGCGCAGCTGCCCAGGACAGAGCCATGTGATGGTGGAGAAGAGGGTGACAGACCATGCTGCACAGGAGGCCTCTGGAGGCCCAGAGCAGCCAGAAAGTGGGTCGTTGGGGTTCCTGTGAGGACCACCTCATCTGGGAAGACCTGCAGAGTGGGAGGGTGAATTTGTGATGCTCTAAGTCACAAAGCTGTTGGGACTCTGCCACCCCGACTGTAGGAAGCAGCCAAAAGCTCTCACAAGCCCTGACTAGTTAGTAGGTGACCCTCACCTGAGTCCCACCTGTCACAGATCACACAATGACCGCACTGACCGTTTGACAGTGTGGGACTTGTGGCCTCCTGCACCAGACCCCAGGGCAGCGAGTGTGCGTTCACAGCCTGTTACCTTAGAATTTGCAGCCACAGGGCCCCAAAGGACAGCCTGTGTTCCCGACACTACAACATCTCCACGGAAACATCACAAACGGGGACACCATGAGGGCCAGGTCTTTGGGGATCGTCATGACAGTGCCTCCTGGTGTCAGCGGACCCCTAAGGCGCCTAGGGCTCCAGCTGTCAGCTTTCTTTAAAGCTCCCCTGGGACCAGTCAGGCTGAGATGCCTGTCCAAACGGGAGCAGAATTCCTCAGAACCCATCTCCCAGAGAACTGTCCCAAGCTGTTGCTCACAGGCAGCGGAGAGCCATGTCCCACACAGCCTGGAACACAGAGCAAAGGACGGGACGTGCTGGCCACGTCTTCTCTGCCCGCTTCACGCCCTCCTTACTACAGTCCACTCTCTGACGCTAGGGAGCAGAGGGCCCAGCTACGGGGCTCTGTTGGGCCATGCCTGAGGAGGTAAGTATGTAGCCGACTAAAGTGCCCCCGTGGGCCTGGGATGGTGGCCCAGCCGCGAGATGAAACTAGCACACAGGTTATATCATGAACAACCTAATTAACGACACCCCCATTCAGCAGGAAGCAGTTTGTAGAGAAAAAACTACGCCCATGTTCCCAAATATTGTTTATAAATGTTCTTTTACATTTAAAGGGGGATATGATATAGATATGAATAATTTGCATTGGTATGGATTTTAAGGTCAATTTTGTTATATGTATATGTATTTTTGAACTTGATTAAGGTATTGTGATTATGTAGTTCATTTAAAAATGTAATGTATAATTAGGAAATATAGGTTGTTAATGGATAATCATTGCTAATAGTTAAGCTTGTAGTCATGTTAGTTAGATTTTCTAGATATATAGAGATATATTTCAGTTAGATAGGCATTCTTCATATCTTTCAAAGGCTACAGAATTTGGCATTTAAATGTTTTAATAACTTAGGACTTTTCATGACAATGAGACACTCTGCTCCTGGCATCACCAATCTACTTCAAGAAGAAGATGGGCATCGAAGAGGATCCTTATGGAGTTTGATAGCCATTTGGGCAAGAAACTGCTCTTGCCTGGACTATTGCATAAACTGGACACAGAGAACCCGCAGAGAGAGGACTGTTGAACTTGCCTAAAGGTGAGATGACCTTTTGGGGTTCCTGATTCATGAAAGAGTCTGCAAGACATTCTTCAGGACAAGCAGATAGTGACTGCCTTTGAAATTTCCTGCATTGTGGAAATGTCTGCTGGAAACTATGGGCCTGTAGGCCGAAGATGGATGCCCCAACGGTACAGAGGAACTTTGGGTGACTGTCCAGGCAGCGAGATGTCTCTGTCATTTCTAGAGCTTTGGATGTTAAGTTAAAGCCTTCTTTTTTTTGTTTAAACAGAAAAAGGGGAAGTGATGTGGGAGTGTCATATATCAATCTGTTGATTTCATTGGTTAAGTTATAATAAACCAACTGCTTGGCCTCAGCTTGGAACATAGATGGGAGGAGTAAACAGAATAGAATTCTGGGCGGAAGAGGAAGTGAGGTCAGACTCTGCTCTGCTTCCGGAGAGACCGGACAGCTCTGCTGGAGCAGAGACGCCATGCTCAGCTCTCCCAGGCAGCTGCAACCCACGATGGACTTAGGCTAGAATCTTTCCGGTAAGCGCACCTTGGGATGATTACACACATCATTAGAAATGGGCTAGACCAGGTGCGAGAATTAGTCTGTAAGGGCTAGAGTTCATGGGCCAAGCAGTTCTTTAAATGAATACAGTTTGTGTGTTGTTATTTCGGGCATGAGCTAGCCAAGCGGCCGGGGTGTTGGGGACGCAGCCCCGCCGCTCCTATTTCAATAGCAGGGACTCAGAGCACTCTGTGCCCTGTGCCAGCTTCTCTCCTCATCCGGGCTCCCCCTCTGCAGCTTCACCCTCTGTGGGTGAGAAATCGTAGTCAGTACTCAGAATAAAACGTGTCTGCACCCGACTCTGTACAGTGTTTGCTCCCACATCGCCCCCTCGGTTCCCACAGCCTCCTCGCGACTGCTGCTTCCGTGTTCACATTTCAGGAGGTCCTGCAAACCACCCCGAGGTGAATGTGCGCTTCCCACACAATCAAACAGCCTCTTGAACATCTGCGTATTTGAGGATGAATGGGGCAGTGGCCTGGAACCAACCCCCTCAGATACTAAGGGACTGTCCTTTTCTCAACATCCATTCCCAGGCTCTTGGCGACCATGCTCCAGTTCTGCATCCCACTCAAGTCCCAGGAACCGGTCAGCACTGTCCGGGGATAGACTCGGGTCTGCTGAACTCCCGATAACGCCTACCATTCCAGCCACCCAACCGCAGGCCACTGCGGCACTTGGTGGCTTGGGCTGTATCACTCCACTTAGCTCCGGGTGTTTTGTCCTGCCCTGACCAGCGCTCTAGCCTGGGCAGTCTCCGGGGGCAGCCACCAGTAACTTCCTCTTTGCGTCCAGGGCCTGGATCTAAAAGTTTTCCACGGAGGACAGTGGAGATGTGGTGTGGTGGGGTTGGGGGCTTTGGTTCCCTGCAGGGGAGCTTGAGTCTCTGAAGTCTGGAGATAGGGTACATCCTCTAGTCGAGGCTATTTCCTCTAGAATCTTCCCTGTCAGGGTTGGTGGAGAGCTTATGCTGGGGAGCGCTTGAAGGCATGTTGCCAGGTGGGAAATGTGGAGGAAGCTGAGAGGAAGCCTTCGGAGGGAGACACAGTCTGTGGGGGAGCTACTTCTGAGCCAAGAGGGAAGATGTTGGTGCTTCGGCACTCCGCAGGAAATATCAGCAACCGGCTGCTGAGCGAACCGGGCGGCTGAGAACTGCGCGGCTTGGCTGCGGCTTGGCTGCGAGGCTTGACTGCGCAGCTTGACGGTTCAAAAGTCAGGAGCGTCGTCTACAATGCCACCGTGCTGGGAGGTGACCAGGTCCCGAGGTTGTGTTTCTGTCTCAGGAGTGGGTCAGAAACATCCACAATGCAAGAGCGCTGGGAGGCGCGGGCTTTAGGAGTTGCTAAGGTCCTGAGGCTGAGCAGTCAGAATGGCTTAGTGTCTTTCAGGAGTGGGCTCAGTATCTCTGGGGTTGGTGCCCGACAATGTCTTAGTCACTTTTCTCTTGCTCTGAAGAGACACCATGACAAAGGGAACTTATAAAAGAAGGCATTTAACTGGGGGCTGGTTTACAGCGTCAGAGGGCGAGTGCATGACCAGCTTGGCAGGGAGCATGGCAGCAGGCAGGCAGGCATGGCGCTGGGGCAGTAGCTGAGAGCTCACGTGTTGAGACAACAGCATGAGGCAGAGAGAGAAAGAGAAAGCGTGCTCTAATTGGGAATGGCATGGGCACTCGAAACCTCCAAGCCCACCACCCCCAGTGCACACCATCTCCAGCAAGGCCACACCTCCTTAATCCTTCCCAAACAACTCCACCAACTGGGGACGGAGTGTTCAAATTTGAGCCTGTGGGGGCCATTCTTGCAAACCTCCAGAACCAAGTTCGTTAGTAATCAATAATAAATAGGAAAGTGTGAGTTTGGCCTACTCACTCAGAGTCCATCTCGTTCATTCTCATATCCTCTCTCTCCCTCCTCCTTCCTCTCCTTTTTTCCTTTCACCATGGACACACACACACCCTGACCTTGGGTTTTCCAGCCCCTGGTGCTGAAACACAGGCGTCCCTGCTCTTTACCCAGCTGAGTATTTCCTATTTAGTCACAGCAAGAACACTGTCTGGAATTAACTGGTGAAGTTTGCCTCAGGCTGCACATAGACAACCACGCCCCACTCCTGTCAATGTCCCTGACTCTGTAAAATCCCCTGGACTGTGCGAGAATGCCCCTGCTCTTAAGAGTTGCCCATTGAACTAGTTACAGGTATAGGCCTCAGTGCTCATGCAGCCGGATTTAACATAACAACATGTGTCCAGAGAGAAAGAAAGCGGGAATGATAAGACCAATGTGGAGAGTAGCAATGCTTTTTTAAGAGATGTATCAGAAAGGCTGTTGATCTGGTAACTTCCACTAAGCTTGAAGTTGTGTCAGAACAAAGAATCTTGGGAAAGCCCCTCTTCTGTGCCGGTTGAATCTTGTTGGGAGGAGAATGCAGACACGTGTTTACTCTAGTGTTAGTGGTTTTGATCACTAAATAAGGCTCAGTAAATGAACTTCAGGCATTAAGATGTTGAATGGTTATTTGTTGAATGGCTCTACATACTATTATGAGTATTTTAGTTACAGTTTTGATAATGTTGCTATCCCGAGTAGTTCTCAGCTTCAGGATAGGGAATACCCTTTCATTTCTGTCTCTGGATGCCGCTCTGTCTGCTCTGGGGCTACTCTGAGCCCTGCTTGGAGCCCCCGAATTCCCTCGACCACGGCTTTCTACAGTGCACCTCTTTGTCCACGAGAGGGCGCGCGCAGCCACTGCAGTACGAAGTGCCCAGGCGCCAGGCATGGCTGGGAACATGCTAACACAGTGACCAGAGTCTGGGGTCTGGGACTCAATTTAGGTGTCTACTCCCAGCACTCCCTCCCCTCCCCACTACCCCCACTTCCTTCTCCCTGTATATCTGTCTCGAGGCAGGAACCAGAATGTACAAAATCCAGTAATTCTGCTGACTTTGTGAAAGTCCCTTGTAGCCCGGCTAACAGCAGACCCACACTGGGGACTGTTTCCTGATGGCCCTGAGCAGTTACTGGCCAGACTTGTTTTTCTGTATCTACTGAGACTCAGTCTTCCCGGGTCTCAAAAGCAACAGGAACCGTTTAAAATAGAGAGTTCTTTAAATTTGGGAGGATCTATGCACACAATCCAGATTTTTGGTTGTTTTGGGAAAATGATGAAAGAAAAAAGAAAGAAAGAAAGAAAGAAAGAAAGAAAGAAAGAAAGAAAGAAAGAAAGAAAGAAGAAAGGAAGGAAGGAAAGAAAGAAGGGAGGGAGGGGAGGAGGGAGAGAGGGAGGGAGGAAAGAAAGAAGGAAGAAGAGAGAGAGAGAGGAAGATCTACATTACCCCATGGATAGTAATAGCTCTTTAGAGCTGAGACAGAGGCAGGTATCTCCTCAGGAAAGAACATAGCAGCCCCCACCCCCGCCCCCAAGTTCCTCAAAGTCCATAGCAGTCTCTGTCCCACCCCGGGGCCCTACTTTTTGTGCCTGTTGGCTCTGTAGGCATCCAGCCTTCACACTCAGATCTGCAGCCAGCTGAGTTCTCCCAATCCACCAATCACATTTTCTGGTTAGCTGCTGGTTTGACTTTTTATTTTTTTCTTTAAGAGAAGTCCTTGAGGTTGCAAGGTTTTCTGGGATTTTTTTTTTCAGTAGATGAGGTGTCACCAGCTGTTCCATCCAGCCAGCCACTGGGTGAGGAACCGATCCTTGAGTTCGAGCCTGGCAGTGTGACCTGACCACACTCAGGATTTCTGTGTTTTAGTCTCCATGTCTGTAAACAGGGGTATCAATGTGAGGGTGCCCTCACATGCACACAAAAGTCACCTGAAGGCCACACTGGCACATGTAACTGTCTGTCACCCAGTCTCTTCCTTCAGGGTCCAGGCTGCACCCTGAGAATACATTTTTGTTGCTGTTGTTTTGTTTTGTGTTTTTGGCTTTCTCTTTGAGACCAGGTCTTGATCTTGCTACGCTGCCTTCAAATTCTCCATCCTCCTGCCTCACCTGCACTGGGATCACGGGAGTCCACCACCACATCAGGTCTGAGACTGTGTGTTTTCAACAGGGGCATAGGTGCTGGCTGACCTAGGGGGAGCAATGAGGCTTTGAAAATGGCAGTTCTGCATTTACAGGCAAACACGCCATTCCAAAGCCTGGCCTGCTTGCTTCTCTCTGAAAGCACTCCGTGTCAAGAATTGCCCAGAGAGGCCCTTGGAATAGTGCCCAGTGAGTAAGGCTCCGTGTGAGTTGTAATTATTAGTAAAGTGGAGAACAATCAAGAAAATCTAAACACCAGAAATAAAGTGGTCACAGAAGAAAAGGGGACTTTGGGCTTTCAGCTGAGGAGGCTTCTGGAGCAAACACACATTGCCCCCTCCCTCAGCACACACACCCCAAAGCCTGGGGTGGCTATGTGGGGAAGTGGCTCTGGTTTTATCTTGTCACCTCACCCAGGCTGGCCTTGAACTCACTGTCCTGCTGAAAATGGTCTTTCACTAGGTCTGACCCGGATCCTCTCGTGCACTAGGATTACAAGGGTGCGCTGCCTCACTTAGCCTAGGGATGGAATTCAGGCACAAGGGAGAAGTCATCCCATCCAGGTCTGTCTCCCTCTGGGGACTGGTTCTCCCATTCCACGTCTCCACAAGCTAGTGCTTGTCCAAATTTAAACCCTTGATCTCGAATTGTCCTGATTTCTAAGAAAGGCCTGAGCCCCCTGTGGTCCAACAAGAGAAGGCAGAACATGAAGTCACAGCAGGACAGACAGACAAGTCCCAAGGATGGGAAGGGAGGAAGGAAGGGAAGGAGGATACAGGACCATAGAAGAGTCCTGAGGGACTCCCTGAAGGCAGGGGTGGCAAGGCGTGCTTTTGCAGCTGGTCCTGGTACGGCGCGGGTGACCCAGGGCTTCTGTAGCCATAGTGGAGTCCAGCCCTGAATCTCTGGGCTTAGCAGAGGAAAATGCCAGTGGAACAAACATCCCACACCATCCCCCAATATAAATGTATCAAGGTTTCGAGGGGACTGATCCTAGATCGCACGAGGCTCAAGGCTAGTTCCAGACCCTGTTAGGTGAGGTGTGCCCCAGGTCAGGCAGGGCCTTGGCTGAGGCGTGGTTGCTCTTACCAGGTTGTGAGGACAAAGCTTGGCAATCACAGATTACACAGAGACCCTCCATAGAGAGGCGCAGAGCTGGAATAGAAAGAAACAGGGGCTGTTATTGGCTGGATCTCACTGTGCAAAGGGGCGAGTTCCCACCAGAGCATACGGTGTCTCAGTGTCTCGGGACTGAATTAGAACCTGGCCTTCCAGGTAGTTAGGAGGGGCATCTGTCAAGGAAAGCCCTCCGTTGTTGACAGGAGACAGAGAGTTTCCCACAGAGAGACTACACTTCCAGCTTCCCTTGCAGATTACGGTTTCTAGCACTATAAGAGACCTCATCTCATCTTCCCCTAGGCATTTGGCCATCCACTAGTGTTGGTGACAGAGGTGTGAATAAACATGGTGCAGCTTAAGGTCGGACCAAGCCTTTCTTTCTTCCTGCCCTCTGTCTCTCTTATGACTGCCTTTCATAATCTAACCGAGCCCCGTGGTCTGCAGCTGTCCTTCACTGATACCCAAGTCCTGCATCTTCAGGGCTGGGGCTGACACTGGCAGGGGACCTGCAGGTGTGTGTGACGCAGTCAGAGACATCAGTTAAAACTGCACTTTGAGCTCCAGGATACAAGTGATGGTCAGCTGTTAAGTCAGGGTTTCTTTGCAGGGGGTAAAAAGACTGTTTCCAAGTTGGTCCATTAATTACCAAAGGCTGTTGACTCAGACACTGCAAATGAAGGAACCACAAGGCATGGAATTGAGGGCACAATGAAGCTCTTAAAATAACAGCTATGCTGTGCCCAGGGTGCCCTGCAGCTGCTACTTAACTCCAAGGACTGGTATGAGTTCCCATGTCATGAGCAATAACTGTCCTCAGAGCGGCTCATCTTTCCAAAAAGCTCCTGGAGGCACAGAGATGGTCAACTTGTTGAGACTCATCCAGCTGAGCCTGAATTCTGGCATCGTGTCCACAATCTTGTACCCTCCCATGTGGATACCTGGACAAGACTATCCCCTTGTTCAGCCATAGAGAGAAGCCAGATGGGTTAGCTTCCATCAGTGCAACAAAATCCCTGAGCCACCCAGCTTATAAAGAAAAAGGGAGTCTGGCAAGATGTCTCAGCAGGTGGAAGGGCTTGCTGAACAAGCTCAATAACTCAAGCTTCGCCCCTGGAGTCCACAGAAGAAGCTGGATAGAGCCGCTCTCATCTGTGACCACAGCGCGATGGGAGACACGGACTGGGGAGCCCTGGGCAGTGTGTGTGTGTGTGTGTGTGTGTGTGTGTGTGTAGTGCAGACACTAGAGCGACTCTGCCTTGAAACAATGACTCTTAAAGAGCTGTCCAGTGTAGCAGCTGTCAGGGAGGCTGCAGCCCAGATCAGCTGGCCTGATCAGGCGGCGCACTGTTGCTGTGGGAAGCGTGTGGTAGCCAAAACTGCTCACATAACACACCATGAAGGGAGGGAGGTACATTCCTACTGGCCACTAGGCTTCCACTTCCCAGTAGCACCACATGAGAAGTCAGATTTCCACTTAAGGGCCTCTGCACTCAAGACTTAAACTTCATCCACAGACAATGGCCCTGCCTCAGGCAGACTCTTGCCATCAGGGAGGGGAGAGCACCAGGGCTGGTTCCTCCAAGAATTCTGCTCTGTTCTCCTGGCTCTTCTTTCTCTTTGAGAATTCAGTTGCCAGTCAATGTGAGTGGTCTTCCATCCTCTACCCCTGCCTCAGCCCTCCTGGCTCCACCCTCTGTAGGTGGAGTTTTACTGTCCTGCCAGCCAGCTCCCAAATAACCACACAGAGACTTAATATTAATTATAAATGCTCAGCTGATAACTTAGGCATGTTGCTAACTAACTCTTATAGCTTAAACTAACCCATATTTCTTATCTATGCTCTACCACGTGGCAGTACTTTTTTTTTTCAACATGTCATGCTCATTTCCTGCTTCCTCTGCATCTGGCTGGTGACCCCAACTTTCTCCCCCCGCCCCCCACACTCTGTGCAAATCCTGCCTTACTTCTACCTGCCGAGCTATTGGCCATTTAGCCTTTTATTAAACCAATCAGAAGGTGCCTTGTCAAAGACACATCTTCACAGTGTACAAAAAGATTATTCCACAGCAACCCTCTAACCCTGCCTCTGTCCTCCACACCCTGTCCTCCACACCCTGCCCTCCACCCCTGCCCTCCACACCCTGCCCTCCACCCCTGCCCTCCACCCCTGCCCTCCACACCCTGCCCTTCACCCTCCACCCTCCCTCCTCTACCCTCTGCTCTCCTCCCTCTGCCCAGGCTACCATGGGACCAGAATTCCTGTTGCTGATTGGAGAAGATTCAAGACAGCCACAGTTCCTTCCACTGCTCTTTTAAAGTCACGAGATACTCCAGTGACTTCTGAGGAGGTCTTTTCCTCCAGTGGCCTCTGCGAGCTGTGCCCTCCAGGGTTGAGCGCCCAGGAACTGCTTCTCTGTGCTGACACGACCTGTTGATCTTCCACCCTCCCTATGAGCTTCTAGAACCACTGTCATTCCTTGCTGGGCAAGGTCAAAGAGTTTCCTTCACAGAACCACTAGATGGGCTCCCTCTCAGCCCTTCCTCTCCTCCCTGCTTCCCGTGGTCAGCACTGCCTAAGAAACACAGGGTTAACCAACATCCTGGTCCATGGGGCAAGCTGGAAAGCAGAAGCAAAGGTTAGGGCTGTCAAAGAAGAATGTCAGTGCTGGGACTTGGTCCTCAAGGTGACAAGCTGAGGCACTGGGACCTTTGACAGGCCAGTGTAGTGAAGGCCATCGGGTCATGGAACTCAGTCTCCATTTGTGCTTATCCGAGCAGGGCTCAGCCTCCAGTATCGAGCCAGCTATCATAAAATGCAGCTGTGATATGCAGCAAGTCTGCCCGCAGCTCTGAACCTTCTGCACACACTGGGTTCCCTTTGCACTACTCCACCATGGTGTAACACAAGCAAGAAGCCCTCACTAGCATGCCAGTGCCATACCTTGTAGACCCACCAGACACCAGAATCGCCAGCTAACAAGGCCCATCATGTCATCCAAAACCTAGCCTGGGGTTTTCTGTTACAGCCGCCTACAGCAACGACCTCAGAGATGATCCCTGAGGGTTGAAATCAGCTGTTGCTCTAAGTCCCACAGGCACACTACACCCTGAGCCTGGATGCTGCTCATGGCCCTTAGAGTCAAATATTCAGACGATGGAAAGCTTCACGTTGGTAAAAAGAGCAAGTCCTTCCTCTGACTCTCCTGGCTAGTGACTATTCTGACTGGCAGTGCCTGGGATACACTAGCAGTCACACACTTGAATGATACTTTGTATCCAGGCATTGGCTGGCACAGATGCTGGCTGGGACTTGTTGGCATCTGAAGCCATGCCCCCTCCTGTCTGGTTGCTGGGCTGCGTTGTCTTTGATATATCTAGACCAGTGGGTACCACTTGTGCTTTGGGATTAGAAGTGTCCAGGAAGTTCTGGCCATCTCATTACTGTCCTATGTCCTTAGAACTCTGTCGTTTTTTGACTAAATCTCGGTTGTTTAATTTTATCAATAAAATCCGACTCAGGAGCCAGATGCTGGGCGAAAGCCTGCTAGCTCAGAGAGGCAGAGAAAGCACCCAGCTGACCTTCCTCCTCTTCTGATGTCCCCCCAAACTCTCTTTCTCCTCTGCCATCTCAAACAAAAAGCCTCAAACTGACTATCTCTCCCTTCTACAGATAGAGAGTGCATCTCTCCATCTGTCCTCCTACTCCCTCTTACTCTCTATGGTTTTTTTTCTTCACTTCCTCTCAACTGGTTGCTTGCTCTACCTCTTGACCTATGGTTGACTTTATTTAATCCTGTTTACAATAAGCAGAAAGCTCTTGGGTTAAAGGTGTGTGCTGGGGCTGAGCCACACCACAGCTAGAAGCAGGTTTTTTCGGTAAATAACACATTCTTGAGGCCCACAGTGTGACCAATATCTGGAACAACTCTTACTGAGTGATGACCTGTGAGAGCCTCACCAACCCTGCCCAGTCCTCAAAGACCCCTTAAGCCCCAGTTTCCCTTAGCCTGGAACAGGGCACAACCCAGAGACAGTTGCTCTCCAAGGTCCAGCCTTCTTGTTCCCAGATCCTCCTGGGTCCTTGCCAGTAGATGCCCTAACCCCCGTTACTTCACTGTGTGATGACATTTCCCTATTTCTTTGACCTAACACCTTCTTTTGGGCCCATGGTTCACACAGATGGACCCTTGGGGGCATTTTGGAAACCAGTGGAGCATTTTAAATCATTTCCATGATTTGTGAGAAAGGACAGCCATGCAGGGAGTGGGTGTGCAGGTTCCTTCAGCACTTACTACATGTGTTTGAATGATATAGCCATGTCTATGTGCATACATATGGAAAAGTGCATGCCTGAATGGGGTTTCACAAAGCGAGCACAACCATACCATCAGCATCAGGAGCCCTGGCCACCACTGGGCTCCCTTGCAGCTATATCTCTCTCTGAAGACATTTTCCTAGCAACTTCCCTGGCTTCTCATCAGGAACCAGCTAGCCTGCTTGGGAGGCCCCTGCATGGAGCTGCTTTGTATCCAGGTGCCCCCCCATCATTAGAATCCTTAATTGCGGCTTACATCCTTCAGTAGACCCATGTGCTATCTGCTCCATGACAGTGTGACACTCAGTGCTGTCTCAGGCACATGTCTGGATTCACAGAAGCACACATTTCTGCCCAGCACACACTGCAGCAGGCATAGCCAGACTGTGAGGCCAGACGTGAGCAGTCTTCATAGCCGCTGCAGGAATCTTCCCAAGCTGCTCCTTTGACATGCTCACATCCTCCAACACTTGGGGCTCCCGGCTTAACCATTCTAGATAGAGGCTGTGGCCTCCCCTTAGAGGCCTGGCCCTCAGGCAGCCGCCTGCTCATCTCTCACAGCCTTCGGTTGTGTTGTTTGCTTTTCTTCTTATTGAGCTTGATTATCCTGGATGTGACTCCTCTGGTGACGGTCAGGACTGCAGGTGTCCTCTCTCATTCTATGGCCTGTGGCTTTTCTTACTCTTGTAAAAGCTTCTGTTTGCTGGGACAACTTTAAGATAATAAAACTCATCCGCTTTGCTTTTCAGAAACTTGCGTCTTGTCTAAATCATGTCCACCCACCCCTCTGTGCTTTTTCAAAAGGGTGGTTTTATTTTTTGTGCGGTGATTGGCAGCCCCTCTCCCAGTCTTTCAAATGACCCAGCCAACAGATGAAAGAAAGCCTGGTTTATGGTGAGGCTGTGTTCAGGCCAACCCAGAGCTTTGAATATAAACAGTCGGCTGCACTGTGCACAGGTCTCCCCGGGTTGCAGTCCCAAGCAGTAGAGACAATGACATTTTTTCCCTTTTATTTGGAATTTACTAAGACTGCAATCTCCATTTCGGAAATGAACATTTCCACACAGAACTGATCATGGTTCATAAAGAAGCCCTTTAAGGGGTTGTGTTCGTCTAATCCAAGTTGATTCTCTTTTACCTAGAGACATTCGTACTTCACTGATCTTAGTTTGAGCAATTACCTACACAATTTTGATGGCATTCAATTGATTTGCACCTTTTTCTCTTTGAAAGTTTGAAGTCATTTGTGGAAACTGATCGCTCCACAGTGCGCATGTCCAGTGTCTAGGTGTTGGCATGCAGGTTATTTGATGGTAAGTTATTCTTAGGTCTGTTTCCTGTTCCATTTAAGCTTCATACTGATTGGGGGACATGTGTGTGCATGAATCCCACTTAACTCCCAACACACTGGGTGTTTGCTCTGAGAAGGCACCGCTAACCATGGCAGCTTGGGCTTCAGGAGAGGCCTCAAACTTCAGAATTTCAGGGTGGCTCTCCCCTAAAGCAAAATCCTTTCTTTCCTCACAGTGTTCTCTCTGCAGATGACCTCAGTGGTGCCCCAGCACGGAGTCCCCTGCCCTCCTTCGGCTACCTGCCTGTCTGAACTCTTTTAGGCATCTGCATGATGGCTGCCTGGGTTAGTTTCACAGGCAGAAATGTCCAGGTTCAAAACCAGCTCTTTGACAAACCCACAGTGTGACTCCGGGCAGAGCATTCATCCCTAGGGATCCCAGAGCATCCCTTCACGAACTGAGTCCAAGGAATCATACCGGGCTTGAAGCGAGCACCTGGAGGCAGGAATAACCCCCAAAGGCTTGCTGCAAACAGACTAAGCCAAAGCCTAACATGGAGGCTTCTCTGGACCTTGTAGCCCTGCCATAAGGATGGAGACACCACTGACATCCTGTTTATAGACGAGGAAAACAGAGGCTACAGCTGTTAGATGGCAAGGCCAGTCCAGACAGACTCCCTCTTTTTTTTTTTAATACTTTTTATTTATTATGTATACAATATTCTGTCTGTGTGTATGCCTGCAGGCCAGAAGAGGGCACTAGACCCCATTACAGAAGGTTGTGAACCACCACATGGTTGCTGGGAATTGAACTCTGGACCTTTGGAAGAGCAGGCAGTGCTCTTAACCTCTGAGCCATCTCTCCAGCCCCAGACTCCCTCTTATTAGATAATACTTGGTAGGAAGCAGATGGCAAAACAAGAAAGACACGTACACAAAACGACAGTTCTCAGCTATGCGCATGGGCAGGTTGCTTGCTTAGGTCTGACCACCTGCACTCACTGTTACTCTCCTGACGCCCCAAGAACTACTTTACCCCCTTGACTTAATGCCACCCCAAATATGCTACTGTGGTACAGCTTAAACAAGATAGTTCTAAAAACCCACCACGTAGAGTTGGCAGAACTTTTCAAAGAGCCCGCATAGCAGTGATGTCCGTTTTCAACCAGGTACAGACAGCTTAGGAGAGGCTGTTCGTCCTGAAATCCACGCTGACCATTTCCATCTGTGTGCACACACCGTAGGAGTGGCTGTTTGTCCCGAAATCCAAGCTACCATTCTCATCTGTGTGCACACACCGTAGAAGGGCCTGTTTGTCCCGAAATGCAAGGTGACACTTGTCTACAAACCATCCTGTCCTATAACAACAAAGCTCACTGCGTGAAAGGTGTTTCCAAGCTTTAGACGGCTTATGCTAAGAAACGCTCAGGCCAGGGAGTCCGGAGAGCTGATTGCACAGCGTCTGACCTCCTCATCCTTCGGAACACAGACCAAGGTCAGTACAGACACATGCCGTGCCAGACAGACTCCACTTCAGCAGGTGTCTCTGCTATGAGCTCCATTTTTGAAAATGGTTGTGGGCTGGGAGGGCTGCAGGAAGCTGTGGGTTAGGGGTGGCACCCCGTGGTGGCCATCCAGCCTCTGTCACTGGCCTTTGGCGGCTTAGACAACAGTGGGGCTCTGGAGTTCAGAGCTGCTGAAGATTTCTGGGCCTGGACTTCCGGATGCCACAGGAAGTGAGAGTGTAGTGCTCCCCATGATTCTCACTCAGATCATCCTGGGATGTAATCTGAGCTGACTTCCATTCCAACTGTGTGACTCGGGCCCTCTCTGAACCCTCATTTCCTTCTTGGTAAATTAGGAATGATTACATCATACAGCTCCTTAAGAAGTCAATTTCTTGCTAGCATAATATAACCCTCCCCCCATCTACAGTCAGACCATTTCCCATAGCCCAGCCCAGCCTATCCTTTCTCCCGACAATGCTGAGCTTCTAGACACTCAGCAATTCCCACTCCCCAGGAATCAGGTGCTCCTAGACCAGTGAACATGAGGGGAGCCACCTGGTGAAAAGGCATGCTTGTTTGCATGGCTTCCCAGGAATACTGCATTAAGAATTCAAATTCTAGTCCAGTGCCTAGAGTAGACGAGAACCCGTGATTTAATACAGCAATATTTGATGGACATTTCCATTGCTTCATGATGTTCAGAGAATATCAGGAGAGATTCCTCTTGTCTGGGGTTTTCCCTGTCCATGAGTTCAAACCTGCAGGTTCAACCAACCAACCGTAACCAGAAAAGAAGAATTTGTGTTTTCCTTCTCATTGTTTCTTGACCAATGCAGCTTAACAAACACTTCCACAGTATGCCGTCTACGCTGCTCTGGGCATTACAGGCCATCTAGAGATGACCTAAGGCACTTGGCGGGTGTGTGTAGTAGGTTCTACACAAATACCATGCCACTTCGCTTGGGGGGCTTGAGGGCCCTGGGATTTTGGTGATCTCAGAGCTGGGGCAGGGGTATCACTGCATCACACACACGTGAACCAATGCTGGGGTAGGGGCACCCTTGGGTGGCTCTTCATTGTGCACATCTGCAGCTAGTTCCTTCTCACGACTTCTTTGGTTCCAGGATGTCTTTCTTCTTGGCAGAAGAGCCACCTCTCTTCCATCCCCCTCACTCCTTTTAACAGTGGGCAGAACCTCAGAGCTGGGATCTTTGTTTACTTTCCCTGTCCACCACCCTAAATTCTTTTTGGAAGTGGGTGGAGCATAAATGAAAAATTCGTAAACAGAATTCTTTCTTTGGTCTTATATGGACGGCCTCGGTCTCTTTGGGCCACTGCATGGCTCCCAAACTATAATTATCGGTTGCTTTTTTCAGTGTCCCTCCACTGAGACTCTTTAGCCATTCTAAGTTCATTTTGGGCCCTTCTGGACCCAGGAATTAAAGGTGACTCTTCATTCCTGTCAGTTGCAGGAATGCCTGTCTAAGGAAACATTCGAGGGCTGTTTCCCCGTGTGTGGCAAGGTGGGGCAGTTATAGGTCTGTGCCGGCACCCTGCACATGGCCGTCCAGGGTGGCTGTGGTAGCAAGAGAATTCTTTATGACCCGCCCCCTCCAGACTGATGACTCTTCTCTCCTGTCCCTCTGACCCCTGAAGGACTGCAGTCGCAGGCATTAAGAGAAGAGACCTCTCAAGGCTAGAATATCTCAGGCAGTTTCACTGGCCATGTCATAACCTTAGCACTGCAGGGTTTGCACAGTGTCTCGACTCTGTTCTCCCAGAATCCCCTGTGGAACCAACCATGCTCACAGCAGACACGCAGATGCAGAAAGAGCAAAGTGTTTAAGAAACATGATGCAAATGTGGATCCTTTGGATATACAGGAAGATACTACTATAGAAAAACTAATATAAACTATTATAGAAAACACACTTCATGGAGCTGTAGACAGCGTGTCATTGCTATAAAATGCTGTTTGGGATGAAGTAATGCTGAAAGGGGCTTTTTGGAATGGACATCAGGTTCACCTGGCCTCGGCTCCAAAGCAACACTCAAGGTGAGGTTAGAAATACAGGTGAGGGCCTCCTGAAGGCAGAGACTGCAGCCTCTCCCCACAGGGATGCCACAACTCTCATAACGGGAGTTCCTAAAGGTCTTAACCCAGAGGATGAAACAGCAGCAAGATGGAGACAAGAGGTAACAGAGCAGGTACCTGGGCAGTGATGAGCCCAGGCCGGTTGTACAGGAATTCACAAGCCAAGAGGAGGCTCAAAACCTCAGCGGCCTGTAGCCTCTAGGTACCAGCAAATCTGGAGCTGGGAGTGGTACTTGGGAGGCAGAGGCGGGAGAACTTCTGGAGTTCAAGGCCAGCCTGGTCAACAAAGTGTGTTCCAGGCCAGATGGAGTTATAGAGTGAAACCCTTTCTCAAACAAACAACCCAAATAGTGGAGACTGGTTAACATGGGTTTAGAAGTACTTAGATGCCTGGATCCTTCCCTCTCTGACTGCTTCCCAGCTAGGTCTCTGTCACTCCCCCACTATGAAAACAGTGACTCTGGATAATGCGACCACAGACCGATGGAAGACCAGAATCATTAGGAGTGTCTCTGATTACAAAATGTCCTAGATTTGAGAGGGGATTTCAAATTCAGCCCAGTCTAGAATTGAACCACAGTCTTTCCAAGTCAGCCTCCTGAATGCAGGGATTATAGACGGTGCCACTAGGGCTGGTAGCAGACCAATTAAAAAAAAAAAGATTGATTTGTTTATTATGTATACAGTGTTCTGCCTGCATTTATGCCTGCAGGCCAGAAGAGGGCACTAGATCTCATAGATGATTGTGAGCCCCCATGTGGTTGCTGAGAATTGAACTCGTCCTGAGTTCAGTCTGGAAGAGCAGCTAATACTCTGCCTCGGAACCACTGCTCCAACCCATTTTTAGAAACTTTTGTGTGTATTGGTGTTTTACCTGCATGTATGCCTGTGTGAGGGCTGTCAGCTCCACTGGAACCGGAGTTATAGACAGTTGTGAGCTGCCATGTGGGTGCTGGGAATTGAACTTGGGTCCTCTGGAAGAGCAGTCAGTGTTTTTAACTGCTGAGCCATCTCTCCAGCCCCAGCAAAACAATTTTTAAAAATTGGTATTGTTTTAAATTCTAAAGGAAAATAATTCCTAACTGTCTTAGTTTGGGTTTTTATTGTTGTCAAGAGACACCATGACCATGGCAGCTCTGTGGGAAAACATTTAATTGAGGAGGCTCACTTATAGTTTCAGAGGTTCCATCTATCATCATCATGACAGGGCATGGCAATGGGCAGGAAGATGTGGTGAGAGAGGAAGAACTGAGAGTCCCACACCCTGCAGGCAACAGGAAGTGGACCGGGACACTGGGCAGTGTCCTGAGCGTAAGAAACTTCAAAGCCCACCCCCTCAGTGACGCACTTCCTCCAACAAGGCCATACCCACTTCAACAAAACCACACTTCCTAATGGTGCCACTCCCTGTGAGATTATGGGAGCCAATTCATTCAAACTACAACAACAACAACAACCTAAAATTCAATGGAGAGCTCAATCATTATTAATATCGAAGAATAGAATAAAAAAATCCAGACATGCAAATACAAAAAACCAAACAGACAGACAGACAAACAAATACCAGTTAAATGTCTCTGTTTTTCCCAGGAAGCCATGAAGGTATGCACTACCTAATGAAATGGGTTAAGAACGGACTTTTAAATGCTCATCAGGAATTTTGGTTTCCTTCAGCTGGTGCAGAGGACATTTGTCCTCCTTTATCCACAGGGAACATGTCCCGAGATGACTGAGAGCGCACGTGGTACCTAGCCCTCCCTGAACGGATGTTGACATTATTAGACATTCTGCTTTTCATTCTCACCGCACACAACAGCAATCTCCTCGCCATATTTTTTTTCTTTCCTCTTTAAGCCAAGAACTTAGAGAAAGCCGCAGAGCTCTCCCCAGCAATCTGAACTGTCACTCACACTGTGCCTTGGAGTTGTTATTGAGTCAAAAGGGGTTACTAAATACAAGCACAAAATGACAATATTGCACCAACGCGTCACAGTCAAGATGAAACTTTTGTAGAGTGGGTAGCATATGCATTGTAGACACACTGGGCAAAGGGAGGCCTGACACATGTCTCAGGCAGGACAGAGAAGGGTGGCATGTGACCTCATCACGTCTCAGGCAGGATGGAGAGGGATGGCGTGTGACCTCATCATGCCGTTTGAAACTTAAACTATCCTTAAAATGAATTTAAAAGGTTTCTGATACTTTCAGACTCTGGTTGGCAACAGGTAGCCAAAATTGAAGTGATATCGAGGAGCTTGCGGGTGGGCTACTGTACCTCAAAGTGACAGGAACTTGTTCCTTCGGGTACCCATTGAGGTAAGAAACTGGAAACCATGGTGGCAGTGGACCATGCTCCCTCTGAGGTCCAGGGCAGGAACCTTCTTTTTTCTTTGAGTTTTGCTTGGTCTGGGTTGGTGGTAGCAGACCCCCAGTCTCTGCCTCCACCCCACATGGCCATCTCTGTCTGTGTCTTCATATTGTCTTCCCTCTGTGTGTGTCCGTCTGTGTGTGTCCGTCTGTGTGTGTCCGTCTGTGTGTGTCCATCTGTGTGTGTCCGTCTGCATGTCTCTTTCTCCTGATAAGGACTCCAGTCATTTGGGAACAAGGACCCACTCGGCAATCCTATCACGACATCTTAATGAATTAATTACAGCTACGATGATCCATTTTCAAAATGAAGCCATACTCTGAGGTTCTGGGGAGTACACAAGTTCTTAAAAGCTACATTAACCCAACCCGCCATAACAGGAGGTGAAGGTCTCAGGGCAACAGGGAAGGGTGAGCCTGGGCTCACATCTGTGCCCAAGGGTGGGTGGGTAGCCAGCCTTAGATTCCTTGAGAAAATCAAATTGGGACTGGCGAGGTGGCAAGGTGGCTAAGAGCACTCGTTCTTGCAGAGGACCAGGATTGGACCCCCAATACCCATGTGGTAGTCCACAGTTGCCTGCAGCTCCACTTCCAGGGGCACCAGGAACTGACATGGTCCATACACACACATGCAGCTGCCCTGCAATGCTTGTTCCTGTAAAATAAATCTAAAAAAAAAAAAAAAAAGAGCCTGTCTCAAGAGTCTCAAAACATGATTTTAAAGAAAGATGAAGTTGAAAGAATTTCTGAGACCGGAATGGAAAGAGACCCAGGGTTTGAATTATGAAACATTGAAAAGCTACATAAAAATAGCAACAATTAAAAAGGACAATTGTTAACTACAGAAAAAACAACAAATGACCGGTCCACAGAATGGCTCGGCAAGGCAAACATAAACACATATAAGCAGCAATAAACACTTGCCATATACGGGCAGGAAGTGCTGGGTAGAAATGGAAGGAGGGAGCTCCAAGCCCTTTCCTTCCGGAGGCAAATGAGTGGAAAACTCTAGAAACCCCATAGCCAGAAACAGCGGTCCAGCATATTGAGAGACAGGGAATAAATGTTTAAACAACTGAAATGCTTTCCCTGAGGACAGAGGAAACGGGAGGAGAGGGCGTCTGAGGTATGTCATCTTAACACATGTTGTGGAGTGTGTCAGACTCTGCTGTGTAGAGCCTCAATCAGAGAAAAGGAGAAGGCGCAAACTGGGTCAAATAGCCAACAGACCAGCCAAATCACGACCATGAGCCGGCTGCATATGTTGTGCATTGCACCATGCGCACATTTTATAGGTTGATGTATCTCCTGACAAAAGACGAGTATCAGTGATACTCGACCCAGCACCTCAACCTGGGGTAATCTTGCTGCTTGTGGCTATCCATGTGCCCCAAAGGGACATCTGACAATAACTTTCCAGAGTCACGTGTAGGGACAAAGGTGCACTGGTGACTGGTGAGCACCGATCAGGGATGCTGCAATGTGGCTTGCTGCAGAAATAAACCTTAGCAGGTCACACTGAGGAATGGAAGGGGTGCAGCCAGACCTAGGATCCATGTGGTTTTGAGATCTCCGCATATCCTTCAAGGTTCTTGTGTTTTAGAATTCACCCCACCACCACCCCATGAATGTGGTTTGGATTAAGAAACACCCTTCACTTGTGCAATGGTGGTCCATGATCCATGCCTTTAATCTCAGCACTCGGAAAGCAGAGGCAGGTGGATCACTGTGAGTTTGAAGCCAGCATGGTCTATAGAGAGAGTTCCAGGACAGCCACGGCTACACAGAGAAACCCTGTCTTGAAAATCAAAACCAAAAAACCAAAAAAAAAAAAAAAAAAAACCTCGAAAAGAAAGAAAGGGATTCTCTCCTAAGAAACAGTAGAGAAGTAGAGAAGAAGTAACAGCACGTAGCTCTGGAGACAAGTTCTTCCCAGGCACAGCGGTGATGGTTCTGTATGCTCACTCTCTCCTCAGTCCCTGGCTGTTGAAGAAGCCAGCCACCCCGTTCTGATAGCACTCAGCTGTGGAGAGGCTTGTGTGGAAGAACAGACCTCTGCAAACAGCCTGGAGAGAGGTCACCCTGGAAATCGGCGTGAAATGAGACCAGAGCCAGAAGACAGACCGAGTTGGCATCACCCCAGCAAGATGCCCCCTCTGGGACAGAACTGTGAAGTCATGTTTCACTTGGGGACAGTTGGCCCTCTGCATTGTTCAAGACAACCAGCTTCAGGTGGAAACACTGAATCTTTGCTAAACACCCAATGCCTCCCTACTCCCATTCCTTAAACAACGCAATCTAAGAACTGCTTACTACACTTATATCTTGTCATTTTAATTTTAAAAATGATTCACCCTCTGCAGGAGGACAGGCCCAGGCACTGTGATCTACAGAAGGGACTGTAGCATATGTAAACTTTCAGATATGAGGGACAGCCACAGTTTGCTAAGTGGCAAAGGCTCACTAATACAAATGAATTGGTGGGGAGAGAAAAATGGCTGCCAACGAAAGGGCATAACAGTGGGTGAGCTAGGGGTAGGACAAGGGCATGAAGGCGAAAATCAAACCACAGAGGCCCGGATTGAGAAACAGACCTTAGACCTCAGGCTGGAGTGCAGAAGCAAGGACTCTGTCCTGAACAGGTGAGAAGATCATAGGAAGAATTGAAGGTGGAGGAGGACAGCAAGAACATGGAAAGATCCCCAGCTTTGAGACCAGTGCTACAAAACAAAAAATAAAAAAAACAATACAGGACGGGAGGAAAACAGAATACTACCCGCCCCCTGCTCTTCTTGTTGTACCAGGGCCCCGCATCGCCCTGCTCTCCTGGCAGCTGGTCAGTCTTAATGTCCATCACATCTGGTTCTTTGCCCACACACAGTCAGGTACCATCGCCCCGTCTTTGAAGCCCGCTGAGTGACTGTGGCTCTCCTGTGGCCCCACAGAGATAGGCCATGAACCCACAGAAGCCTCCTTACAGAACACAAATTTACATACCAAGGGATTGTTTGAATTCTCTGTTCCCTGTCCCTCTCCATCCTCCTAAAAAATCCTCTAATCATTGCTCATTCCTGAGATTCAGTGCCTACTGTTTTACGAGGCCGACTCAGAGAGCCTGGGCTGGGGACTGGGTGGGTGGGTGGAGGCTTGGGGGTAAATATGGCAACTCTGGATTCTAAGCTTCTTTGTGAGTCTTTTCTAGTCACGGTTCCTGGGTTGGACGCAGCTAATCTGCTCGCTGGGACCCTCTCTGTTCCGCATGCTACACCCTCTGGAGCTGCTGCCGTATCCCTCTTTCTCTCAGCCTCACTCCCCGAAAATGTGGAGATCGTATGAACCGTGTTGTCCAGCCCGCACCTGAGCAGCTCTTCACGTCAACCCTCAGGGTGTCTGGAAATTGCTTGCTGCCTTGTGAGCCTTCATGTGGCCCCTGCTTCACAGAGCCCAGAATCCCAGCCCTGGTTGAGGAGGGGTTAGAGCCTGGCTTCTACTCCTCTTCCTACCGTTAACCCCTTAAGAACTCCCTGGAGGTCTGAGGTACATCCTTCCTGCTATCTAGTGTGGAAAGAGCTCTTCTCTCTCTTCTCTCTCTCTCTCTCTCTCTCTCTCTCTCTCTCTCTCTCTCTCTCTCTCTCCATATAGACAGTCGTTCTCACCATATTTATTTGATGTGAGGTACAAAAGTCTAATTCCAGCTACATTGGGCAAAAGAGGGACTAGAGACAAGGGATTGGGGTGTCCCTAAGTATGCTAGAGGTGACAGAGGGGTTACCAGGTCCAGTCCCCTATACAAACGTTCAGGTCAAACACCACACAACAACAGAGGAGACCACCAGCATCCATTTACTGCGGTGGTTTGAAAGAAAATGACCCCCAAAGAAAGTAGCACTGTTAGGAGGTGTGGCCTTGTAGGAGGAAGTGTGTCACTGTGGGGTGGGCTTGGAGGTCTCTTTTCGCTCGTTCACTGAGTGTGACTGTCAGTCGACTTCCTGTTGCCTCTGAGTGAAGCTGTAGGACTCAGCTCCAGTATTCCATCCGCCTGCACACCGTCGTGTCCCCCATCCTGATGACAATGGGCTGAATATCTGAAACTGTAGGCGAGCCACCACAATTAAATGTTTCATTTATGGGAGTTGCTGTGGTCATAGTGTCTGATATGAGGGTTAGGTTTATTAAGAGAAGGCCAAGGTGCATACAACCAAGCTGCCGTCCCCTGGTCCCGCTCATTATCTGTCTCTCTTTGAGCTCAGCTGTGCCCCCTCACCAGGAAGAGATCAGTCCTGGCTGGTTTCATCAGCGTTCACACTGAGGAGGTGACAGGTGTCAAGGAGTCAGTGCCCAAAGAAATCTCCTGCCAGCGGTGAGGAACTAAGAGATACAGAAGGAGTGGTCCTTAGACCAGGCCCGCAGGAGTCTATTCTGGAGTCCCAGTTCCGTCTGTCCTGTGGGGACACCCTAGCATCCCCAAAGTACTGTTCGGATCTTTTAGCTAGCAGTTCCACAGGTGTGCAGAGACTGGTAACAATAGTTTCAAAGCTTCGCCACAACCAACAAGCAAATAGTTAAAGGAGTTTGAAACGTTAGTTAGGTACTTATTTACAAATGTGCCCCTCAGATGCACGGTCTCCAGAACCTTCTACCTGTCAGCAGCTGCTCCTCGCCACACACAGCCAGTGGCTTTGCCTAAAGAAAGGAGGTTTCAGGATTTTCCGGGCCTGGAAAGATCAGCACACTGACAGTTCAGGTCTGGAGGACATCAGGTTGATAAAGTGTCCTCATTGTCACATCATAGAAGCCTTATGTCACACGGCACGAACAGAATGTGTCTAATACACACAGGAGCCAGCAACAATGGGCATCATTTTTCAGAGCTATTGAGGAATCCTTTTTTATTTAGTTATCATTTTTAAAGATTATTAAAAGGGTTTTTAAGTGTCTTTGCGTCCCTGCATGAGCTTATGTGCACTGTGTGCGTGTGTGTGTATGTGTATGTATGTGTGAGTGTGTGTATGTGTATGTAAATGTGAGTGTGTGTATGTTTGTGTGCATGTGTGTATGTGTATGTATGTGTGCATGTGTGTATGTGTATGTATGTGTGAGTGTGTGTACGTGCATGTATGTGTGAGTATGTGTATGTGTATGTATATGTGAGTGTGTGTATGTGTTTGTGTGCATGTGTGTATGTATGTGTGCGTGTGTGTATGTGTATGTATGTGTGAGTGTGTGTATGTGTATGTGTGCGTGTGTGTATGTGTATGCATGTGTGCGTGTGTGTATGTGTATGTATGTGTGAGTGTGTGTATGTGTATGTATATGTGAGTGTGTGTGTATGCAGGTGCTGGAAGAGGCTAGAGTGTGTCAGGATCCTTGAAACTGAAGTCACGGGCAGCTGTAAATCCACTGGACAAGGGTGCTGGGAACTGACCCGGGTCTTCTGCAACAGTGCTCTTAAGTGCTGAGCCATCTCTCCAGCACCTAGTTCTCATAGTTTCAACAGAGTTAGAATCTTCAGCTTGACCACCAATAGGTCTACAGTACTTACATAAATCCAAACATCAGACCCCTCTTATAAATAAGGAGGTCTGGTGACCTTTCCCCACCAAGTCCATCTAGAGGGTCCAGACCTGGAGGGCGTCTCTTCCTTTAGAATCCTTCTCCTTATCAGGACAGTCGCAGGGACTCATATTTCCAACATCTGGGGCTTTGTGACCTTTTGTGCTTGTATGCAGGTGGCTCTCAAGCTCTGTCTTGAGACAAAATTCACCAGTTTGGTTCCCAGATTCGGTTCCTGCCGATACTTGGGAAGTCCTGGAAAGAAGAGCTGCAATCTATCCCTGCTCATCGAAGGCCTCTTTTTTTCTCCCCAACCCTGCTCTCCTTCATCTCTCTCTTGGAGCACACGCTTGGAGGTCAGACACCCCTCTTGTCCCTTACAGGCCGTAGCAGGGCTCTGTCTGCTTCTTCCTCAGCTCTTCATCCCGCCTCTGGTCCACCTCACCATGACCACTAGTCTCTGGGTGTGGTCATATCAAGGGGGTACCTTGGACACAGGGACTTCGGGGATCTGTGCAGAAGGAGAGAAAACACGTACAACTTTCACGGGCCCTAAATAGTCTCGGTCCATTTAATTCACATGTAACAAGGGAGTGCAGGCCAATTAATGAGCAAAATAAATAGTAATCAATTATGATGATGGTGATTATGCTTTTGAGATGAGCCTGGGAAAGGATGACCAAGGCAATTTTTTATTCCAGCTCAGGAAAAGTGGGACGCCAGCTGGGGCTAATCAGACCTTTCATTACAGCCTTGAGCCTCATCCAGCTGCTGCAAAGAAAGCCCTCTCTGTCTGTGGCCGTGCAGGCCCGGCCATGGCTTCTACTTTTCAACAAGGACTGAGAGGTGGCGAGACAGACAGCTCTCGCCTTGGCACCACGGCAAAGCCAGCCTGGGAGAGGGCAGTGCTCACATCCGCGGCATCCCCTGGAGGATTCCTTTCCTTTGTTCTGGTCTCATGCATCCCAGGTCCAGCCTGGGCTACTGGACCCTGGACCTACTGGAGCCATTTGTGGGCAGCGGATGACTGGGGTCAGAGCATCTGGGCAGGGAAGGATGCCCTAGGGCAGAGTGTAGTGATTGGTCGGGAAGGGAAGATGGAGGGGGTGGACGTGCAGTTTCTGTACAAGGAACTCTATGTCCTTCCTGTATTTCAGTTGCTTGACTGCTGTGGAGATGCCACTGATAGCTGCCCACCTACCCTTGGGTCCCAGGGATTTATTTAATCAAGCACAGGATGGCCCTCACTGGCTCTTCTTTTTGCTTCAGCGTGACCTTTTCTGAAAAGTTCACTGAAGTCTATTGCTAGGTAGCTCCTGCCTCAGTTTCCCTCTCACCTGCTATAGGCTCCTGCCTGTCCTGCCTTTGTTTTTGCTTGCTATAGAGAAGCTGAGGGAGGCCTCTTGCTTGGTTCCCTGATGAGACAGTCACTCGTGGCAGGGTGGGGGGCGGACAGTTTAAGAGCTGATGGGAGGGGAACTCCCTTCTCTCTCTTCCAAGTTCTGATAGACAGATAATAGGGAACTGGGGGCCTAAAAAACACCCCAGTGTCAGCTGAATCAAGTGACTCAGAGTGCCCAGACGCATGTGTGCACACGCTAAGTCCCGCAATATCTAGAGGTGGTCTGGGTTGTCACTCCTGGGGTGAAGCGGGGAGAAGGGTGTGCTTGGACATCCCACATTCTGCACTAGGAATTAGCCCACCGCAAATGTCAAAGCCCAGAAGTTGAAGAGACTTGACTTTCTTTGCTAAGCAAGCATCTAAGCACCTCCCACATGTTGGCCCACAAAGTAAGTAAACCAGCAGTGACACCCCCCCCCACCCTACCCCTGTTAGCTACTCCAGAGAAATAGAGGCAAGAGACTGAGTTGAGTTTCTCCAGAAGCTAAGGCAAAAAGAGAGGTTACACGGGTCAGGGTGTAGCTCGAGTGCTTCTAAGAAGACCTGGGTCAAAAAAAACCCATAAAAAAACAGGCAGTGGGGCACACAACTGTAACCCCAGCACGTGAGTGCAGAGGCAGGAGGATCAAAAGTTCAAGGTCAGTCTCAGCTAAGTTCAAAGCTAGCCTGGGCTACAGAAGATAAGATCCACACTCACAAACCAACCAACCAGCAAAACAAGAAGAAAGGAATGCAGAATTCCCTTGAGAATGGCTAGAGAAGGTGCTCAGAGAGGGCAGGGGTCATCTGATAAAGCCTAGGTCTCTGGGTTCTTAAGGACAGGTGGTGTGTTGTAAACCCCCGGGAAACCAAAATGACCCTCGGCATTAAGTCCACTGCACCTGCCGCACACCTCAGCAGAGCCGCACAGACACCCATGCTGAGCCATGCAGCAGACTGGATCTGGGTTTCCCCCTGACAGCCAGTGACAGGCTGAAGCCCTACCACAGTACCGAGTACTGCAGGTGGCCAACCCCAGGAAGGGATCAAAATTCCAACTCTGAAATATGGGTTCTATCAAAAAGCCTAATAATTTTGCACCCTTGTAAAGTAAAATAAATAAAAATTTAAAAAGTAAAAGGAATCTCTGTGTTTGGGAAGCCAGCCGCACTCTCCCGTGGCTCAGCTAGGGCCTGGAGTGGGGACAGCCCCTCTGCTCCATTCTCTTTCTGCAGTCCAGAGCGGCCCTGGGCCAGGTGCTTTGCATAATCGAATTCCAAACATACCACAGAGCCCCAGGCCTTCATTCCCACTCTAGGGGTGAGGAAAGCAAGGCTCAGGGAGATTAAGGGACTTGGCTGAAGCCACAGAGGATGTCAACAGAGGGACTGGCATTGGAAGCCAGCTTGATCTTGACTGTGAGTCTCTTTGGAATGGGTCTCTAGATGGACAGGGGACCCTGCTGGGCTGACCCATCCAGATAACATTGACTAGATAGACCGGCCCAAAGGAACAGTAAGGAACCCTTGCTCTAGAGGGTCTTAGGCACTCTGGTCTGGGAGGAGCTGGGCTGAGCAGACTGAGCAGGCCTGGGGTACACTTCTGGAGGGGGTGAGAGAGGATGAACGTGGCTTCTTTCGTCACCATGTCCTCCACAGCTGTAAAGAGTGCCCTTGACTCTTTGACTAGGTTTCATAGAGTAATCTTGCAGGATTCATCAACTCACAATCAAGTCCTGCTGCTCTCTGAAAGTGGGGCACTCTAGAGACTGGGGAGTAAGGACTGGCTGTCAATCAAGTGTATGCATGGCATCCTTCGAGAAGCGCTGAGCTGAGGCCAAGGCCTCCTCTACAGAGCCCTGACTGGGATTCCGGGGCCCCAGGATTAGGCTGGTGTTTTGTTGGTTTAGTTCTTTGAGGCACTGAGGGTGGGAGCCTTGGCTTCAGGCAGGCGAGGCAAGCACACTGTTAGCTCAGCTTTAAGGACCAGGAAACTGAGCCTTAGAAGTTAGACCATTTGCCCATGCAGGGGCTGGGCCAGAGTCACACACAGTGCCTGGTGCTCGAGACCTGTCATTAGTGGTGAACGGCCCACGCGGAGGTATTAGCTCCCCAGCACTGTGGTCAGGACTGACTCTCCAGGGGTCCATGTCCTTTCCCCTGTAGCCCTGTCTGTGTCAGAGACCCAGCCCAGAAGGTCGCACCCAGGGAACCCCGTTAGTAAGGCAGATGGTGGCCTCTCCAAAGCCTGCACTAAGACACCGGGCCTCTCCTTTCGCTCCTTTGTTTTGTGTTTTGTTTTTTTTTCTGCCCAGACCCCTTCCAAGACCAGGAAATCCTCCCATGCAGACGCCCTCAGGCTGCTTGCTGCTGAGCCAAATTTCCTCCTCTCTCATCCAGATGAGATGAGGAACAGCTGGGGCCACCATCTAGCAAGATTCTCCAATGAACCTGAAGAGCCATTACATAACCAGCCTTCTCCAGCGGACATCACCCGGACTGGTTTCAGCTTCTCTCGGGGTCATTTAGTCCCAGCTTCCTTTGTGAGTAGTAGAAGCCCGGAAGCCCCTGTTCCTCCCGATACCGAGCTAAGAGCTCGGTTAGCCACAGCCCAGCCCTCCTTGCTCTGAAGACAAGGGGCTTTCTCCTCACGAGTGTTGTCAGAGTTCTTGGTGGCAGCAGCGGGGAGGAAAGGAGGTAGAGTAGGAACCTTAGAGAGGCCTGAGTTCAAATCTCAACTCCACCCCTTCTTCCTCTAAGCTGTGTGAATTCTGTGGCCGGTATGCTTTTTCTTTCTCTAAAGCAGAAGGAGCGGTCTTCCCATGAGGCACCGGTGCAGCCTTCCCATGAGGCACCAGCAGGGCCACCTGCGTGCCTGCCACCCGGTAGAAACAGGAAGTGGAGTGGCTGCTTTCTCTTTACTCCTGCCTCTCTTTAACACCCCCCCCCCCCCGCTGTAAAGTACGGATGCTGCACTCTTCCTTTGAATTACGCGAGCGTATGAACACTGTAGCGTGTGCTCTCACCGGCCTGTGTGTGATCGGACACAGGGCGTGTCCGTCATTCTGCGTGTGAACAAAGCAGCTCGCACCTCCCAGCGAGCAAGGCTCGCCTTTCTGCATGGAGAGTTTAGAGACTACACACTCTTCCAGGAGCGTCACACCTGGGACCCGACTCCTCCAGCTTAGGACTGGATCCATTTCTTCTACACAAAGAATTTTTCAAAGACATTTCTGTAAGACTATTGTCTTCATCTCCTTACAGAGATTCATAATTCCTGTATCCAGTGCCTAGAGCCTCTGTTCTCTCCATGCAAAATAATGCCAACGAGTGTTTATATTTAAGATTTTTTTCTTTGCATCTCTCTTGCCTCCCATGATACTTTAGATCTAGACATTTACATCTACTAGAGCTAGGCTGCAGTACCACCAATGCCCCATAGGTGACACCAGCTCACACACTTTGATAAACTTGTTAGGATTTGAGATTGTTTTCAGGCTGTGTGGAAGAAATTAGCTGCATACTTCTGGCTTGGAGCTGCTCAAGAATTTGTGAATAGCCTTTCAGAAGAAGGGAATCGCTGAGCTGGATTGCCTTCTCCAAGGCTTTAGTTGGCAAAGCACTTTCAAAGTTGATTTACAATGAGGAGTTCTCGAAAGATCCTGTTGTCCGTGGTATAATTTAGCCTCCTCTTACAGCTCCCAGGCTGTATGGAGTGAGCAAGCATGCCCAGCTCCTCGTGGGGGACACATCAGGAAACTTCAAGAGCATTGAGACCCCCAAATGCAATAGTTTTCTTTTCTTTTCTCCTCTTCTTCTTCTCAAGAGGCAAGTGTATCTTCTCTTGAAAGAGCTTCGCACCCTGCCTCACAGTGCAGGGTGGTTTCTCCTTATCTAGAGACAGCTGCCTAAGCTGGATGGACAATGCCCACTGGTGCTGTCCAGGCAAGCATACCCTGCCTGCTTATAAACCTTCTTTCACAGACAGAATGTTTTAGCATCAGTTTTCAAGCAGCTTAGAGTCAAAAGGAAGTGGTGTTGGATAGTGCTTTGGAAGTGAACCTTGGCCAACATGGCCTCCACCCATGACCATGCACTTGATTGAAGGGAGCTTCGTGGGGAGTTTTCCCTAGCATTTGCAGCTGGGCAAGAAATGGGGCGGGTGAGTTAGAGGATTCGCTGATGGCCTTTGCAGGACACCCTTAGGAGTGGCCTCTTGAGGTTCCTGTGCAGGGTGTTGCTTTGGTAGAAATTGAGTGGTAGTTTAGTGAATGGCAGAAGCCCGAGCATGCGTGTTCCTTCCCGCACACACACCCCTTCCCTCTTGCCAGTCGAGCTAGAGTAGCTTACCAGAGAGGAAATCACATCAGGGGCTCTCGAAAGGAGGTACCATTCGTAGTTCTGGAGGCTGCAGACACCATGAAACCATGGTGTTCTCTATTCACAAGGGCATGCTGGAGAGGATGAAGGGCTCCAAGGGAGTCCAAGCTGGGACACGTGGGCACGCTCCTGCAGCCCGTTACTCTTTTATCCTCCCTGCCTCTCTAATCTAGCCCCTGCCTGCCTTCAGCCTGCTGCTGTTAGAGCCGGCATGCCCAGCAAACTACCTGGACACTTAGCAACTTCAGGCAGCCATTTCCTCGTCTTCCTGTGACACTTGGGATCAGAGGAAGGCAGATGAAATACTGTAGGGCTGGCTTCCAGATGGTTGTGATCTTACCTGTGGAGACTCAAAGCCAGAAGGTCACTTGACAGCCGAGAATGGATTCCTTTAGAGGTCAGCGCCGGGGTGGCATGACAACCAGGCATTTCTTGCAGGAGTTGGGATGAGTAGACCAGAACGCTTGCCCGCTGTCACTCCTGTGTCTTGGCTTTCTCACGAGCCAGCAGCGCCAGAGCCTCTCAGCCTTCACAAGTGTCTCAGTCTACCTTCTCTTGCTGTGAAAATGTATCCAAGGCTCTGTGGCTTATTTGAAAAGCATTTCGTTTGGCTCACGGTTTTCAAGAGCATAATGGCAATGTTTGAAGCAAGTTGCTTCCACTCGGTGAAAAGTGAAAGGGCGGGGCCGTGGAGAGGGTAACAGAGCTTCTTGAGTAAGCCTGATGACCCGAGGTGGGTACCCAGAACCCAGGGTGGAAGGAAAGGACCCATTTTTACTCTCCACATGCTCACAGTAGTAAATGTGTATCACATGCACGCGCACACACACACACATGCACACACACAAAATAATAAATAATTTAAAAGAAGAAAAGTGGGAGGAGCGAGTGGCACAGGGAGGAGCCAGGGGGATTTGCCTGGGTTTTTACTGAGTTCTTTCACACCGATCCTACAAGGGAGACCCCAATCCTGCAAGAAAGGTTTTGACTACTCTAACTGGCCTAGGTTAGTTAGTTTGACCTCTCTAACCGGCCATCTGAAGTTCCACCTCCGAGCACTGTCACAATGACAACCAACTTTCAATGCGAATTTTGGAGGGGAAGAAACCACGTTCACACCACAGCAGCATGCATCCCGGAGCGTGAAGCCGAGCGCCCGAGCGCTGTGGTAAACAAGGCGGTCGCTACAGCACTCTCCGGCTTCAGCCGCAGCTGTAACGTGACATGCTTCACCACGTCTTGTTGGTCAGCATTGTCAGAAGCCCACACAGAGACAGGAGGGAGGGAGTGTGGACACTGCCCCTGCAGAGGATAGTCGAGGTCACATACGAAAACAACGTGTGTAGTGTAATGTCTTGGTGCAGCCACCTTCTGGAATAAGATTGCTTAGCCACTGTTCACAGACACCGTGAAAAGTGACCTGGAGGTCACACTGCTGTGCCCTCGTCTCTCTATTTATTCCATCGCCAGGGGCTAGACCCCGGCAATTCTTGGTATTCCGATGTCACTACCCACAATGCCATGCTCTGGAAAGCCCAGGCCTTCCCAACATTTCCACACTGAGCGGCACTGCGCAGGCATGGGGCTCTGTCGTGGGAGGTACAAGAGGTTTACTCTGCATACCTCATCTTAACAACCAGATATGTCTGTCTTCTGTTGCCCTTTCCAACATACATGTGTGTGCAACACACACACACACACACACACACACACACACACACATTTCCTCAATCTCCACACGTCTGACTCTTCCAGAGCTGGTAAGCTCCCACCCGACTCTGTTCACAGAAGCTGTCCAGACACTGCGTAGAGCCGGTATTTCCCGGAGCCCTTGAACAACTGAGTGCGCAGGCGCGCACAGTGCCAGCATTTCCCTGAGCCCTTGAACACCTGAGTGCGCAGGCGTGGTTACCCAGGCCCGTCAGCCCAGCACTTATTTTATGCACACTGATTCGGCTCCCACTCCACTCCAGGCACAGGGTGGCTGAAAGACATGCGGTTACATCCCGTGACTGTCTGAATAACACCTCGCGACTGCTGCCATCCCCTTGTCACCAGGAAGGTTTCCGGATACCTTACTAATGCAGCATGACTACCGTCATGGCTCCGGTGGTCCTGGCAGGAGCTTTCTGCGGCTTCAGTAGATTTGATCAGGTCAGCCATTTGGAAACCCTCTTCATGATTTCTGCTGTGAGCAAGCACCCCTGTGTTCTATTGGATTCATGGAAGTCTTCAAAATGACTCTTTCTTTAGTTCCAATTTTTTACATTTTATATCACTCCCACAAATGGAAAACTATAATCATTTTTCCATAAATAGAAGGCAACCCTAAAATTAAATTCATTTTCTAAACTACCCTGTGAATTTTTAGCTAACTACAGAAACTTGGGTCTGTTCCCACTCGGCACAGGACCTCCTGGACAAGGGGTGAAGTTACTCTTGCTCCACACTGATTCCCTGGGGCAATCTGGATAATGGAGAAAAAGGGGAGAGTGTTTCCCTAAGGGAGAGGGATATAATTTAATGTCACCACCCCACCTCCATACTCTCTACACTGCTGCTACTAATGCTTTTCATCTAAACCCGTCAGGACCACCAGGTTCTGCCGTGGTAACAAATAGTCCCCACAGCATCCTAAAGCAGAGATGATTTCATGCTCATGTATGCCATGGGTTGGCAAGGTCTCAGCGCATTCTTTTGTCGTAGATAGACACAGGGTCCATGTGTCAGAAAAGATAGAAGGGCATGAATATGAGCTGGCTTTCATCCCACAGCGACTGCTCATGGTCTGGTCATTCGCTAGCCCGTGAAGTGAGTCACTCGGCCAGCCCAGCCTTTACCTGAGCAGGACTGTGCAAGCCTGTCGTGCCTTGAAAGGAGGCAGGGTTATAATATTTATAAACAGTCAACTCATCTGCATTCCGCCACATACTCCGAGAATACCACTCAAAATAGCCGGAGCCTAACCTCACCAAGCCCAGCTCCAGATCACCTCACACACCTAGGCATTCCAGGCTGCCCTCCGTGCCCAGGATCCATCCCTGTGATCTTGCTCTGTGCTCGGCTCTTTCCTGCATCCGCTCTCAAGGCTTCAATGCCCTCTCTCTGCCTCTTATTCTACTAACCCTTCAGGAATATGTGTGCTCTTACAGCTTCACCAGTCCTGCAGATTGAAATCATGTGTGTGTGTGTGCGTGTGTGTGTGCGTGTGTGAATGTGTGTGTATGTTGTGTGTGTGTATGTGTGTATATGTGTATGTGTGTGTATGTGTGTATGTTGTATATGTGTATGTATGTGTGTGTATGTGTGTATGTATGTGTGTGTGTGTTCATCCACCCAGGATGATGCTAGAGATGGCAGAGCTGAAGTAAGGACCCTCTTGGTTCTTCAGGTCAGCATCACTGACACTGGCAGCAGGAATTCTCTGCCCTCTGGGCCTGCCCTGGGCATTGCAGATTAGCGCCCTGGACTTCACACTAGAGATCGGTGCTCCCTCTACCCTCTAACTGTGGTAATCAGCAGTGCTGGGGGGACATGGATTGTCCCTGTGGTGGGAAGACAAGATGTCCCTTTGTTGAAGACTAGAATTTACATGATGAGTTAGTGGCAGAAGGGGATTGGTGCATCCAGGCCTGGAGCCCTGTCACCTGTGTTCTGGGTGCTGGTGCATGGAAGCCGGGCTGGACTCAAAAATGACAGACTGATCAACCTATTGAGTAAATCACATGCTTTCTTATTACAAACAAAACTAACCAACAGACATCTTGTTCTGTATTCTATTTAACCTTTGTTGTAGGGAAAAGGAAGTATTTTGTATGCAATAGACCGTGCTAACCAGTGGGCTCACTGGTCACAGGTGATTGACAATAAGAGAGAGAGAGAGAGAGACACTGGGGAAGGCAGGGGACTGCACACAACTGGAGAATACTTGCACCATCTGCCGACCCCACCTTGAAGCGAGTCAGAGGCTTTCAAAACGAGGCGGCCTCAGTCTTCTCCTGTGTCCATGATTCGTCATTCCAGACAAAGACATTTATGAGTGGAGGTCGATGAAACGTACTATTCTGAAGGGCTGGCAGCCTCAGGATCTGGATGGGAAAGCTGTATGCACCAAGGTCCCTTTTGCTGTTTGAGATCCCTTTGTGGACCACACAGAATACCAAGTTCAGCCCTTGGCCTTGCAGACTTGCTACCTTACATTGCTCCGTGGTCAAGCTATAGGCTGGGATAAACACCTGTCACAGACACAGCCCTGGGGGACAATCTGTCTGAAGGGCTTTGAATACTCTAGAACCAGCCCTGGGGGATAGTCTGTCTAAGGGGCTTCGAATGCTCTAGGACCTCAGATCTTACCCAGATCCGTTGAGCAGAAAATCCCAGGGATGCTCAGAGAGTTGAGACCCTGAAACTCTTCCAGGGGATTCTGAAGGGACAGGTAGGTCCCTTCACAGACCTAGAAGTCCCTTTCTCCTCCCCTCCCCCAGGAGACTCCAAACACCTTGGGTGAGGGCCATATCACACTGTTTCCTCTTCCCCTGGTGTCAGGCTAAACCCAGCCAGAGAAAATGCTCTTTCAACATTCCCCGCTCCCCTCCCCCCAAATGGAGCCACCAGGAAGGATGGAGGAATAATGGCTTCCAGGCTTTTGTCCTGGATCGCACTTTAGAAAATTCTCCCTGGTATTTGTTGTACATTCTTGTACGGATTCCACGGTTCTTTGGGAGAAAGACAGTCAAGGTGGGCATGGGAGGTGATGGTGGGCACGTCACCAATTAACTACCAATTAGATTGGCAATTTAAGTGAAATGAGAAGGCTGAGTTCCAGGAAGCACTCAACCCCAGCTGAGCCCTCCCTGTGTTCTCTCCTTAGATTCTCAGAGGGCAAATGGGATGCTCCCTGCCTGGATGTTCTGGAGCCATTTGGTTCCCTCAGCACCGAATCAAGCAAATCTACTCATTATCCCCCCCCCTTTCCCCCCCTCCGCCCTCTACACTAGGAGCTTCCTCTGGGAGGAGAAAGGGACAGTGGGAAGGGGAGAAGGGTCTGTACAGCATTGTCTGTAAGGTTCTGATGAGGACCCAGTGTGTGACAATGGGCCACAGGTGCAGATGGTTGCAGTCTACCGTGGGACCAGGGACCGGCAGCTTTCGCAAAGTCTTGGTGGGCCCATCAGGGTCCACTGCTTCCCACTCCTGCCCCGCAGACCTTACTTCCAGAGCTTTTGCCTCTTGTTACTCTAACCCTGGCCAAGAATCCTCCCAAGGCCACCTGCACTCCTTGGGAACAGGTCCATAGTATGGATGTTAAGGGACGCTGATGACAGTGCTGAGGGACAGAGATGTCTCTGGACAGTTTGGCTTCTCAGAGCAAGCCAAAGGCACCCTCAAAAGTGCAGAAAAGGCACAGCGACCGTGTCAGGTGCAGACCGGCAGAGTACCAGGACAGCGACGGGGAAGCAGCAGGGTCTGTGAAGTACCACGAGGGGGTGACAACTGGGAGCTGTCACACTCAGGACTCGGGGACCAGGAAGGGGACAGTACTGCTGGGTTCCAGCAGGAACTGAGTTAGAGAAGGGTCAGCCAGGTAAGGCTTGTGACCTCAAGCAAGTCGGGCCTCTTTGGGGAGGTGGTGCTGAGCCAACCCTGTGAAGAAACACTAAATGGTTTGGCCCTTTTCCCTTCCTGCCTTTCCACCTCCTGAAACCATGGGAATGGGGGTGCTGCCACCTGAGGGGACTGACCTTCTGGACACAGAGCAGGCAAGGAGATAGAGTAGGTTAGGGCCAGCAGAGAGGGGGAAGTCAGAGGCCTTCAGAAGTGTGGCTTGATCCCATTGATGTCAATATTGATACCTGTAGATGCTTCCTGTCCACAAATACATCTGAAGTCATACAGCAAGGTGCCTACCTTCAACGTCTTCGGCCACAGTAGGAGGTGGAGGGCAGAATGGGCAGGGTTGAGGGGGTTCCGCACTGCACCCCTGGGCATCTGGGACTCTCGGGTAGTGAGCAGGTACCTTAACAATACGAACTGTGATCACAGGGGCCTCAGAAGGAGGCAAACAACCCCTACTGCTGTCCCCTAATGGGTTGGATGCCGAATGGATGGTGTTAGAGAAAAAGGATCGGGCAAGAGTGTGATCTAATTACACTAAACTAAGGGACACTGAAAAAAATGTGTCCTCATCAGCTCTGTAGTTCTGGGCCCTGGAGATGCCAAGACGAGGGTGTCTTTGCTGACTCTACCAGATGACAGCCCTGTCCCTGCAAAAGGCTCCAAGAACTGGGTGGGGAGGATAGAGAAGTTATGACCTGGAAGCCTGAGAGGCCACATGGGACAGCACATATGTAATGGGCATGAGGGAATACAGGACCCCAGGCCACACAGAGAGGTCAGTGTAGGACCCCAAAGACCCTTGAGCCCCAAGGAAGGAGGAGGGGCTTCTTTTCTGCTGCAGGACCTTGTGCTTCTGGAATCAGAGAGACAAAAGTCTCATTGCCAGTTCTGTCGGTTGGCCGTGGCCCTTGGACACATCTTACAACATATCTTGGAACCTCAGCTTCTTCAATCATCAAAACAGACAGATAACCCCACCTGCAGGGCTGCTGCAAGATGAGGCAGCAGATCCAACACGTCAGTGGCATCACGGGCCTCGTGGTTGCTGTGGGCCAAGCTTACGAGGGATGTTCAACCGGGATCCCAGGGCAAGTGAGGTAAAAGCCCCAGGGTCCCTCTCATTGGAGCCAGTGACTGTTGTACATTCTATAGTCACACAGTGTCCCCCTCGCCGTAGCCAGCTGTCTGACAGCCTATAAACAGATGGCGGGCGGGGTGGCCAGTGAGACAGTGCGGATGGCACTGAGCAGATCCAGCCGCACTTTTGAGAAAACAAGTCAGAGGCAGGCTGTGCCGATGGGGACCCCACGGACATCCTCGCCTGTGACAGACAGCACACCCAGAGAGGCCTCTGAGGGGAATCATGACATGTACCAGACCATGGTGTTCCTTGCCAAGAACCTTCTCCACCCTCAATTCCATGGCGCGGTGCCACGGGAATGCTGGAGATGTACGCGGTCACCCTGGCAGGCTCATAGAGCCGGCTATGCAGCCCTTGGAGGTCCAGAATCACAAAACGCTCCATATTCTCCGCTCCCTCCCATAAGTTCATGCCTGGCTCCTGGGTTCCTTCACCCATGTGTTGCCCTCCCAAGCCTGGAGCACTCAGAGACTGTTTAGGTGAACTGGCTAGGAGGTGGAAGAAAGGGCCAAGCACAAGGGGCTCCAGGGACCACATTCTAGCTCTGAACTCACTTCCTGAAGGAACCGAGCTCTGCCAGGGCTCTACCAAACTCCTCTCTTTCTCTTACCTGGGTGAGTCCTTCCCCTTTGTCAAGAGCCAGGGTAGGTGTCCCGTCTCCTAAAGGACTTTAAAAACAAAGTTTATCATCCTTTGAGCTGCACCTGTTACAGAGCATGTACGTGTTCTTTGGTTAGGGACTGATTGCAGCTCCAACACATATGCACACACGCACATGCATGCATGCATACATGCACTTTTCTATGCCCTTCAGCCTAAAACAATTGAAAATGAGGAGTGACTGTTGAGTGTTGGCAATCCCTAGTGGCAAGGCAGGCTGGAGTCCAGCAGTGCACGCTCCTGCATGTATTGAAAGAGTAAGCGGAATACCTGCGGTGAGGGTCAGTTTTCTGTCAACTCAGTAGAGGCTTGCGTAGAGGGAATGTCAGCTGAGGAATTGCCTTCATAGTATTGGCCTGTCAGCAAGGCTGTGGAGGTATTTTCTTGGTTGACGATTGCCTGCTACGGGAGGGCCCAGCCCGCTATGGGTGGTGCCGCTCCTGGGCAATGGTGTAGATTGTGTGGGAGGGCGAGCCTATCAAGTTGTGAGAACAGGAGCAGCATTCCGCCATGGCCTCTGCTTCAGTGTGTCTCGGGGTTCCTGCCTTGCGGGCCGCATGAATACAGGTGTGCGGGTGTCTCTTCTCCACAGTCGTTTTTCTTTGCACATGATAAGGGTAGGGCTTCTGGTTCACGTGGCAGACATATTTTTTAATTTTTTGAGGCACCCCCATGATTTCCTAGAATGGCTATGTTAATTTACATCCCTATATAAAATGGACAAGGTGCCTTCTCCTGCACATCTTCTCTGCTGGTGTGTATGTGCACTCATTGCTACCGTTGTGAGTGGCATCTCACTGGAACTCTAACTTGAATTCTCATGATGATTACTGGTGCCCAGCATTCTGTTGGCTATTTGTATATTTTCCTCAGAGAAATGTCTACTTGGCTCCTCTGCCCATTTTTAATCAGCTTGATTCTTTTTTTTTCTAATTTTTATTTTTATTTGCATTGGTGTTTTGCTTGCCTGCTTGCCTGTGTGAGGGTGTCAGGTCCTCTGGAACTGGAGTTTATACACAGTTGTGAGCTGCCATGTGGGTGCTGGGAATCGGACCTGGGTCCTCTGGAGGAGCAGTCTCTTAACTGCTGAACCTCATCTCCACACCTTTGGTTATTTTCTTGTTGTTGCTTTGTCTGAGTTCCTTGTAGGTTTTCAGTACAATTGCTCATCACATGCCTGCTTTGCAAAGAGATTCTGAGTAGTGACCCAGGAGCCCGCCTCCTGGGCCAAATCTCTCTTTACTCTCTTGAAACCCTGGGCGAGTGTGTTCTCTCTGAGGTTAGCTTCCCTCATCTACCTGTTAGGACACTCATATAAACTATTTCTCGGGGTTCTGGAAAAGGAAACTTTCAGTGCAGGCCCGAGAGAGCAAGTATCCACCAGATGCCACATCACAGCACCACATGATAGTGGAAAGGCAGTCCTCATGATAGGTTGGCAGAGAGAGGACGAGACTTCCGGGTGCATCATTTTGCCCTGGCACATCAGTGCCAAGCTAGCAGACTCTGGATGGAATGGTATCTAACAATGACAGTTACAGATGAGGAGCCCCAGAGATGGCAGAAGTAGCTTCAGATGGCATGAGCTGTGAAGTCATGAAGTCCTCTCAACCACAAGGCGCTCATGTGTCCCACCCCTTTGCTTTCCCCTCCCATCTCAGCGCTGCCGCTCTGACACTGGGGGGAACACTTGATGGGTTCAGACAAAGATCTGTTTCTTTGCTCGGATTTATAAGAGGAAGAAGGAAGAAAAGAAGAGCAAGTGTGCACGTGTGTGCTTGGGTGTGTGCATGTTTGCATGGTGTGTGTGTGTGTGTGTGTGTGTGTGTGTGTGTGTGTAGGCAGGAGGTCAGCCTTGGATGTTGATCCTCAGGAACCCTCACCTTGGGTCTCATTTTACTGTTTGTTTTTACTGAGACAGTCTCTTGCTGGCCTGGACCTCTCACCAGCTTGGCTAGGCTGCTTGGCTAGCACGTGCCAGGTCCACCTGTCTTTCTTGATACTGAACTTACAAGTGTGCCTCGCCACACCCATCTGTTCTGGGGATTGAACTCAGGCCCTTGCTGTTGTTCAGCAAACACCTTACCAGCTGAGCCATCCCCAAGTCACCAAAGGAACAAGCTTCACAGAGCCTCTGCAAGTGATGGCATCTTACACGGGATTCAATCCATCCGGCAGATCCTCGGGTTAACTGGGCCATCATTCCCATTCTGTGGGGGAGAGAAACAAGAGTCAGGGAGGAAGTTGCCTAGCTTTACGGAGAGAGGACAGGGCTGGGACCAGATCCCCTTTCTGCCTAAGTTCCCCCACAACTGCCCCAAACACCGTGGCCACGCTGGTGAGATTTTAAAGGAACATGCCATTTCTTCTCTGGAGAGAAGAAAGCTGCTTGGGCTGACAGTGGTCTGACACTGATGTTCATCCAGCGTGACACCCTCTCGTGGCTCCCATCACCTCTGTGGTCAACAATCAATGAACACACTGTGCTGATGGACTCCTTTCCTTGAGGCGAACAGTCAAGCTTCACTTCTAAGTTCTGTTCAAGAAGCCGAATCCACCCATTTGCTTCTCTGTTTCTTTCCCTTCAGCTGATCTCTGGCTTAGACGCGGTACCGGGCTGCAGGCAATCACACCTCCTTTTTTGGCAGCATCTTCGCTTTGCCCTCCCCAAGGCCCTTCTCACCCATCACCTGCCAAGCCAGGGCTGTGCATTCAAAGGGGGCAGACTTGACAGGTCAGTCAAACCCAGGTCAATAGAACTCAAAGCCCGAGACTTAATTTAGGGCCCGCTCCCTGCCTTCATGTACTTTGGCACTTGTATTTGTGGCTATCTCTCTGGCATGGAGCTCTCTGCCAAGGTTATTTTCATGCTTACTGACACCCCTGTCTATTCTGGGAGTGTATCTCTGGAGAGAAGCAGCCTGTGCCCAGGTCCCAGGGCCTCTGGAATGTGGTGTTGGTCCACGGCATGTTGGCTTTCTGGGTGGGGGCTTTGCCATTCGTGTGTACTCAGCAGAGACCTAGGACGCTTCTCCCTGCACATGCTGGGGGAACCTTGGTGCTCCCAGCTTCAGCAGACGCACGTGTTTAAACCAGTCAACCCATCAATCTCGGAAAATGAATGCTACAGTATGGAGGAAACTTGAAACACTATTCAAGATGGAAGAAGTCAGACTCAAAAGGTTGCATAGCATGGGATTCCCTAAAATGCCCAGATTAGTCCAATCTGTAGAGAAAGACAGGAGAGTGGTGACTGCTGGGACCCAGAGAGTAGCAGTGTGTGTGTGTGTGTGGGGGGCGGGTTGGGGGGTGACTGCTTACCTTAGCCCCTTTTCCATTGTTATAACAGATACCCAAAACCAGACAATTAAGGAAAGTTGATTTACTCAGAGTTCTGGAGGCTGGAAGCTTCTGTCGGGAGCCCACATCTGAGGGGCTTATGCTAGAGGAAGGCTGAGGGCTGAAGAGCTAAGACACAAGGGTCAAGCTGGTTTTGTGACTGCCTGTCACGGGCACAAACCCACTCTCACAAGGAAGGCATTCCTCTCTCTCAATGACCTCTTCACCCCTCTGCCCCAACTCCCAACACCACCCTAGTGCTAATCTTATTTCAGCTTGAGTCTCAGAAAGGACCAGAAGCTGTGTTCAAACCACAATACTGCTTCAAGAGTGGGAAGTTCCCTTTTGAAACAAGGGAAATGTTTGAAATCAGGAGGTGGTAGCTTGGTTGTGTGTTGGGCATGCTGATTGCCTCTGGGTTGGGTTGTGTTGATTAACTTTCACCCCAATCTCAAAAACAAGCAACCAAATAAAACCCAAAACACTACACTACAGAGGGACTTGATTGAGACAATAGTGCTTCCTTCACACTTCAAGATGTAGAAGAAGGACAGGAAGAAATCCAAGCCAAAGGGAAGGTGGGGTGGGCAAGGGTGAGCCGTCCTAGGCATGGTGAACGTCTGTGCTGGGATTCCCTCCGTGTTTACTCAGTTGGTAGAAGTGGCTTCAACTCCAACTTGAGAGTCCCAGCAGCTCAAGAATAGCCAAAGCCCGAGCTCCTCTAGAATGCACGTGTCCAGAGCTGGAACATGCTGGACTGGTGTTGTAAAAGTGCTCTGTGAAAGGCTGGAAGCACTTTGCCCCGGGATCTCTCAGTGTCCCCTGTGGAATGTGGAATGATGAGGTCCCCTGCAGGGCTTCTCTGCCTGACTGTGCACACCACGTTCAAGATCAGCTTCTCTGGAAAGAAGCAGGTTGGCAAGTCTCCCAGGCCTCTGCTTCCAGGAGGACCACGACGGAAACAATTCCATTCAGAAAAGTGTGGCGTTCATGAGCTTCCAAAACAAATGAGAGATGTCTAAACAATTCATCACACAGCCACCTCTTTACCTAACGTTTCACGCCCTTCTGTTTCCCCACGTGGGCCCTAAGGACAGTGTCAGCTAAGGAAGCCTCAGGAATCTCAGCACCTAGACAGGGAGACAGACATTTTTTAATTACAGAAATATCTTGTTTCTAATAGGATATGCTGGAAAAGGAAAGGGAGTCATATACAGGTGCAGGAGAATAACTGGCTAATCACAATGGCAGTCAGATGAAAGGAACTCTGTTTTAAGATTTTATGTGTGTGTGTGTGTGTGTGTTGGTTTGCACACAGGAATGCAATGCCTGCAGAGGCTAGAAGAGGAGGTCAGATGCTCTGGAACTGGAGTTACAGGCAGCTGTGAGCCATCTAATATAGGTTCTAGGAACTGAATGTGGGTCTTCTCTGAAAGAACAGTATGCACTCTTAACTGCTAAGTCACCTCTCCAGCCCCAGAGAAGATGTCTCTCAAGGTCATGACATCTGATATAAGGTAGTTGGCCCAGCAAAGAGAAGAGAAGACATCCACAGAGAAGAGAGGGATTTCCCCACTCCCGCCACACACACACCCATCAAGGTGCCAGGAACTGAAGTGCCAGTGCCATTGAGACAGTGACAGACAGAGTAGAGGGACAAACCATAAAGGTGAAAAGGCTCAGAGCCACCAAGGATGAAGCAGGGAAGCGGAGGGCTAGTTATACTCTCCTCAGTCAGGAGATGGCGATCTCAGATGCCCACCGGGATGGAAATAGAGGCTAGCTTTGAGACTTGAATGTTAGCTCATCCCTCAGTCCCCAGCCACAGGCAGGAAGATTCCAGAATGGAACCCAAGCTGCTATTTTATCTCTCCCGATTCACTGTAGATCAGCAGATCTCTGTCTCTGATAAGCTCGTGGGACAGGCAGTCAGAACCCCAGTGCAAGCCCTTTGAGGACAAGGGCGCTCCATTGCTGTGCACATGTAGCAAATGGGAATGTGCCCTGGCACCCGGGTTTCTGGAGACAGCGGGGAGACATCTTTAAGGAGGTTTAACTACAGAGAGGCAGTCTGACCTTCGAGAGACACAGCTATCAAGATACAGCTGTAGTTTTCTTGCCGAGGCTCAGTAGTGGGAGCGGGAGGATTTTGTCTCCCAGGAAGCCTCTTCTGGTCATATTGCTACACATCTTAGGCATGTAAGACTAATTCTCCTTCAGTGTTTACTTCTCTTACCTGCAGGGTCTTTCCTCACATGCCAGGAAGCTTGGAGAATTCTGTTGGCTTCCACGGCTACCATTTATTTATTGTATCTGATACATGTTAGAGCCTATGGGCGTCACAAGCATGGAGAGAGATAGGCATCTTTAGCCATAGTTTCAAGAAGAGCCCTGAAGCTGAGAAAGGCCTGAGTGTTTTACGACTCAGGTGTTTGGAAGTTCCAGAATTAAACTCCGGTCTTCTTGACCGATTGGACCGGTGCCCTTTTGATCCCAGTTCACAGTTGGTCTATCTAGGGCCTCATCTGTCCCTCCACCCAGCTGGGAGATCTTAAAGAAAGGCCTTGATTACCTTTTTCTGTTAAAATAAAGGAGTTGTTTGATTTAGGGTTTTCAAAAGGGCATCTCCATCTCCATCTCCCATCCAGTGGTCCTTGATGTGGTTAAGCTTCTGAGAAATCAGGTCATGGAGATCTGCTTAACCTCCCATAGCCCGGATTTCTCCACACCCATACGACCATGGAATCTCTCCTGTACAGTTCCCTAGTTGTCCCAGGACACTGGTGTTTCAAGGCACATAATGAAAAGCACCAGCGTTTCAGGCCTGATTGCTGTCTTTCGTGTGCCATATTGAGTGAGCTCTGGGGGTGAGATGACTAAGTTAAATGAATCCCGCCCTCAAGGAAACCTGAGCGGTGAACTATACACTGACCTCAATGAACCATGCCGAGCACTCAGACTTGGGGAGCAAGAATGTATTCAATGGGTTAGGGCCTGGAGAGAACGCTGGAGTAGAAATCTGGGGTTCACAGTGCACCTAAGGTCAGAGGCAGGGTAGTAACAGCGGAGAGCTAACAGAAGAAGTCATCAAGTTGGGGCCCAGAGGAAAGCAAAAATGACCATAGAAGAAGAGATGCTGAAAACTCTGAAGTCAATGATGGGGCTGAAGCTAGGCACTGAAAATGGCAGTGGCTTGTCAAAGCTGAGTGGGAACCAGGCACAGGGGGAAACATGCATCCTAGGCTATCTTGGAGATCACTGCTCCCTAAAGGCCATGAGTTCATGGCGTGAGGACTCCCCCCTCCTTCTTTCTTGTATACGACACATTTAAACTCCATGAACTGCCTTTTCCAGCCACGTTCTCCTACTCTATAAGGGGCTGCTCAGCCGAGTGCTAACTAAAAAGTGTGAAAGATGTGATCAAAGAGGAAAATCCAGTCCTTTCCACTTACCCTTCAGTTTTCGTTTCTTTTTTTAAAACTCAAGTTTCAAAAATTCACCTGGCACTCTGCTTTTTTTTAGTTGGGAATTCTTTAGGATGCCAGTAATTGTAAAGTCCAGCTAAAAAGAATAAAACAAAAATTTTACCCTTTGGGACAGAAATGGTCCAGAGCGAGGGAGGAACAATCATGTCTGAAGGTTTCCTCTTGCCTCATAGGCCCTTCAGTTCATGTTATCCACACTAAAGAATTTAGCTATCTGGTCAACCCAACTATAGTCTTCTATAGTCTTCTCCATATGGGACTACTATAGTCTTCTCCCTACTGGAGAAAGTTTTTTCTCACACTAGCATATACTTGAAGCTAGCTAGTTCAGAAGCTCAATAGAGCCAGTATTCTCTGCCTTTTCTTCTCCTCCTCAAGATGACAGCTATGGATTCATCCGCTATGTCTGTGCTCAGGGTAGAAATGAGGGGGACGATCCCAAAGCTCTCTCATGTACACAATGTCTAGAGTGTGTCATGTGGGCACACTCAATGCAAGGGCATCTTGGGAAAGTGGTTCATCACCAGAAACTGAGTGCATTGCCTCTCTGAACAAAATCAGGGTATTGGCATCAAGGAAGAAGGGCATGGTTACTGTATCTGTCAAGCACAGTGTCTGCGATGCATGGGCAGTATATTTCTGCTGCCTCTTTGGGTGGAATTTTCATGATATGGCCCCCAAAACAGAATTCAGCTTCCAAATAATGATTGCTTTTCAGAAACTTCTGCAAGCAACCCTTATGCGTGATACAGAAAGCATTTTACTGTTTAGATTATTTCAATGGACTCTGTCGCAATTTAAGGGTATTTTTAAGGCTCCAGGAAAAAACACAACTTATTATGTGCCTTAAACACTACCCGCAGCAAACTCCAACCGGAACACTTAAAGTACGGGACAGCCTGTGCTGTCAAGGCTGCGGCTCTCCGCCTTTCTAAGAAGCTGGGCACCAGCAGCATCCTTAGCATCTCTCGTGTTTCCCAGGAGGAGGGGTGGGGATAGGACTGCTTGTTTCATTCAAAAAAATGCTGAGGCTATGTCAAAGGATGTTTCAAAATAGATACACAGAGAAGAACACCAAGAGCAAGGAGAGCCAGCTAGGGCAAAATACAGCTGTGTTCTGCTTGGGGTTCTGTCCTTTTGTTTCCTAAGGCATTTGCATAATGAAGGTCTGGTTCCCAGCCTTACCCTTGCCTCTACCCCTGGACTCTGAAATAGGATAATGCCCCTGTGTGAAGTGCTTTCTACGCTTCATGGAGCCTCACAGCTGCTCTCTCTCTGGAGAATGAGAACGCTCCTTCCTCCATCCTGTAGATAAAAAAGCTGAGGGTCCAACAGTCATGTTAACTTGCCCAAGAATATCTCATAGAGATGCGCCACTCAGCTCCTGCAGACTGTTCTCTAAGCTTAAGAGACCGAACTCCGTCAGAGTAATGTGGAAAGTTGAGGGCAGCCCACTTGTTGGCATGGCTGTATGGCAGGAGCTGAGTCCACTGCTCTGCTACCAGCTCTGACCCGATATGCCAGGGCTGTTCTCAGCTCCAGCCCTTTTATTTTGACAATAAGCATATGGCAAGTGAGCTAGTGAAATTGTAGCTGGGCTTCGAGTCTTTGCTGTCGCGCCTGTAGCCAGCAGCGCCATTTCAGCAGAATTCTAAGACTGTTGTGTAGTGGTTTGCCCTGCGGTCTGCTGGATTTTAACCTTGCCCAAAGCCTCCCTCTGGGTCAATGCTCCAGTTGCTTGGTGTCTCCTTTCTTCTTCTCAAAATCAAGTCTATTTCATGATTTTCTTTTTCTTTTTAAAAGAGACTTGCATATTTTCATTGTATGTGTATGGATACCTTGCCTACATGTAAATATGTACACAGCACACATTCTTGATGTCTACAGAGGTCAGAAGAGGGGCTGGGATCCCCTGGAGTGAGAGTTAAGGATGGTTGTGAGCTACCGTGTGGGTGCTGGGAGCTGAGCCCGGTTCTCTGAGGGAGCAGCAAGTGCTCTTCCTCACAGAGCCATGTTGCCAGCCCCTCTCAGAGGTTTCTTGAGAACACTAAATAAAATTCTCTGCACGAACATCTTAGCCCACTGCCTAGTGTAACTTCAGCTCATGGTCAACTAGCTCTTGGATCACCAGATGCTCTTAGTTCAAGAGTAAAGAAAATCAAAGTGGTTTGTCCAGACCACAGAGCTCAAAAGCAACAGAGCCCAAAGGGTAACCACACCTCTCATTGGCTCTGTCTTGCCCAAGCTCATGGTTCTTCAGTAGCAAGTGAACCGGACCATCTCTCTTGGCAGCAGCAAAGTCGGAGAGCAGTGTGTACTGCCAGGAGAAGATCTACTCTTTCCTTCGGAGGCCAAAACCTCGAGGAACGGGGTCTGGGTGGGCCAGCCCCTGAATGAAGGTGACTCTCAGTGTCCCTTTCTCCCTGGACAGCAAGCCCATGGGCAGCTGCATTCCTGGGCCCCTGAAGGGAAAGTCGTAAACTTGGGTCCTCTTGAGCAGGCATCCAACACTCCCTCAGTACCTCCCGGAGGTGTCCGCACATCGTAAAGCATTTCTGCTTGGCGTGGCAGCTGCTTTAACTTTGCCAAAGGTTCAGAAACAACAAGACACGCGGGCCGGCTAGCTATGCCTGTGCAACTCAACGGAATTTCAACCTCTGAGGTCTCCATCAGAAAATATTCTGAGCCATTTCCCCAGGCCAATACAAACAGGCTTCGAGGAGAAGTGGTCCAAGCATTCCTACCTACTTCAAACAGGCAAGAGCTCCCGCCCCTGCTTTGGGCACCAGAAAAGTACAGCATGTATTGTACACAGCACAAACAGCGCAGCGAGGTGGGCAGAACGGTTTGGTGGGGGAAATGTTCATGAGAACATTGAAATAGATGAGCAGGGCGCTGCCTTCAGAGGTAGCGGCCAGGGTCCCTGGCAGAAGGTTCAGAGCCGGACGTGGTCAGCATGGCTCTTTACTTCTCCGGATACAGGCACTCCAGTGGAGAGACAGGGTGCTTAGCCAGCGTTTGTGGTAAGTTTTATAAATTCCCATCTGTGTGCACAAAGTAGGCAATTCTCTGCCACAGGGCCTGTGGGTCAGGGATGGACATTGTCTGTGTGAAATCAGGTGCCAATAGAGCCAAGCAAGAGCTGGAAGCAGTGGTTCTGATTCCATGCAGGATGTGGAGAAGTGACTGATGGGGGAGAGAGAACTCCAAGCGTGGCAAAGAATAGCTGTATCCAAACACTCCTCTTCCCACTCTCTAACTCTGCAGCTTCAGCTGAGCTCCCTGTCCCCCTTGAACTTGATATTTTCATATGAAGAGTTAGATTGGTCCAATAAGGAACTGCATGCACACACTTCACACTTTGCTTGTGACCAGCACACGAGAGACACACATATAGTGTCTTAATGAGTGAGCAAACTAATGATCAGGCGTGTTAAAATGGAAACCAAAGTTCTGACGGGGCATTTATGGGGGCAATTACTAAGAGCAGGCTCGCTTAAAGCCTCGGTAGATATCGTCTATGAGTTTCTGAGCATACGGATGAAGCCAGGAGATATCATCTGAGAGCCAACAACTGGGTTATGGCACTCTGCAACGAAAACCTCCCGAGCCCGCCAGGTGGTGGCGGCGGTGCACACCTTTAATCCCAGTACTTGGAAGGTAAAGACAGGTGAATCTCTGAGTTCAAGGCCAGCCTGGTCTACAGAAGTGAGTTCCAGGACAGCCAAGGGTACACAGAAAAACCATCTAAAACAAACAAACCCTCTCAAGTCCTCCCTGGGCTGAGAATAAAAATCTCCTGACTATGGCATTAGCATACAGTTGCCTCCTCTGGATGAACCTGACTGGACTTAGGATGACTTTGACAGAGAAAGAGCGACAGAAGGGACCACGTGCTTCCCACTTCTGGACATTCTGGCCTCGGAGCTTCTGTCTAGTTAGCTGGGGTATAGAAAAGAAGGAAAGAAGGGAGGAAGGAAGGAAGGAAGGAAGGAAGGAAGGGAGGGAGGGAGGGAGGGAGGGAGGAAGGGAGGAAGGGAGGAAGGAAGGAAGGAAGGAAGGAAGGAAGGGAGGGAGGGAGGGAGGGAGGGAGGAGGGAAGGAAAGGAGGGAGGAGGGAAGGAAGATGATTTTTAAAAAGTCACAGTGGTCGGTCTGCCCTTGGGAATGGGATAAGGTTTATAATAATGAGAGAGGCAGGGGAGCAAGGACTTCACTCTGGTCTCATTACTTTTGGGTCCATGTACGTTTGTGTGCATTTGCTGGTGTCCGAAGGTGGAAACTCAGACCATCCATCTCCTGCCTTTTAATCTGCTCCTGTGTTTTCACGGTACTTAGAAGCAAGCCTCGGACACGCTGCAGCTGTGCTCCTCGCTAAGCTACAAGCTACACATGCCCGGTCTTTGGCAGCCCATGCTGGCCTCAAGCACCAGGTGCTCCTGCCCTGCCCTCCAGAATCTTGGGGATGTAGGTGTGTACCCCCACACCCCACTAACCTTTCTTGCTTTTTAAGATCTGCACTTTAGCTATGATTTTCTTCTAAAGCTGCTCCCGCCACTTCCCACACTTTTCATACGTCGTCTTCGTTGCTCCCTCCTGTCAGAACACTTCAACACTGCTAACACTTTCTTCTTTGCTGCACGAGTTATGTGGAAGAATATCCTTAACATGAATATGTATGGCTTTCCTACATGCCTTTTTGATATCGATTTCTCACAGTCCTATTGATGTTAGGGAATGTGCTCTCTAATTTCCCGTGTTTTAATTTTTGGAAAATTGAGAGAATATGGTCTATCTCAATGATGCGTGATGTAAAAGATACTCACCTGCAACCGGACCAGAGTACCGCTCCTCAGAATCACATCTTCTTCTCCAGGGCCGGCTTCATGTCGCTCCATCATTACAGAGGTGCTCAGTTCTCTGGCTGGAAAGGTAGATCTGCCCCATGCCCTGCATCCCTGCTTTTGCTCCTGCATCTTTTTCTAGGCTTCCATGAACATTCAAAATGCTTACATCCTTTTGACCAACCGGCAGGACTTGTACCATTAGGAAGTAACTTGTTCCATTTTGGGGGCTGCTATCTTCTCTGAAACCTGTTTACTGTATTAACATGTCCATTTGGTTGGGAACAGTGTGCCTATCTGTTACTGGTCTCAACCTTAACCTATTGGTGTCAGAATTCACCATATATTTCTGTGGTCAGTATAAAGTTGCCTTTGAATGTAAGTACTTAGACATTTATATGTCATTGATCCTGTTGATTTTTTAATGTGATTGAGTTTTGAAATTTTTTTTATTTTTCATCTATTCTTTCTTTTCATTTCCCTGTCTTCCTTCAAATTAATAAGCTTTATGATACTTTTTTCTATATTGTCTTAGTATATTTGTTATCCCTATGATTAAAAGAATTTCTTAGGATTTGCAGCAAATTTATTCCAGTCTAGTTTTAAATGATTTTATGGTATATGACACAACATAAGACTCTTAGAAAAGAATACTCTGTTTCCTTACAGCCATCAACAGTTTTACTGTGGTGTAAACCAAACAGCCTCTTAGAACCCACTGGCCTCCAAAGAGACTTTGCTAGTAAGGAAAATGGTCTTCCTTCTCGCAGACGGTTTCCACAGCCGATGTCCCTGAGTCTCTTCAGCTCATCTACAGTCCCATCTCGCGACATTCACTGCTTTCATACTTTAGCCCCTCCCATTTTTCTTCCTCTTTTTCCAGGATAGATTTGCTGGTAAGTAACTCTTTTACATTTTGAATGCCTGGGGAGTCCTTTAGCTTATTTCTCGTTCATAATATTTGGTACTCTCTATACAATATTTCTTTTTCTGACTTTTTTTTTCCATACTGGGAATTGAACTCATCATCCTGCATAGTCCAGGCAAAAACTCTGCTCTTGAGCCACGGAGTAGCACCGCAACTCTGGTTTTTTGTTTGTTTTGCTTTGTTTTGTTTTTTCGAGACAGGGTTTCTCTGTGAAGCTTTGGTGCCTGTCCTGGAACTCGCTCTGTAGACCAGGCAGGCCTCAAACTCACAGAGATCCACCTGCCTCTGCCTCCTGAGTGCTGGGATTAAAGGCGTGCGCCACCGCCACCCGGCGACTTTTTCTGTTTTTATTGTGAGACGGGGTATCACAAAATTACTCTGGCTGGTCTCAAACTCGCCATGTGGTTCAGGCAGGTCTTGAACTTGTGATCTGCCTACCTCATCAGTCGGACAGCAAAGCTTACAGACCTGTGCCATCATATCTGGCTTCCGCTTGTGTAGTGAGGAGGTAAGCAGGCCTGCTTTTCATCCCACCTGGCTCCCGCACACCTAGCTTTACACCCAAAATAACAACACACAAATTATATTTATTTAAAAACTGCTTGGCCCATTAGCTCTAGCCTCTTACTGGCTAACTCTCACATCTTGATTAACCCATTTCTATTAATGTGTGTAGCACCATGAGGTGATGGCTTACCAGGAAGATTCTAACCTATGTCCATCTTAGGCCGGAGCTTCATTGCGTATGACTCACTTCCCTTCTTCCCAGCATTCTGTTCTGTCTACTCCACCCACCCATGTTCTGACGTATCAGGTCAAGCAGTTTTTTTATTAATTAACCAATGAAAGCTACACACTTGTTTGTTTTCTCTTTTTAACAGATTTTAAGCAAATTAAGTAGCTTGGTGTAATTGCCGCTGTGCCTCTTGTGCTAAGATGCACCTTTGTATAGTTCTTAGAAAACCCAAGAGAACCAAGTTGTGGCTCTTCTCTGGTTTCTGTGGGGCATAAACTGGGCAGTGGCTTAACTGGGTGGACCTGGCTTGCTTCTTACCTGAGCCTTTGAGCAAGAGATGCTACCCATCCAGCGGTTATCTGAAGGCTTCCTCAGGGTAGCACGACTCTCTGGCAGGTTGGTGCTGGCTGACCAAGATGCCTCTGTTCTTGGAGATCTGTCCCCAGAGATGCCTGAGTTTCCTCACATGGTGGCCACCTTCTCTCAGACAACGCAGGGTCTACAGCAGAAGGGGTTATGTCGCCCAGCGTCTTTTCCACACTCTGTGGCACTACAGACCAGTTCAGACCTGGTCTGAGAGGAGATTATCCAAGTGCAAGAATGCCAGGGGAGGAGGGTCTTTGGTGGCCTTCTTGGATGCAAGTGACTTAGATGAGGGTGATGGGGATGGAGAAAATTGGTCGGATTGGACATATAAGTGGGGCTGACAGAATTAAGTGTCAGGGCATAAATGAGTTTTGGAGAAAAAGAGGAACCAAGAATGATGACAAGAGTCGGCTCTGGATCAGTGAAAGGGTGAATATTATTCCCTGGGATGGTACTGACCCTGGAAGAGTTTCAGCTTTTGATACGCTAAGGAGAAACAGCAGGTACGCAGCTGGCCTTGGAAGCCCCAAGTCCAGGAGATGAGCTATAAATAGCATTAAGGCTCTGAAGAGAAATGGGAAACCCAAATCATGAGTTAAACTGAAAGGAAAAACGGCTCATGGGACATTCTTCAAGAACCTGGAAAGGGGAAATCAGGGATGCACTCCAGCCCAGGAGTCAAAGTCTCTGAAGGAGGAAGAAACAGCAGAATGAGCCTGTGGGGTGGCAGGCAGCATGGAGACTAAGTGAACTTGACCAGGGCTGGTCCAGGGTGTGGCAGGTCCTCAGGAGAGACTGGCAGGGACAGGCGTGGTGGTGTGTGCTGTGATCCCAGCGCTCGGGAAACGGAGGCAGACAAGCAATGGTTAAATGTCACCCTCATGACATGGTGAGCTCACAGTCAGCCTGGGATACATGAGACTCTGGAAAGACAAAGCGGGGGTTGGATTATATAGAATAGAGGATCAAGGAAATGGAACAGAAGCTAAACGGAGAAAAAGAAGCCCAAACCTAGAGCACTTTGCTTCAAAATGGAAGAAAACAGCAGCCTGTATGCCAGTAGAGCTATTGTTACCGTCTTCATTTAGACTTGCTTAGCTGTGATCTCCACTGTTCAAACATGGATTCGTCATCCTGGTGCCTTTGTTCCCATCTCTTTATACAATGTTTCTTGTCTCTCTCATAAAGGATTAACACAGAACTCGATCTGCTACCCTTTGCTCTCCTCTGCCTTCCAAACTTTGATGCTGAGAGTTTTAGATGTTTCTGTGTTTGTTTGTTTTTCCCCTCAGACAGGGTCTCACTACACAACTCTGGCTGACCAAAAACTCTCTGTGTAGACCAGGATGCCCTTTAACTCGTAGAGATCTGCCTGCCTCTGCCCCCGAGGGCTGGGACTATGTATGTGAACATCCCTGCTGGCTCTATCTATATCTATCCTTCCAGCTGTAAAAAGCTTGCCTAGACCTCAATCTCTTGCTCCCTCAATTTTCCTTTTATTACCCTTGTCCTTTGAGTTTGGGCCGTTAACACTCTTCCTCTCCACCCACTCTGGCTTTTTCTCCATCCACACCTAACACTGATCTCCTTTGCTTGCTAACAGGTTGAATCCAATAGACTAACATTCATCTAGATTGCTGGGGCTCAATGAGTATCACTCATGTCAGGCCCTGTGATATTCTGAAGGTCTCTCATCCAGCTATTTGTGTATTTTCATCCATCCCACGCTTGTTTACCAAGTGCCTGTAACTGGAAATCAGCACCCTAGACTGTGGAGACGCAGTGAGAGGGAGATGACAATGACTGAGAAAGACAGAGAGCACTGCCTGTGTAGGACAGCGGTCACAGGACTCTGGGTGGAGAAAGCGCTACAAAAGGAAGTGAAGTGGGGAGGAGCTGGAACTACAGACACAGACAGTCCCTGTGAGTGCTCAGGGGTTCTGGGACAACACCTGTGTGGAGGAAGGGAGAACATGAAACTGTGTTCAATGAACAGCCTTATACATCTCATGGGCGACCGGAGGAAATTGTCAGAACGGGACTCAAGTGGATTGTTTTTCAGATGGCCACAGCCTCGGCCCCTGCATCCTTTCTTTTTGTTTAGCCTATACATTCCTGTGATGTGACATTTTAGAAGTCCCACCCCCATGCCTCCAGGTCAGTTGTGGCTCATTAAGAAAGCCTCGTTTTATATGTCAGACAGTTTTTAAAATTTCCTTTTGTTATTGTTTTTATTGCGCTATACATTTTTCTCCACTCCCCTTCTGATGTAGGAGGGTCTTCTGTCTATGTGTTACTTTCATTGGTTAATAAAAAAAAACTGTCTTGGCTTTTTGATAGGACAGCAGCTTAGATAGGCAAAGAAGACCAAACAGAATGCTGGGAGAAAGAAAGCAGAGTCAGGCAGATGCCATGATTCTCTGACTCAAGACAGACATAGGTTATGATCTTTCCCGGTAAGCCACCACTTCATGGTGCTACACAGATGATTAGAAATGGGTTAATTAAGGTGTGAGAATTAGCCAACAAGAGGCTAGAACTAATGGGCCAGGCAGTGTTTAAATGAATACAGTTTCCATGTAATTATTTTGGGTGAAAACTAGCCAGAGAGCCGGGGGGGGGGGGGGGGGGATTCAGTCTGCTGCTCTTTTTACATCCTTCCTTCCTCCCCTCTCCCTTCTACCCTTGCCCATGTATGTCAGACAATTTAAATATTAAAAATTGTGGTTGTCACTCACCAAACTCAATACATAAATGTTTAAATCACAAGCATAGTAAGATTAAACAAGTTTCCTCACTACGACATCCAAATAAAAGCTGGGTTGAGGCTCCCTACCCGTCAGATGCTGAAGAAGCTGGAGGATGACTGCACTTGGGAAAGAAGTCATGTTGACCCCCATCTCCTTGATCCCCTGATGAGCCCGAGTCAGCACTGGATGCTTATGATCACCCTGAGGGTAACACACTCAGACAGCAAAGAGCCCAAGTGAGTGAGACCCACACACACACCTTAGGAACAGAACCAGCCTTGGATGGGAGATGCTAGTTCTTCAAACAACTGTGGGGAGAAGCCTTTAGGTCTTCTATAACACTATTCACTTCTAAAACACTCTGTGAGCCTTTCCTAGTTCGTAGTCTGTCTGCCACTGAAGCACAGAGTGCCCTAACTCAACCTAGGGTTCGTTGGAAGGACCCCTCCTGTGGTAGTTTGGATGTAATTGACCCCCATACACTCAAAGGAAGTGTAACTTTGTTGGAGCTGGCATGGCCTTGTTGGAGGAAGTATGTCCTTGTGGGGGTGGGCTTTGAGGTTTCCTTTGCTCAAGAGATGCCCAGTGTCTCAGTTTACTCCCTGTTGCCTTTGGATCAAGATGCAGGACTCTCAGCTCCTTATCCAGCAATGTCTGTTTGCACGCTGCTATGCCCCACCATGACGGTAATGGACTAAACCTCTGAAACTGTAAGCCAGCCCAATTAAATGTTTTCCTTTATAAGAGTTGCTGTGGTCATGGTGTCTCTTCACAGCTATAGGAATACTAAGCAAGACAGCTCCGCAGCCTTCTGTTTGGCCTGAGATGAGAGGTGGGCAAGGCAGAGGTCCTCCCTCCCTGATGAGGGATCTGGTACCTAAGCCATTACTTCATAGGAGGGTTATGCACTGTTGATCAGGCTGGTGGAGGGGACAGAGGACAAGCTCCTTCTTCTCCACCACACTGATTTTACAGCTGTCTCAGTGAGGAGAAAGTTCTTGACGATATTGTGGGGATGGCGTTGGAGCAGTAAGATGGGGGGCAGGGTGAGGCCAGGAGCAAGACTGGTCCTTTAAACAACACTTTAAACTTTTTCCACTCCTACAAAGCAAGCTCTAATGTCAGAAGTCCGTGTCTCATAATAAAACTGCTCTTGAGTGCTTGCTGGCCTGGAACCGTATCTCCTTCGGGCCTCAATCACTGTACCTTGAAAGAGCTTTAAACATTGCTTTGAAGAAAGCCATTATAGCAGGCAGTTAAAGGCAACTCCATTAACTGGGTGCCTACTGTTTGCTTACCTTTGAAATGCATTCAGTCCTGCCAACTCTAATTCTTACCACTAGGGGCTCTGTAAGGTGACAGGACCCCAGAGAAGGAGAGTGATACAGAGGTCTGTAACTTCCTACCAGAAACAAGGCAACCCTGGACAGCACACATGCACCAGTGGTTCTACAGGCTCTGGAAGCCGGTCGCTACTATGTAGCATAGTACCTTAAACTAGGTGATTTATACCCTGAAACTTGCTCTCACAGTTTCAGAATCAGAAAAGGCCAAGACGGAAGTGCCTTTAGACTTGGTGTCTGGTGAAGGTCTGTGTGAGGGTGCCCTTATTTCCTCTTTGTGTGGCAGTGGGACGAACCCTATCTCTTCACACTGTAGGAGCACAGAGAAGGCTAAGCAGGCTACCCCATACTATTGTACAAGGACATTAATCTCATTCACAAAGATGGAGCTCCTGTGGCGTGACCACCCCCAAAACCTCTACTTCTCACTGCATTGCACTGAGGAGTAAGTCCCCAAATGAACATTGGAGGGACACGAATGTTCAAACCGTGGCAGGCAGCTTGACAGTTCCCTGTGGCCACTCCCCCAGGAGTGTAAGGATGGTGAACCTTCCAGGACGGGGAGGCCACAGATGAGCTGAGCTATGATGTTTCCTCAGCTTGTTGTTTCAACAGCATGTTCAGATGTGGCACAAAGAGGGAGACCACAAAGAGGGGGTGCTACATAGTAGTGACCGGCTTCCAGAGCCTTCCCAGTCAAGGTGGTAAAGTTGGGAGTTCAGGGAGTTACAGAGAACTAGAGTTTGTGTAACATGATTCAATACCAGAGAAAGGTGTGCAGAAGTCTAGAGACTGGCAGAGGGCTTTTGGTGTCCAAGCAGAATACTGATGTGGGATTCCCCTCTGTATGCTATGGATATGTTTTATCACCATTGGTTAATAAAGACACTTCTTTGACCTATGGCAGGACAGAATAGAGCTAGGCAGGAAAACTAAACTGAATGCAGGGAGAAAGAAGGTGGAGTCAGGCAGAGGCCATGCAGCTGCTGAAGGAGAAAGACACTGGAACCTTACCTTACAATACACATATTAGTAGAAATGGGTCAATTTAAGATGTAAGAGCTAGCTAGGAATATGCCTGAGCCATTGGTCAAACAGTGTTGTATTTAATATAGTGATTATTTGGGTCTGGGCAGCCGGGAAATGAGTACGCAGTCAGATGGTGTATGTGTGTGAAGAAGCTTTCCAAGGCTAAAGAGAGACTCACAGAAGGTTAGAGGGAGACAGCACTGTAACAATCAGTCAGAGCAGAAACCTCACGTAGCGTAGGGCACTGGCTGGAGCACTGGAAGGGTCTTACTGTAGCTTCTGAACAACTGATTATGGACAAACGTTGTTCTCGTCTAACATAAATCTAAAACTGCAAAGCAAGACCTCCAAGGATTAGACAACACTGTAATCATTTGGTTCCAGAATAAATTCAAACAATTGATAGGATTGCAAAAATATCTAACAACAAGGAAAGTAAAACTGATAGAATTTAGCATCAAATTAAAAACCATCAGCTGTGTAGAAGGGCAGGGAAAAGAGACCCATGCGAGTGCACGGATGTCAGAGACCCGCGTGAGTGCACGGATGTCAGAGACGTGCGTGAGTGCACAGATGTCAGAGACCCGTGTGAGTGCACGGATGTCAGAGACGTGCGTGAGTGCACGGATGTCAGAGGCGTGCGTGAGTGCACGGATGGCAGAGACATGCGTGAGTGCACGGATTCCAGAGACCCGTGTGAGTGCACGGATTTCAGAGTTAATACTAAAATCAGCTACTATAAAATCACTGTTTAAAAACTAAAAATGTTGAGTCAAAAACATGGAAGATGTAAAAGAGACAAAATAAAGCACCTATAGATAAAAACAAACAAACAAAAAGCCCTACAAGCCCCCAAATGAGAAAAGCAGTGGTTAGGATTGATGGCAGGGCAGACATTACAGAAGGGAAGATCAGATAAAAAAGATATGACAAGAGAAGCCATGCCATGTGAAAAACAGAGAGAAAAAAGTACAGTAGAGACTGGGGGTTGGGAAGATGGTTCACAATTAAGAGCACAAACTGCTCTTGCAGAGAACAAGTTTGATTCCCAGCACCCACATTGGGCAGCTTGCAACCACCTGTTACTGCCGCTCCAGGGGAAGCCGGTGCCTCTTTTGGTCCCCGAGGACAACGTCTGCAAACAATGATGGGTTAGAAGCTGCCTCCTTGTAACCTTAAGAAGGAGAATCAGAATAAGAGAAAAAGAGGAAGAACTTTGTTGAAGAACACAGAATATGAAGGATGTCTGGGAACTGTGGGGAAAGGCCACACCTATGGAGAGCAATTCAAGGAGCCGGCGAGATGGTTCCAGGATGACAGCCCCAGGCTGGTCCCATGAGTCCGCATGGTGATAGGAGACAACATATTCTTACAAGTTGTCCTCTGATCTCCACAGAAATCTTTCACCAGCAACCTTAAAAACCAGCAAAGCAAAGGAAGATCTATTTCAGATCCTGAGGAGAGTGACAGAAGCTAGGGTAGTTCCTGTCACCATGCCAGCACTGCAGAAGATACTTGTAGGAATGCTGCATCAGGGGGAAGGGAAACAGTCTCAATCATGAGTGTTCCTTAAAACACTGACAAACACAAAGCCAACATCACCCTGCTACCAAAACCGGATCAAGACACAACTGGAAAAGGAGAACTTAAGACCAGTTTCCTTGATGAATCTAGACAAAAAACTTCTCAATAAAATTCTTGCCAACAGAATTTCAAAAACAGTAAAAATGCCATTCACCATGACCAAAGTGGTATTAGTCCAGGGACACAAGGCTATTTCAACATATACAGATGAGTAAGGATAACACAGCACATGATTAGGCCTAAGGATGAGGTTCCATCCCAAACACCAGAAGAGAAATCTCAGCAGACACCAGTAAGAATACGAGGAGAAGCAGCCTTTTCCATTACTGTCTCCTGCATTCACTGTGGACACCAGTGTGCAGGTTTCTCAAAAATCTAAGCACTAGCTGTCTCACGCTTGCCCGAAGGACCCCAAGTCAGCACGTCCCAGAAACACCTGAACACACGTGGTTACTGTAGCACTGTTCAAATTGCTTGAGAATGGCCCCAGTTTAGACATCCTCAAAGGGATGAGTAGATAAAGAAAACGTGGTGCATGCAAACATGACTTTTATTCCTGTGCAAAGAGAAAGGAGATGACGTTTGCAAGGAAACCAGATGGAGCGGGAAGCTATTAAGTTAAGTAAAGTGAGCCACACTCACAAACATGTTTTTTTTTTCTCACACGGGAAACATAGATTTAAAACTGTATGTGTGCACATGCATGCATGTGTGTGTGTACGTGTGTATGTGGTGTGTGTATGTGCATATGCGTGTGTGTACGTGTGTGTGTATGTGTGTGAGAGAGAGACTTCCACTGAAAGAAGAAATATGATTTTAACAAAAAAGACTCAACTAACCCTGGACTCCAGATGTGCAAGTTACAACAACGTCGCAAAAGATCACACGTTCCTCTGAAAACCACTCATCCCATAGTAATGGCTCCCAACAAGAGCGACCTGGAGGAACTTCCAGCCAAAGAATTTAAAAGAATGAGCTTGGTTTAAACAACTCAAAGCAGGCATAAACATACTCGAAGAGGACCAAAACCAAGAACTGAACAAAATAAGGAAGGCAATTGATGGAACTTTCTCTGAAAAGCAACTCTCAACAAATACAGGAAAAATGAAACAACTTCCTGTATTCTGCATGACCACAATGGAATATAGCAAGGAACCACCAGGAATAGACACCATGGAAAGAATATAAGCTCACTAAGCACACTACTAAATGGTAACGGGATGAATGCATGTGTTTCTTTCATTGCATCACCATATACAGGTTGCCCAGGCATGTTCCAGCGTTGCCAGGGCATAAATTTCATTTTTTTCACGTTCATTTAGAGAGAGAGAGAGACTGAGAGATCAAGGAAGAGAGAGAGAGAGAGCAAGTGAGAGAGACTGAGAGATCAAGGAAGAGAGAGAGAGCAAGTGAGAGAGACTGAGAAAGAGAGAGACCGAGAGAGCTAGTGGGAGAGACCAAGAGAGAGAGTGTGTGCATGAGAGAGAGAGAGAGAGAGAGAGAGAGAGAGAGAGAGAGAGAGAGAGAGAGAGAGAATACACATGGGTGAGTGGGTGGGTACAGGCTTGTGGACACCAACAGACAACTTGCAGGAGTCAATTCTCTTCTGCTATGTGGGTCCCAGGCCCAGGGATCAACTCAGGTCATCAGGTGTGATAGCAAGTGCTTGTTGAATTGGATTAAGCCTGTAGTTAATCTGAGAGAGTAGTAAGGTTGACATTTTTACTACCCCGAGTCTTCTAATCCACGGATGTGGTAGGACCCTCCATGTACTTAGGCATTGGTTTTTCTCATGTATGTTATAATTTTATACTAACTTAAACAGTATTCTTTCAGAGCATTGTTCATTTTGTGCTGCTTGCTGTTACGCATATTTTTATGCATAGCTGGTCTATTCAGTGACCTTCAGAATTTACGTGCAGTTTGTCTGCAGGCTCTAGGTTTACTATGAACATGGCTTTGTTTTTCAGATAGTAATGACGTTCTTCTTTGGAAAGCAGTCAGCTCTATTCACACACCTTTCTGCACCGTTTAAAACACAGCACAATACACAGAAGAAGTGTGAGAACAGACAACCTTGCCAGTGCCTATTCTTAGGAAGTTTTCAATATATTGTCTTTATGTACAATGATTGTCAGTTTTTTAAAAATTAAAACAAATACTGCATCTAATTAAGTAGATTATCTTCTGTTCTTAACAGTATATTTTCACATGTGTGAATGGTGTGTGGTATTTGTGTGTGTATGTATGTGCATGTGTGGTGTGTGTGTGCATGTTTGTGTGTATGTACATATGCGTTTGTGTGTCTGTGCATGCATGCATGTGTGACAGTTTGATGCTGGGTGTCTTCCCTGAGGCCCTCCACCTTCTGTCTAGAGGTAGGGTCTCTCACTTGAGCCCAGACCTCACTGACCTGGTAAGCATGGCTAGCCAGTTTGTTCCAGGGATCCTGTGAACACCTCCTGGGAGCTGAGATTACAGAGTGGCTGGCATGCTTGCCCATCTACAAAGAGTGTTTTTAGGGATCATGGACATGTGGTGACGCCATTAAAATGGCTTCTGTGTCAGTTTAGGCGAAGCAGTGGTCTTCTCCTCTGACAGTATGATGGACCACAGTGATTATTTGATAGGAAGCTACACTTTCACTACTGGAACAGGTCCAATTGCTCGTGAGTCATTGTCATCTTGCTCTTTTACTGACTCCAAACAGCTAATTTGTTGTTTTGGCCTCTGTGTCCTTTTGACAGATTAATCTGTAATTTTCCTTCCTGTGCAGATTAGTTTTTTTGTGTGTGTCCAAGTTACAATCATTTCATTTAAAAAAATAGCAAATATTTTCTCTTCCTTAATGTATACAATGATTATATAAAAATGGTGTCATCCCTCCCCTCAAATCTGGGGCCAATTAACTTGGGAGAAAGTACTCTATGCCTGAAGAGTGTTTTGTGTGGACATTGTTAGCTACAGCAAATTAACAGGTATAAGATGATTTCAAGGTTTTCTATTTCTTCTTATGTCAGCTTTTATAAATTTTAAAAACCTTTGAAATATTGTTCATAATATGGTATAATTAACTTTCAACATTTGTAGGATATGGTCTGATATCCTCCTTTTCGTTTTGAGTAGCCAATTTGCCCTCTCCCTTTCTCCTTTCCTTCTTCCTTCCCTCTCCTTTTCTCTCTCTCTTCATCTTTCTTTTCTCAGACTCCCCAGCATCTACTGCATTATCCTTCTATGTGTTCTTTGGTGATTTCATACCTGTATATAGTTCATTCTGCTTCCATCCACACCCTCACTCTCTTTAACCTCCCTCCCATCTCTGTCAGTCCCTCTCGTTCCTACAGGCCCCATCCTACATTCACAGATTCTTGTTCTGTAGCCCACGGGTTTTAACCATGATCACGTATGTGGCCAGTTAGGAGCTATCCATTGGAGCCTAGCGGGCTCACTGACACACACCTGTCAACAATGACTCTTCCTCCTCCAGAATCCAGCAGAAGCTGACAGTTCAGTACAGGCCCCATGAGCTGTGACTTGATCTTGTGATTGACCATAAACAGTCCCTGCCTTGTGTGGACCCAATGCAGTCACTGCCGAGCTTCCATGATTGCAGTGGCCATGCCAGGCCCCGGAGGCAATGCTGCTCAGTCTCTGTCTTCCAGTTCTCACACGCTTTCCATTCCTTCTTCCTTGATGCTCCCTAACAGTTAGAGGGGGTGGTACTTGGGGCTGAATACTCAGATGTCACTCTCAGCATCCTGAGAAGCTACCAGTCTATAGTGACTGCCATCCACTGCAAAGAGAGGGTCCTTTAAGGCCGAGAACAGCATTTGTCTATGAGTATAAACACAAATATTTAGAACGTAGGCTGAGTCAAGTCAGTTTAGCTAAACAGTGGTGGTGAGTTCCCTGGCCAGAACCCATGACCCCCAAGGATGGGGTTCTGACTGCATTGACAGTACTGGGCACATATGCCTGCCTCCAATCTAACACAAGAGAATCAATTCTTGTACAAGAGCTGACTTTCTGAAATGTTTTAAGAGATGTCTAAGGCAGACTGGCTTTCTTAAAAATGTTTCTATTTCACTAACTTCTCTTCAGCTTTATTATTTTCCTCTAGTTTCTTTAGATGGACTTCTGCTGTTTTTTCTCTCCGGGGGCAAATAACTTGATTTTGAGCTTTATTCTTTTAGATATCTTAAAATATAAGCACTTAAGACTATAAATTTTCTTCAGAGACTTAACCATATCCCCATATTTTGATGTCGTATTTTCAATATCATTTAAAGATATTTTTCAGTTTCCACTGAGAATTTTTTCTTTGACCTATTTAAAAGTATATTGCTTCATTTCCAAGCATTTTCGGAATTTCTAGTTCTTTCGTTATTGATTTCCAGCTTCATTCTTCTGTGGTCAGAGAACAGATTTTGAGTAATATCAATCTTTTGAAATTTGTTTTGACTTCTTTTCTGGCCAGCATAAATGTTCCACGCGTATCTGGAAAGAACAAGAATTCTTGTGTGCACAGTGTTTGGTGACAGCCGGGTATCACATTTGTTATCTATGCTTTGTAGATCTCAGACACATTTCCGGGGCTTCCCCCTGCTTGTGTATTTTCTTGAGATACATGTGACAAAGTCCCCCACTGCAAATGGATGTGCCTCCAGGTCTTTCTAGTTCTGTCAGTTTTTGTTTAATATATTTTGAGCGTGTTTTTGTGCCCACACACATTGAGAATTCACCATCTTCATGGAGAATCAATTCTGCTGTTTTGAAAACATCATCTGATCTCAATGGTGCTTTCGCAGGGAGTCTACCTGGCTTTTGGTCAACGGTAGCCGCTTGCTTTGGGGACAGTGTTTGGCGTGGCATGTCTTCTCTCATCTTTTAACTTTAATTTATTCTGTACTCTTACAGTTAATATACACATCACTCAACCTGTGTTGTTTTGTTTTGTAATCTAGTTTAATAACCACAGACCTTACTCAATCCATCCCCACTCACTGAGATAATGAGTGCATTGGGATTTTTAGCGAACCTCCGGTTATTTTCTATTTGCATAAAGGAGATGATGGCACTAGTCTCTTTTCTCTGCATTCTTCATCCCCCTCTCTCTAGCTGTCCTTCCTACTTCCCTGGTTGCTCCATATCTCAATGTTCTTTGCTGGGTCTTTCTTTCCCCAGAGTTCTTTTCCTGGGTCCTCACAGCCATTTCTCTTTGACTCACTCTTCACACGACCTCGTCTGTCCTTGAGACTTGTGACAGGCTGCTGACTCCTAGATGGCCAGCTCTGCCTCTGGCCTCTGCCCTAACGTCAGATTCATGTGGCCAAAGTCCACTTCAGGGTTCAGATGTCGATGAGTAAGTTGAACCATCACTTCCAAATCTGAGAGTTCCAAGAGAGTGCCCATGTCCAGGTCATTCTTTCTGCCATCTTCCCTGAGTGCCAGTCTGAAGAGGTGTCAACTTCATTGGTCACCAGAGAAAGGCAGCACAGTGGGACACCAGCACCCTCACAGCAATGGAAGACTATAGCAGTAGTGGGGACATGGTGCAGTCAGAGCTCTTGCCAGCTGCCTTGGGAATATGACTTCAGAAAACTCACACTATCTACCAAAGGTAAAGGTTTATTTTATGGAATGGAGATGCTATTCCAATGCGCTTATCTATATATACACACATATGTCCCCAACCCCCCCCCCATAGAAATATGTTCAGAAGCACACTGTTCATAATATCTAAAAGCCAGTGTCATCATTCTTATTAGCACAAACATACCAGGCCAGGGAATAAACCTAATGAACATAACACCAGAGCTATACATATATATATTTGTGAATGAATCTAGTGAACACTTGAATCTATTGAGGAAGACATCTAGGAATAAATATAATTGGCTTTGTCTGTACCCATGTGGTGTGGGACAAATGTCTATATTCTGTCAATTATATTTTAAGTAAGTGCTGATTGGCCAGTAGTCAGGCAGGAAGTATAGGTGGGACAACCAGACAAGAAGGAGAGGTGTGTCAATGAGAACAGAATTCTGGGAAGAGGAAAGTCCATTTTTCTGCAGTTCTGGCCCAGCCACAGAAGAAGCAAGATGTGACTGCCTTGCTGAAAAAGGTACTGAGCCACGTGGCTAACACAGATAAAAAATATGGACTAGTATAAGTTATAAGAGTTAATAAGAAGCCTGAGCTAATGGGCCAATCAGTTTATAACTAATGTAGACCTCTGTGTGATTTCTTGGGGCTTAATGATTGCAGGGGCCCAGGCAGGACAGAAACCCTGACAACAAATGGTGTGCCAATGTGGGGCTGACCAAATCTACATAAAAGCCTGAGAGAGCTTGGGAAGTAATTCTAGACAGAAAAGAATAGAGTTAAGCATAGCTTATTGATAGTAGCATTTTTCTCAGGTGGACTCTGTTTGCTAGAGACAAGAGCTCTCATTTAAGATGTTTGAATGCTGAGAAAGAAGCAACAGCTGCTAAAAGATATTTGTTTATAAATGCTGCTGAATTAATCCAAGATAGGTATTTTGAAAATGCCTTGACTTCAAAATTGCAGTCAAAAGGTATGTTACTTTGGAGAAGAGAATTTGCTTTCATTTCCACAGGAAATGAGAGGCTGTGGACTCATTCAGAGTTAAGAAAAAACAGGTTTGGTCAAGGAAGACCACCTGAGAAATCTCTGGTAAGAACAGATGGCCCAGATGTCTGAGTTCTATATCCAGAACAGATTCAAGATGCTGCCTGAGATGATCAAGACCCACAGGATACTGCAGTCAGGACTTGATCATAATTCTAAATTTTCTTCAGGTTCCTATAAGATTATCAGCATCCAACAGCAGGAAGTAGCCTGGAAAACTATGCCTACTTCCCAAAAAAATGGACTATGGATATTTTTCTTTGTTTAGAATGTTGGTTACAAGTTGTTATGGCTAATGGGCAGGAGAAAAGCTGAACAAAGTATATTAGACTCAGAGTTCTTTTTTTTAAAGGGGGGAGTTGTGTGGGACAATTGTCTATATTCTGTCAATTATATTTTAAATAAATGCTGATTGGCCAGTAGCCAGGCAGGAAGTATATGTGGGACAAACAGACAAGAAGTAGAGGTGTGTCAATGAGAACAGAATTCTGGGAAGAGGAAAGCCCATTCTTCTGCAGTCCTGGCCCAGCCACAGAAGAAGCAAGATGTGACTGCCTTGCTGAAAAGGGTACTGAGCCACGTGGCTAACATTGATAAGAAATATGGACTAATATAAGTTATAAGAGTTAATAAGAAGCCTGAGTTAATGGGCCAATCAGTTTATAACTAATGTAGACCTTTGTGTGATTTCTTTGGGACTTAACAATTGCAGGGAACCGGGCAAAACAGAAACCCCAACAACACCCATGTCCATGCCCATCAGAGCAGGGCAGATAGGGTTGGGATGGGTTTCAGTGGAATATCAACTGCCTATTTTGTGTAAAACCCAGAGTTTTCTTCCCTACAAAACATGTACATTTACATGTGAACAGAATGGATGAATCTCTACATGTTAAAACATTTGAACACTATATTTCTTTAAGAATATACAAACACAGACAGGTAGTGGTGGTTCATGCCTTTAATCCCAGCACTCGGGAGGCAGAGGTAGGTGGATCTTTGTGAGTTTGAGGCCAGCCTGGTCTACAGAGAGAGTTCCAGGACAGGCTCCAAAGCTACACAGAGAAACCCTGTCTTGAAAAACTGAAATATACAAACATTACATTACACTTCACAGAACATTGTGAAATTAAAGAATTTAAACACAAAATTGCATGCACTGTATTATTCTACATGTACAAAGCTAAAAGCCAGAGAAACTAATTTATAATACATCTTAAGAGAGTGGTTATGAGGGTCATGACCAACAAGAGGCACAGGGCTTCTTGGGTACCACAATGGTCTCTGCTTTGGTCTGAGTACTTGTTACATGGTTGTGTTCAGATTTTGGAAATTCATATGATTTGTGCGTGTGTGTGTGTGTGTGCGCGCGTGTGTGTGTGGCACAATGACATTAAACATTTCCTTAAAAATTGAAGGAGGACAGGCACATAGGACTTCTGTTATTTAAGGCCTAAACAGCCAAAAGCCCTTTTCTTGTTGTTTTTGTATTTTTTAAAACCACCATCTTGGTCCATTTTTCATTGCTATAACGAAATATCCAAGACTGAACAATTCCCAAGGAAAAATGTTTATTGAGCATACAATTTTGGAAGCAGAAAGTCCAAGTTTGGTAACCCCTATTTGTTGGGTTTTTTACGTGGCTCTTCTTGGTCTCATTATAAGTTTATAGATACAAGATGTGAGAGAGAGGCCACATAGTGAGAGAGGGAGTCAGGAGCAGGCATTCTCCTTCAGGAATCAGCAAGGGTCCTGGAACACTGTGTGACTCCCTCTGGGGACAGTGTTCTCAGGAACCTAACCCCTCCCGCCAAGCTCCACTTTCCACTCTACGCCCCAGCATAGCCACATTGAGGACTAAGCCTCCAATGCACAGGTCTGTGAGGGGCACACCCCAAGTGCATACAAGCCACAGCAGCAGCCAGTGCATATTAAATTCTTCAGAAAATACTCACTTAGGGCCTATAGGGTGAGCAAGTCCACAATACCCCTGACCTTGTGCTTTGGTATCCAAATGGAAGAGACTGACAGTAGACAGGACCGCTTGCCCTCTGACTTCCAGAAGACTTGGCCCCCGGAAAGCCCAGTCAGAGAATGAGGGGATTATGTGAATTTTCCCCAGCTTCCTTCATTCGGGACTATGACAGGCAGGTTGTGCCTCTAGAACAGAGGCCCTGTTCCTGCCTTCTCCATCAGCTCTGCCTTCTGGGAACTGATGCTTGCCCACTTCGTGTGTGTCTTTAATCACAGGACCAGTGTTGGCTCTCACTTGGGGCCAGTTCCAGAGTCTCATAGACTCCCTATTGTTCTCTAAACCCTGGTTCCCCCCACACCTTTGTTCTTATTAATTAACTTTATTGATTTATTTTACATCCTGACCACAGTTTTCTTCCCTCCTCTCCTCCCATTCTTTCCCTTCCCCCCAATCCTCTCCTCCTCTGATTCTGTTCACAAAGGGGCAGGCCTCCCGTGGATATCAACAAAGCAGGGCATATCAAGATGAGATAGGACTAAGCTCATCCCTTGTGTTAAGGCTGGGCAAGGCAACCCAGTCTGAGGAATAGGTTCCCTGAAACCAGCCAAAGCGCTAGGGACAGGCCCTGCTCCCACCACTAAGAGTCCCACAAGTAGACCAAGTTATACAACTGTCACACATATGTAGAGGGCCTGGGTCGGTCCCATGCAGGCTCCCTAGCTGTTGGTCCAGAGTCTGTGAGCCCCTATGAGCCCAGGTTAGTTGTTTCTGTGGGTTCCCTTGTGATGATTTTGACCTCCCTAGCTCATACAATCCTTCCTCCCTTTCTTCAACAGGATTCCCCAAGTTTGGCCCAGTGCTTGACTGTGGATCTCTGCATCTGTTTCCATCAATCACTGGATGCAGGCTCTCTGATGACAATTGGAGTAGTCACCAAGCTGATCACAGGAGAGGGCCAGTTCAGGACATATATCTACTATTGCTAGGAGTCTTAGCTGGGGTCATCCTGTAGATTTGTGGGAGTTTCGCTTGTACCAGGTTTTTACCTGACCCCAAAATGTGCCCTTCCTCTGCATCAAGATGCCTCCTTCATTACTCTCCCCTTTCATCCCTCCATCCTCTCCAACCCAATCCCTCATGCTCCCATCCCAGCCAGCCCCTCGTCTACCTGGTAAATCTCTTCTATTTCTGCTTCCCCAGGAAGTCCATGTGTCCTGTCCCTCTGTGGGCTCTCCTTGTTACCTAACCTCGCTAGGGCTGTGGGTTGTAGCTGGTTCTCCCTTTTAAGCATAGCTTTATTAAAATCCTCACAGCAGACATTCCCAGTGCCCTGTTTCTTATCAGGACCCAGAGAGATGCTCAAGATTGAACACATCTAACAATGGGCAAATGCAGCAGAGAAAGCTGCTATGCAGCAGTGCTTAAGCAATAAGGACCAAAAGGAAGCTCACACACGTTTGGTATGTTCAGAAAATACTTTCCATCTGAGCTTGGCGGAATCCACAGGGTGTGAGATTTGTGGGATGGAGGGGCTAGCAGCTGTGGCTTTCATCATGGTGTGGCCGAGATCAACTGGCAAGAGATGGTGACTCTGAGCAAGGTAAGAGAAAGCCTCGCCGAGAATTGCAACAGTTGCCCCGCGCGCACTGGCAAGAGATGGTGACTCTGAGCAAGGTAAGAGAAAGCCTCTCCGAGAATTGCAACAGTTGCCCCGCGCGCCAAACAGCAAGCCAGACCCAGTGACAGAAAGTACCTCTGTTTGTCCTCCCTATCCAGGTCACATCCAGGGCTTGCACAGACAGACTCCTGTCTTTCAGAGCTCAGATCTAGTGTGTTCTAGAGTCTTACTGCTTTCCAGGAAGGAGTCACTAAGAAGCATTTTCTAAATGGTATGCTCACCCACAGCATTTCCCTAGAGGGCAGCTTTGTTGGCCCCTCCACTCCACAGATCCCACACAAGTGGACTCCATCAAGCTCAGAAAGAAAATATTTTTTAAATACCACATGTGTGTATGGACTTTGGTGTCATTATTCCTTAAACAGTATGGCATAGCAACTACTGAAATTGCATTCACAGATTGCTAGGCACTGTATGTAATCTAGAGATGATGAAGTACACAGGAGGGTGTATAGGAGTTACAGAGTGCCATTTTATATAAAAGACTCAAGGGAGCATGGGTTTCCCCACCTGCTGGGGTCCTGAAGCCAGTCCTCTGGGGATTCTGATACAGATGGCTATAATCTCAAAACTCCTGCAGCCAAATTTATTTAAAATTCTTCCATTTTCTATAGTCTTTGGACCTAGCACTGAGTTATAAGAGGATGATCTCACATAGTATATGCACTGTATGCTCACACTGCCCCACCCATACCCTATACTCTCCTTTTTTATCCTTCCCCTTCTTTTAGTGAATCTGATGACTGCATCCAGGAGGATAGATTGTCTCACAGTATCCATTCATCCTGTTCATGTGTGGAAGGTTTCCCATCTTCTGACTGAAGACTATCAATTTCTTTCCTCAGTGTTGGGGAGCATTTGTTGTAGAGATTGTTCCCTTACTCCATTAGGTTTACTCTAAAGTCGATTTTAGGAACTTGTGAATAAGATTTCCCCCTGATTTTGTTCTTAGCACGTTTGTTTTCTGTATGTGAGAAAGCTACTGACTTGCTGTGTTAATTTGGTATCTTGCCACTTGGCTCAAGGTGTTTATCAGATCTAAGAATTTTCTGGGATGGGCTAAAGAGATAGATCAGTTGATAAAATGTTTGTTTTGTGTTCACGGACGTTTCTGTCCCACCTGGTCCCACAGTCGTTCAGTCCCAAAGAAATATACAGAGGTCTACATTAATTATAAACCAGTTGGCCTATTAGCTCAGGCTTCTTATAAATTAATTCTTACATCTTAAATTAGCCCATAATTCTTGTCTGTGTTAGCCATGTGGCTTGGTACCTTTATCAATGAGGCATTCTCATCTTGCTTTCTCTGCATTTGGGTAATGACTGCAGACTCTCCTATCTTCTGCCCAGAATTTTCCTGTTCTAGTTGCCCCACCTCTACTCCCTGCCTAGCTACTGGCCAATCAACATTTTATTAAATTAAATTACATTAAAACAATACAATTGGCAAATCTTTAAAGGGTATAAAATCATTGTCCCACAGCACTTCCCCCCTTTCTTTTTCAAAACAAGAATTCTGAATCTAATCTCCTCTGTTTAGCTTTCTTCCTGACCATTATCGATAACAACTTGTAACCAACACTCTAAACAAAGAAAAACATCCATAATCCTTCTTTGGGAATGTGGGCATAGTTTTCCAGGCTACTTCTTGCTGATTGGGGGCACTGACAATCTTATGGGACCTAAAGAAAATTTAAAATTATGATCAAGTCCTGACTGGAGTATTCTGTGAGGCTTGATCATCTCAGCCAGCAGTCTTGAAACTGTCCTGGATGTAGAAGTCAGACATCTCGGCCATCTGCTTCTCTCAGAGATTTCTCAGGGGGTCTTCCTTAATCAAACCGGATTTTTCTTAACCCAGAATGAATCCACAGCCTCTCATTTCCTATGTAAACAAAAGCAAAACCTCTTCTCCAAAGTAACATATCTTTTGACTTCAATTTTGAAGTCAAGGCATTGTCAAAGTACCTATCTTGAATTATAATCCAAGCAGCATTTATAATCAAATGTCTTTTATCAGCTGTTGCTCTTTCCTAAGCCATCAAACAATTCAAAGATAACACAATAACATGCAGTATCCAGACTCTCTGTGTATTTTCCATCTTTATGTGGCTTTATTTTAAACTCTATATTTTTATTTTTAATTTTTGGTTTATGAGACTAGGTTTTTCTGTGTTTCTTTGGCTGTCCTGGCACTCACTCTGTAGGCCAGGTTTTCCTTGAACTTATAGCGATCTACCTGCCTCTGCCTCCCAAGTGTTGGGATTAAAGGTGTGTGCCACCACACCCAACTACTATCTTTCTTTCTTTTTTATTTTAAGGACTTTATACTTTTTCTTTTCTCTCCCAAGACTAAATATATTTTTAATGACACTGTATGTTGAAATAGGAGTGGCGGGGCTGTGTCCCCAGCACCCTGGCCGCCTGCTAGCTTATGCCCAAAATAATTACATGGACACTGTATTCTTTTAAACACTGCTTGTCCATTATATCTAGCCTCTTCTCAGCTAACTCTCGCACCTGGACTAGCCCATTTCTAATAATGTGTGTAAGTACCCCAAGGTGCACTTACCGGGAAGATTCTAGCCTATGTACATCCTGGGTCAGAGCTTCATCACGTGCCCAGGAGAGCGAAGCAGGGCCTCTGCTCCAGAGAGCAGAGCTGTCGAGTCTGAGCTCACTTCCTCTTCCTTCCAGCATCCTGTTCTGTTTACTCCTCCCACCTATGTTTTAACCTATCAGGGCCAAGGAGTTTCTTTATTGCTTAACCAATGAAATCAACAGATTGATATGACACTCCCACATCAACTGTAAACCATTTAGAGGTTTTCTTTGTCTTTGAATCTATCTTCACTGTATATTTCTCTTTTTCTGACCACACGAGTCTTTAATTTGCTAAGCAATATGGCTAGGATTAAAGCTATGGTTTTGACTGCTGGATCCACCTCATTCCTTAACTTTCCAAGAGTCTAGCCTCATGGTGAAGGTACTGGCAGGAGCCACGCTTATTGCCACAACTCTATGGAGTTTCAAGGTCCTGCCATCACCAAGAAGCATGCTGTAGGCTATTCATGAACACCATTTAAGTGTTTTGTGGCAAGGCCTCTCAAAAGGGCTGCAAGGTTTTTGCAGCTAAAGCTGAGTCAGGAAATCTCTTTTAAATGAGATGCGTTTGCCTCTAGCAAACAGAGCCCACCTGGAAAAATGCTGCTACTAAGAAGCCATGTTTACCTCTGTTCTTTTGTGTCTAGAATTACTTTCCAAACTCTCTCAGGTTTTAAGTAGATTTAGTTGTCCACATTGGCACCTGTTGACAGAGGTTTCTGTTGACAGAGGTTTCTGTGCAACCCAGCCCCCCAAAAATAGAGCGAGTGCATGCTTTACAGTTGTATTTATAGTATGAGACCATGCCCAAGTGACTCCCACAGTACCTCCTCCCTTTGTTTAAATAAAAGAATTCTAAACCTAAAACAAAACTATGTACACTGGGAACAGATATCAAGTATCAGGTTAGAATTACAACCATCATCAACAGTATTAAGCAAGAAACATATACTAATGTTTTAATAAACATTCTATGCTAAGGAGTCTAAGTCTTATATTATAAATAATTTGGCCAAGTCATGAAAGGAAAGTAACTATAACTATCTAGTCGTCAACCCCATCAAAGGCCTGAGAAGGGAGATAATATCACTTGAATAGGCAGGAAATGCAATCAAGCATCTTCCAAAATGTGCAGTAGATGACAGAGACAACTGGCTGCCTGATCAAATACCGAAGTCTCATTTGCAATGTTAAAGCAACTAAGGCCTATAGTAACTGACAGACCATTTTCAGAGGCAGAAAAAAATTTCAAAACCACTTTACCCTGTCTTGGCAAGATTTGACAGTCTTTTTTCTTGTATCCTGCTTGTCTAGTCTAGACATCGTGCATTTTGTCAATGGTCAAGGCATGGACAGTTCCTTGCCCAAAGGCCAGTTGTGCCAAGAAGAAAACAAACTCCAAGTGGAGTGTCTTTGGTGCTCAACACTCTCTTGGGAATAGATTGGTGCTGTCACGAGCAATTGTGTCTCATGTCAACAGAATCCTAAGTTATTTAAATGCCATGTTCTACAGATCTTTGAAGTGGTTTAAGATTACCTATCTATGCAGAATATAATCTCTATGTATCTAAAGAACCTAATTAGTCTGACTAAAAGTATAACAAACATGAATGACTATTGACCTATAATACTTAATACCTATATAACCTAAAGATTAAGACTTCATATCAAAATATTAAACAATCTTTAAACAACTGTGCAGTAAAGGAGGACAATGACCTCAAAATGTAAACAATGCATAAATATCTTGATCAGAGGTAGAAATATATAATACAATATGATAAATATATCCAAAATTATATCAATACACAAAATTCTTAAACTGAGGTAGAAACATGCATGCATACAATCTGACAAAATAACATTGCATAGCTGTACAAATATTATAAACAGAAATAGAAGCATATTCAATATAACAAATATAATTTAAACTTGTATCAATATATAAAAATCTATACCAATGTAAATTGTTCTTAAATAATAGCTCACAAGTATTCACTCTTTTACTTATAATTATTATTAGTGTGATTAAGTTCACTCTAATCTAACCATTATCCCATTCAGTTTTTCCTCTTAGCAGTTTTGCAAGCATGAGAACTTGAGTTTCAGTTTCAGAATCAATGTCTTTTTTTTTAAAGGTCAGGGAGGGCAAGGTAACACCCTTGTTTCTAAGGCCGGGGAGGTAGAGACAAGCAGATTCCGAGGGCCCACCCTAGTTGGTAAGTTCCAAGCCAATGAAAGATTCTGTCTTAACTCAAGGTTGTTTTCTGTCTACCACATACACATGTTTGTGTCCTCCTTTCCTATCTGTATCCCTTTTATTTTCTTATCTTGTCTTATTACTCTAGCTAAGATTGCAAATGCCATAGTGAAGAAAAGTGGAGAAAGTGGATACTTTATCTTCTGCTTGACCTTAATAGAAATGCTTTGAGTGTTTCTAGTTAGTATGATGCTGGCTTTATTACATTGAGATACATCCCTTCTATTCCTAGTCTCTTCAGGGATTTTATCAAAAGTGGTGTTGGATTGTGTCAAAAACCTTTTGAGAGCTACTGAAATAATCATGTAATTCTATCTTTGATTTAGTTTATGTGATATATTACATTTCTCCATCTGCATATTTTGAACCATCCCTACATCTCTAGAATGCAGATAACTTGACTCAGTAAATGATCTTTTTGATGTCTCCTTGAATATGACTTGCAAGTATTTATTTTTGTTGAAAAAAATTGTACCTATGTTCATCAGGGATATTGATCTATAATTTTTATCTTGTGTCTTCGTGGAGTTTTAGTTACAAAGTAGTCCTAATGATTTTCTGAATTTCACTGATATCTGTTGTAATGGCTCATTTTTTATTTCTAATTTTATTAATTTGGGCCTTCTCTTTCTTCTGGTTCATTTCACTCAAGTTTTGCCAATCTCAGTTATTTTGTCCAAGAGCCAGCTCTTTGTTTCTTTGATTCTTTATATTGTTCTTTATTTTCATTCCATTAATTCTTGCCCTGCATGGCTTCTTTCCACTCACTGACTTTGAGTTTGGCTTGCTCACATTTTTACAAGACTCCAAGGTACATTGTTATTTATTTGACATCATTCAGATTGTTTTGAGGCAGCTATAAAACTGCCTTTTAGGACTACTTTCATTGCATCCCATATCATTTGCTTTGTTTCTGTTGTACTCATAATTGAGCTTAGGGCTCCAGGCGTAGTGGGCAATCAACCTACCACTGGGCTATGATCCCAGTCCTTAGCCATATTTTTAAACAGAAAGACAGACATGCTCTAGCATCCTCAATGCCCGGGGTTGGTTTCTAGCATCACATTATCTAGGCAATGTGACCCAGCAACTCAAGTCCTCCTCAGCTATATAATGAGTTTGAGGCCATTCTCAGCTACAAGAAAACTGTCTCAGTAAACCAAAAAAAAAAAAAAAAAAAAAAAAAAAAAAAAAAAAAAAAAAAAAAAAAAAAAAAAACTGAAAGAAGAAGGAGGAGGAGGAGGAGGAGAAAGAACAAGAAAAATAAGTAGGAAGACTTAAGCTTGATAATCTATTCATTTAACTCAGAAGAGTCAAACAATATCCATTCAACACGATCAGCATAAAATAGCTCCTAAGGACCAACACTATGGCTCTAACACCTGATGTGTTTTCTCTACTTTCAGCACCAGGTTCTCAGTGGCTTCACAGGGCCACCACTTTGGACAGCATAGCCCTATAGTCTCCTGTGGTCCTGGGTACCAGGCAATTCAAGTGACCCTGATGTAAAGAAGACTCATGGCCAGGAGCTTCCCCATATAGAGTCTCCCATTTTGTTGTGAAAGTTGACATCCCAGAACTTGTGTGAAGCATCTGAGGAAAGATGGGAATTTATTTGAAAATGTGTGGCAAGGCTTGTATCTAACAGAGTTACATGTCACACCATGACATTGGGTCAACAACCTACCCGTACAATGGTGTATACTATGCAGTTTGGGTGTATACTCTGTTGTCTGTTGTAGGCTAAACCAAGTAGGTTTTTTTTTTTTTTTTTTTTGCAAGCATGCAATGTGATATTCACACCACAATGAAGTCACCTAACTCTGTAACTCACATCTGAGGAGGAGGGAGTTACGCTCCATCCCCTTTCAAGTGAGTAGCTATAGGAATTCTTAGATTTTTTTCTCTTTAGATTGGCCTCTTCTTCCTACTTATTAAGTTACTGATTATTTATTCGCATCATGTGGTCTGGCGTACTCTGTACTGGTGTACTCGCTGTACCCTTCTGTACTCTGAGTCATATGGCGTCGGCCTGGCTTTGTTTTGTTGCTCTGACCATTGTAGCTTTAACTGCAGAGAGCTCTTCCATTTACTCAGTAACATCTGATGTAGGTACATCACCACTCAGAGAAGACAAAAAAAAAAAAAAAAAAAAAAAAAAAGTCAGTCCTTCCAAGAAGTATGTCCTTGGCTTCTGAGTTTCACCTGAACTTAGACCCCTTGGTTTTGTCTGGGTCAAGTTTGGGAAGACTAGCTAAGGTCACCCCGTCACTTTTCCCGGAATCAGAGAGAGCAGTTAGAAGTGGGAGATCCTCGCGTGTGAGCCTCTCCGTGTTCTGAGAGCTCAAGGGCAGGCTAATTACATACCTCAACAAACACCCAAAAAAGGCATCTGAATGGCACTGTCTCATAATGAAGGGGTTCAAAGCTCCAGAAATAGTGCTCCCCAAGTCCTTGACCACCTTGGATACGAATTAGAGCTTGCCTATGCCTTTGGACATGAACTCACTTCCCTGCCCCACCCTGGTGTCCACAAACCATCACCAGAAGTGATGGAGGACCCTGGGGCCAGGGTCTGAGAACACTCATAGGACCACCACAAACAAGGCTACGTGTGAAGGGCCGCTCTTGTAACATGGTGCCGTTCTATAGCCTGGGGAACAACCCAACAAACTTTATGTTGGCTATGGATCGCAAAAGAGTCGGCCTGTGGGCAGCAACTACACAGACACCTTCCTCTCCTGGAAAATTTTGAGAAGTAAGCTGCAAGGAATCCCAACAGAAACTCAGGGGTCCTAAGTTGTTGACCAGGGCCTAATACTTTGCATTCCAGAATGCTCTGGCAGGCAGCGGGGTTTCACCTGTGGCAATATGTCCATGGGTTAGGTGTGTAAACTCGTGTGGGGGGAGCAATTCCAACTTTGATCTCAGTGGTGAACTCAGTCAGTCCCTCACATCCAGGGCATATTTCAGTACCTACCTTTCCACCATAGAGCAAACCCCCTGTGCCAGCAAAGACTTACACGAAACGTTATTTGTTTTAGTGTTCAGCCTCTTTCTCTTTCCCCAACTACTTTCAAAATAAAGCCTTCCAATGAGATATTTCACCTTTGTAAACACACCCATCTGGCAACCCCTCAAGTACTTGATTCTTATGATATAGGCACCATACATCATTCTGTTATGAAACATCCCAGGACCCCTTGAAATCTCTAGACATGGAATAGTGACTTTCGTCATCAATGTGACAAAAACATCCAACACAAACAGCTGAAGTAAGGACAGACGTGTTCAGGCTCATGGTTTCAAAAAGCTTTTTGTGCACCGGGGTGGATGGCAGAACAGAGGCGCTCTGTCCCCGGTAGCAGATGCACGAGACAGAGGCTTGCTAACGTGTCAGCTAACCAGGAGGCAACAGGCCTGACCTTGGTAGGTCAGCCACCCACTGACACACCTCTGTCCACCAGGCCTCTCCTTTTCCAGGCTCCACAGTCTGGAAAAGCTGGGGGTCAAGCACTCGGACGCGAGCCTGGAGACGTCGTAGATTGGATGGCATGTATCTCATGCTCTGTGCCCGCTGCCCCCTTCCCTCGGCCATCACTTTTCATGCATCACTAGGTGCTGCCTCTTGTCCCTCATACCCAGTCTGGGTCAGCTTGGCCTAGGCGCCAGCTGGGGGGCCATCCTGGGAAGTGTATGGGAGGAGAAGTGGGTATCATTCTTGGCAGAACTGTTACGAAGGACCCGTAGCCCCTGGAATAGACAAAGACAGGGTGAGGAGCTGAGACCTAGGGTCCCGCCTGAAGAGATACATTTCAGCCTTCAGAAGACCACGGCAGGAGTGTCCACCGGAGGAATTATATGTTCTACCTCAACTTTGTTATTTCTAAGCCTTTTCCTCATGGCAAAAATGATTAAATCTTAGGGTTTTTTTTCTCCCTAAGGACGAAGAAACTGGGGAGGCGCTCAGAGTTAGGGGCACGGCACTGGGAAAGCCACTGGCAGAGCATTGCACTATGGGACTGGCCCCTGCCATGAAGGACTGGTGCTGTTCTGGATGGTACTGAGCACATAAAAAAAAAAAAAAATGACAAGTTCCAGAACGCTTTGGCAGGCATCTGGGTCTCGGAATTTCACTTTTTGGGAGCTTCATAGATGTCTTAATTAGTGCTGTGTGGATGATTGCTGAGGGAGACAGAGGCTGAACCAAGCCATAAACAGAAAAGGGGGGGTAAGACCCCAAACCACGCTTATTTGCTAAATTTACGTCTGAACTAAATTTAACCTCTTTTACAGAACGCTGATTGAACTCAGCCAAAGACTTCTTGTGACCCTAGCTCCCTCCCTCACCCCCGTCATGCAGTTGCTATCTCAGGTGAGAGAAGGGGACCCTGTGCCAGGCAAGGGCACGAGTGTTATCATAACACATGCATTTCCATAGACCCTTCTGGAGGACGGAAGTAGCTCCATTCAATACAGAAAGGTATCAGGACTCAGAGAGGGCAAGCAACCAGTACAAGGTAACAGAGCCAGGAAGCACTTTTGTGGACTCGCTTTCGAGTAAAGGTCACGTGAAGCAAACATATTTCCTAGGGCGGCCTCGGCTGTGATTGTGTATTGGAGGGACCAGTTCAGATCCCAGGTTAGCTGGGGAATCCAGAGGAAGCAAAGGAGGTCAGGAAGCAAATTCAATTACAGTCTCCAGACTCAAACTTCTAGAAAAATCTGACAGGATTTCTAGGGAGGCATCCTCTCAGGGTAGTAATGTACCTTGCTTGCTCCACGTGGGGTACCATTTTGAAGACTGTGGGACTTTTAGAAGCTGGGGCCTGGCTGATAGAAGTAGCTGGCTTGGGGGCTACCTTTGGCATGCATGTCCACCTCTGCCCGCGGTCTGCTGCCTCTGCTTTTGGTCTCCATCACATGAACAGGCTGAGGCTGCAGGCTCCCTTCCTCCCACTTGACCAAAGACAGGGCTGCACCTGCGAGTCCACCTTCCTGCCGGAATGGACTGAAACCCTCCTGAAACCGTGAGCTCAGAGCAGCCATTCCTCCCGTAGGTCACTTCTACCAGGTATTTCTTATCACGGCGTGTTTCGGGATACCTGCCCACACGTGAAACTCCGAGGCTGTGTTAATAAAATTCACCTTGGACCAGGGGGCAAAGCCAGCAACCAGTTGACAATAATTAGCCCTAGAGAGTCCGAAGGACCCAGAAATGTGGATAGAGAGACAGAGGAAGGAGAGGGAGGGACTTAGAGATTCAGTCTTTTTGGTTTGGGAAGAGCGGAGAGCTTTTCTTGCTGGGTCTCGAGCCAGAAAGGAAGGTCAGCTGGTTGCTTCCAGGTTTCTCTGATGAGCCAGGTTTTCATTCCAACATCTGATTTTTTTATTGGTAAACAGAACAAGTTAGATAAAAATAACATTTGGCGGCTGGTGCCAGTGGGCCAGAAATCCCACCAGGTATTTCTGTGTGTCCGTGGAGGGGCACTGACTACAGAAGGAAGATGATAGTTAAACTCCCAGTAGATTCAGGGTCTGCTGAGCAGACAGAAAATCAACAGTGGCATGAAGGAGACAGTGGTAAAGGCCCCTCCAGCCAGGGGTGGCATTGTGGGAAGGTGTTTTCTTCGGTACCATTGTGCATATCAGGGCGGAAAGATCATGTGACCCAGAGGAAGCAACCACCTTTTTTTTTTTTTTTTAAATAAAGAAGGGTATGTCGTGGGTCAGTTTCATCTGGAGGCTTCTGCACCCTTTCCTGTGGCTGCCAGGAGGCTTCAAAAACCACACATTTCTCCCCCGCCCCTCCACAGGCTGCCAGCCCAATCCTCAGGACAGAGCCCTCCAGCTTGCAGACACCCTCAGGCAATCTCTGCAGACCTCGGCCTGACTTCTAGCGGCTGCCTGCAGGGGAGCTAACTGAATAAACCCACCTTGCAGAGGCCCTCTTCCTCCCGACTCAGTCAGAAGATCCAGTTTAGTCTTGTTCACTAACTGTTCCCTAGTGGGAAAACAAAGCATGCCAACCCCAGAACTTGGGTTTTGTTCTCAGTGCTATAAAAAAAGAAAAAGAAAAAAAAAAAAAGCATTTGTTTTGAGGTGGAGCAAACTGGTGCAGCTTGTTCTGGTTTTTTTGGTTCAAGGTTCAGGCCAAGTCCCTGCTCCAGACAGAAGGAATGTCCCTGGAATGCTTCTTCCAACTAGGGCTCTCAACAGCTGACAGGGCTGGGTGTTCAGACGGAGGCCACCTGCTCTGCAGACACCCAGGGACTTCCCTGCAGCTCTGGTGCGGGCTTCTGAGGCTCAGGGCAGAGTTGGGCTGCACAGATGACCCCGCTCTCGGAGCCATGCCACCCCGTCCTCTGTGTAGAGGCCGAGCCCTGCCCACGCACTAAGCAGCAATGTGGCTGCATGCCTTTAACCAAGAGGAACCCAAAGGGATGGGACACGAGGGGTCGGTGTCACTGTGCAAGCCTGCCGGGGTCTCCGCAAGTGGACACAGCACCTGGGATGGGAAAGGATCTCAGTGTCCACAGCCTTGGCATGCCAGCAGGAGACCCTTAGCCACTGAACAGCACTCTTTGGAGACACCGAAGGCACAAGGCATGTGAAATGCTGTGGAAATGACCCGAGGGGATCCGAGTCAAGCCAGCCTGCACTCAACAGCTCCAGCAACAGCTGGCGGAAGGGGCCCAGTGGTGTACATACCTAGGATTCCTTCGGTCATCTCAGGTTCAGATCTCTTGTGGGCTACTCAGCAATTTACATCCCCAGCCAGAAAGTCATACAGCACCAAGGACCAAGCGTGGGGGTGGGGGTGGGGGGAGCTCGTCCCCAGGGATGGCCCCAGGAGACAGAGCAGCTGGGTATGGATAGCCATGCTGTGAATCACCAGCCGGGAATTCCGAAAGGAAGATGTACTCCCACACTGCCCCACATGGAAATCTGCATATCGAGGGATGTGCAAGGCCAAGCAGGGCATGGATGGAGCCTGCCCAGAGTGATGGAGGAGGCACTGCCCACCTCCAGCCAACTGGAGCTGACACACGCAAGCTGGAAATGGACAGGAACTGGAGCAGAGCGCTCCCACCCAAACACCTTTGTTTTTCAGGCTTCTTTCTTTCTTTTTTTGCCCTCCGCCTGCCCTTTAGTCAAGCCAACAACAGCTTTTATCAAAGGCAATCTCGGATCCCCGATAATCCATTGCCTCTACCCAGGAAACGGGCCATTCTTGTTCTCTTTTGGCCACGTGGAGAGAACAGGCTGCCTGAGACACAGCCCAGAAATATTTTCTTGTGCTGGGTGTCCAGGAGGGTTAGGAGCCAACACGTGGGATTTCAGCTGGGGGTGCTGTGTTCAGCTCTGCTTGCTGCATGCTGGATTCAATTAGAGGCTTCCTTGCACTGTGTCTTCATTAGTCCTACACTGCAGTGTGCAGGGGTGGCTGTCAACTCCTTAAAAATGTGCTGATTCCCCCAGCCCCCAAGGACTTAGCATAGTCCAATACTGTTGAGAGGATGAGAGGGAGGAGAAATGGGTATAGCATTGATTCACATGTTCCCAGCTATAGTTACATAATAGTAATTACTGCAACCTAACATAATTGCTTCCATATCCAATATTCACAGAAGGCAGGGGGGGGGGCTGCAGATCTAGGCATTCTGGGCTAGGAACAGATGATTGGCTACAACTGATCATGGACCAGGACCCATAGGTACTTCAGAGACCCCAGCCATCCAGTTAGCAGCATACAACAGTCACCTCCTTTCCAGGGGCAGAACTAGCCTGGCCCCTATCTATAGAGTTTCATATTAGTGGTCCTTGGTATCACAGTTCCCACTGTGTCCACAGTGGGTCTCAGAGGGCAGGAAGGTATGGTGGTGGAGGGCATAGCTCAAGTGGGTTTGTAGCATCCTCATGCAGCTTCTCAAGTCATGCCAGAGAGGACAGGGATGTGGGGGAGGTCTGAAGATCTTCAAAAGTGGTTATGGGAGGAAAGGAGGATGCTGAGAGTTGCCAACATGGGAAGAAGGCAAACCTATCGTGTGTGTGTGTGTGTGTGTGTGTGTAACCATGTGGACCAATTCACAGACTCAATTCCTGGCCCTAAGTGTGAGACTGACCCTGCTCCAGTCCCTGCTTGGTTGGTCCCAGGATCCTTTGCAGTTTCCGTTTGTCTTCTATACAGTAACAATTCTATCCTGGTTCTGTTTCCCAGGCAAGCCTTAAGCCTGCCTTCTGCGTCTTATTGAAACCCTTCATGGAAACGCTGCCTGTCCAGGACCCTCAGGCAGCGTCTGCCGATGGGTCACCCAGAAGAGATTCAAGCCAAGTGTGATGATATGTACCGACACACTCAATCCCCAGGAGGTTATGGAAGGAGGATCAAATAATCAGGTCTAGCCTAGGCTACAGAATTCTTGTCTCACAAAACACACAAACAGCAGAGATTTTGCAGGTGATCTGCCCTCCACCTCTAGTCCACCACAGCCCCCCTCTCATGTGGAAGGTTAAGACTGATTACAAGGCTGAGGCAGGAGACCAACACAGCATCCAGGGGCTGCTGCTGTCTGTCCTGTGCAGGTCCGCAGGAAGTTAGGAAACAATGGTGCGTGTATAAACTGATTTAGCAGCCCTTGACTGGGTTCTTCAGCCACTGGCCCAGCACCCGCATCAGAGAAACTGGGGATTTCTCTTTGTGCCATCTCTGGCTTCATAGCCTGGCATACTCTGCCCATGCTCCCTCCCTGCCTTGGGGTCACTCATCTACCAGTCTTCGGGAGTATGTCCAGGCCTGGCAGCGTCCTTGGAACTGCTTCCCTATTCCACAACCTATCAGTTTCTCCACCAGGAGGTTCATCCCAAGGACATCCAATTTTTTTTTTAAATAAAAAGACAAAAAATTAAGCATGTGAAATAAGTAGCCAGATATCCTACTAGTTCCTCACTGGGCACATCTTGCTGTCTCAGAGAAGGTGATGTGGAGGTTTGGGGTGCTCTGTGGACAGAAAGGGCTGGAGTTCCAACAGCTGGCATTGAAAGAGCCCATCAGCACGGGAGTGGGGCTGGAGGTTAGCCTGAGGTGGCCTTGGGGTTCCTCAACTGCAGTGCAGCACACAGGGCTCTCCTAGAGGAGAGGGTCAGGCTGGGACATGCCCCTTTGGCACCAATTGGCACCAGTTATGGTTTGAAAGGGTTCTGGTCCCAGTTTGAAAATCCACAGACCAGCAGGATTAGCAGTTGGCTTTAGTGTATAGCCCTGCCGGCTGGGAGGAAGCTGCTCATCTATCTGTGGAACTCTCAAGGTGTCCAGTAGCACTGTACGGGACAGTGGGAGAATAGCTAAAGACAGACACAGATACCATCTTTGTCTCTTAAAGTTGCAGAGGTTTGGTCTTGGCTCACTTGGTAAGGATTTAGCTCAATAGTAAAGCCAGAAGATGTCCGCATAAAGGCAGTGGATGCCTGTCTGATGGTGGGGTGAGGGCTGTAAGAAACCTTACCTCATCTTTGCTCTGTACTGCTCAAGACCAAAGCAACCTGCAGAGATAGACAGACACATTTGTATTCATTCAAAAATACTTTTCTAGATGCTATTTCAAGTACCGAGTACATCCTGTAAAGACAACGAGACTCCCTGCCCCTAGGGGGAGAATCCACACGATGCTGAAGCTTCATCAAACTATGCCCGAAGCCTTATTGTCTCTAAACATTTGAGTTACACAAGTCACCAAATTCCTGTAGCATCTTGGGCAATTTGAGTTGGTGAGTTTTCTGTTTGTTTGCTTGTTGCAAGGCATTCTGAGGGTTACTGCCATCCTGTAGAAGAAGGGGGCCCTGGAGCTAAACTCTGGGTCTGGGCGTGTTTCATTACACATTCAAGTGAGGAAGAGCTACTGAGGACAAAACCAGTCTGTGTGTCTGTCTGAAACACTCATCCACCTCTGGGTGGCTCACAGATCTTATAAATAGCCAAGAAGTAGAACTAGGCTGGGGGGAAAGAAAAGGAATTTTAAAAATTAAAATTAAAAAAAGATAAAAGGAGAGGGGGAGAAGGAGTTCCACAGGAAATTGAGATGGAATTCGAGAGGCAGAATACAGCACGCATCATTGAAGCCTGGCCAGAAGAACCAGCCAGAACTGCTTGATTATTAAAAGCACCAGGCGAGCCTAGAGTGAGCAGAACCCAGCATTTTCCCAGGCTCATCATTGGAGGTCTGCCTGCTGGGTGGAATTTCCAAGTGCTGGTAAGTGTGAATACCACTCTTCATCCCTTTGGTTCCGGATGACCGGTTGGGAAAGATGAGTCTGAAGAGCCCTCACTTGTTTCCCACGTTTTAGGACCTGCCAAAACCCCTCACCGACTTGACTGTTAGTGGAATCTGTTCTGTAGCCACAGTTATGAATGCAGCATCCGCACCCTTTGCCACGCTCCAGCCAGCAGCACCCAGTCTTCTTGCAGAACTTAAGGATGGTCACATGACCCAAAGCAAGCCAATGGGAATCCAGTGAACAAGCTCTGTTGAAATCATTGAGTACGACGTCATCTTTTTCTATGGGCCTGCTTGTGCCCAGGTTACTCTTGTACTGTTGGGAAGTAGTAGAAAGGAGGGCAGGAATCTGGAGGTCACCTCTGGGTCCCCAGGCTAGCCATTCCCGAAGGAAGGGGTCTGGATCTATGGACTCTGCCTAAGTCATTGTGTTTAGTTTGCTATTGCTTGGATGCACCTCTGTATGTTTGCAGGGTTTCAGGCGGCAATTAAGAAGGGAAGGCAGCATGTTCAGGATGGGTTGGTGTCTCAGAGAGGGGGCCAGAACAGCACTCATACTTTCTTTGGGGATTACCAGCTCCCAAATAATGACATGGAAGATTGTTGCTAATTATGAAAGCTTGGCCTTAGCTTAGGCTTATTCCCAACTAGCTCTTAAAACTTAATTAACCTTTTATATTGATCTAAATTTGCCACGTGGCTCGACACCTCTCCTCCATATTGTACATCAAACTCCCTCCACTTCGCACCAGCAAATTCTGCCTCTCTGCTTCACAGGGTTCCTATCTCTGCCTGCAAGTCATGCCTATCCTCTCCTGCCTAGCTATGGGCCATTCGGCTCCTTATTAAACCAATCAGAAAGTGTCTTGGCAGAGAGAGATACAGCTTCACAGACCATCTCACAACACAGGACAGTAGCCTCCTGCTTGCCATCTGAGAATGCCCTGCAAGTGACATCTTGGATGCAGATAGCAACCCTTCCCAGACACCAACCTTGGACTCTCCAGCCCTCAGAACTGCGAGCACTAACTTTCTGTTCTGTGTAAATGACCTGGCTGTCACACTTGGTTACAACAGCACTCATGGATCACGGCACGGCTGACAAAGGTCTAAGCTACGCCTCCACCATTTTCAGCCACACACTTCTTGGCTGTCACACACAAAGGTGACTTGTAGGTCACTATCTAGCTTCCCTTTAACACAACATGCTCGGACATGGAGGTTTAAAAATAGCATGAGTGTTCCTATGTGACACTCATGAACACCTCTGTGTGATACTTGGGCATCCAAAGAGGCTTCTTTTTAGGAACGTGCAGTATTTGTCTATGGTCATTTCACCCTGAACAGCCCAGATCTGATTAGTATTTTGATGGGAGGAAATGGAGTATTTACAATGCCTGCTACCACTGTCTCTCTGCAAACTCCTTCTGGTTATTCTATGAACTGTGTTCAGTGAGGTCCATTTACTTTATTTTTAGTGTGTGTGTGTGCGTGTGTGTGCACCTTCTGTGTGCCTTTGTCGGAGCTGTCTAGAAGAGAGCATTGGATCCCCAGAACTGGAGTTACAGGTGGATATGAGTCCCTATGCGGGTGCTGGGAACTGAACTCAGGTTCCCTGCAAGAGCATCAAGTGCTCTTAACCACCGAGGCATCTCTCCAGCCCCCAGGTGCTTAGGTTTTAAATTCAAAACTGTTAGACATTTTTTTCTATTAAAAGGGGGAAAATATTAGAAGTGACCAAGTGGATTACTCTAACGATATTAAAAATATTAAGGTACAATGAACTTAACACTCTAAACGGGCCTGCAGTGTGCTCAGAAGACTGACAAACTTAAAATTATTTAACTCCATTTACTCTAGCCAGAGATTAGGGAAAACTCTTCTACACAAATTATACAAAACACACTTATCACTAATAACAACATTTGTGGTCCTCTGTGCCTTCACACTCAGTGCTTCTTGACTAAATGAATATTTGAGGTGTCCTGAGTTATAGCTACATGGATTCTTAAAAAATAAATTGGGCAATGTCACATGACTCCCACCAGAGTCCCATTTCATTTCTGTTAAGATAAAAATGTACAAATAAGATTTAGCTATAAGGCCTATAAAATTCTGTTTTCTGACAAATCTGAACTCTCATTTCTATCACTGTTTTTTTAATAATATTTAGTATATAGTAAGAGATAATTATGCTAAAAGAAAAATTTAGATACTATATTGCTATCTAATTTCTTTTATAATATAATTTTCCATTCACTTTCACTAATGAAATCTGGTACAATGCCAAGATAACAAATTAGATCAAGTTAACACTCACAAATAAAAACGATGCTGAGTTAGACCAATCTGTCCTAAGAAGTAGAGGCAGCCACTCCTCATGAGGCCAAAAGAAAAACCAAACTTAAGTGATAGTAGATGTGTTTAAATACCCCAAATAGAAAATACAATAGTTCATAGACTAAAAATAGCTGTGAACGCAGTGAATCTTATAGTCAGTCTACTTTTTTTAATGTTTAATTTTTATTATTTAAAATGCCCATTTCCTTTATCTGCTACCTTCTTAGTCAGGGCAGACAGTGATCTTGATTATATTCATTATAGGCAGGTTACTTTTACTATATGCCACATTATGTACAATACAGAGGATTGTAATAATCAGATCTGGATCATAATGTCTTGTAGATTTTAATAGATGACCCAGGACTTTCTTCCTTAATCTCTTTACTGGTCATCCTTTCCTGAAGGTGCTCGCCTGTTTACAGAGCCTCTTCTACAGTTCCTAGGAATGAGGCTTCCGAGCAGTGAGGGACATTAAATAATAGTTAATAAAATATCTCACCTTTTCATGCACAGAATGTGATGCTGAGGAGGAAAATTCCTGGAAAGAGGCTGGATCACAGGCTGATTAGAGAGCTTCAGTGATTGTGGGGAGGTTGTTGACAGTCCAGGATCTAGTTCAAATTGTCTTAGGCCATCTTGACCCCCTAAGGACCAGTTGTTACGCAGTTCCATATGTGACTTAATGTGCTTGTGATTAATAGGTAAATCCTTCATTATGTTCTAATTGACTCCTCGTTTCCACCATCCAAAATGCTGAGAATGTGCTCAGACGGCATCTGAGGCCCATGCCTGGTCCCTGCGTTGCTGCAGGCACCTGCCTGATGTTTCCACCAATGTATTTGAAAAGTACCTTGACATGGATTTCCTTTGTTATAAAACTTCACTGATGTGGGATCCCCCCTGTTTGCTATGAATATGTTTTATTGCTATTGGTTAATAAAGAAGTTGCTTTGACCTATGGCAGGGTGGAAAATCCAATCAGAGATTGGAAGAAGGAGGAAAGATTGGGTCAGAGATTAGATCAGAGGAGGAAAGAAGGCAGAATCAGGCAGATGCCGTGTAGCCACCCAAGAAGCAAGGAGTAAGAAATCAGGAGCGTCATGGTAAAATACAAATGAATAGAAATGGTTAATTTAAGATGTAAGAGTTAGTTAATAAGAAGCCTGAGCTAATAGGCCAAACAGTGTTGTAATTATTATAGTTTCCATGTGGTTATTCAGGTCTGGGAAGCCAGGAAGGAAAGCATAGTCTCCAGTAACACTTCATGAAACTTATACCACTGGAAATGGAGTTTGGGGTGGTCTAAATCTGTGTTCCCAGGCCATGGTTACTCACGGTTGGCTCCCGAACAAACTATCTCTTTCCCCCTCTGAGGTGAGAGCTATATTTTTGCATTAACAAACTACATTTATTTTCAAATAAATAGGTTCAAAGCAAACATTACGGGAGAAGAAAAAGTCATTTACAGGCCCAGCGAATCTGAAGCAAGTCTGCTGTGTGTATGGATCTGAGCGGAGAGGGCTCCCGATGCTATTTCTAGGTCCAGGTGTCCTAGAAGAGACTCAGGCCGGGAACACATGGGCTGTGAGAGGAATGGACAGTTCATTATGAAAGAGAGAGTGGGGGTGGGTTATAAAACTTCACCAGGACAGAGACCCCAAGCCCTCCTCCCAGGGTCATGACCCTTTACGGGTCATTTACATGACGCCAGCCTCTCCAGCATTCCGCACTCCTGTTTTTTCTCCCTCATGTGCTCTGCTCTGTGACATGAAGACCTGGTGGGAAGGAGTATCTACCCAACTTTTCTGCCAGCTGACTTCTACTTTAATTTCAAACCTTAACCACCTTACCACCCCCAGTGCCCCTTTATATGTTCGTCTTGTTGGCTCAGTGCCCCATTTTATAGTTCTCTCTCTCTCTCTCTCTCTCTCTCTCTCTCTCTCTCTCTCTCTCTCTCTCTTCCTTATTCACCTGCCCCAAGTACACCCTTGTCCTGACCTAGCCCCAGAGCCCAGCCTAGCCTGACCTGAACTGGTCTGTGGCCAAGTCCCTGTGGTCCAAGCCTACCAATCCAAAGTTGAGCAGCCTTCTCTCATCACAACTCCTGCAGGGACCCTTGGGATAAAGGAGGTAAGTAAGGATCTCGGGCTTCCTACTGGCGGCGCTCAAGCTGGCTCTGGACCTGCTCATCTGAGTCTTAAGAGAGAAAATATCACCATCGTGTAAATGTGCTGTTTCCAGGGAGACTGTCAGAGTGTTCGGTTTAATGTTAGTTCCTGGGTCATCTTTATTGGTGATTTGACTGTCCAGACAGCGTCCATCAGCCAGTTCATTATAAATATTGCTGGCGCTTCTTTTGATCAGGTAATGAGACACACATGAAGATGACTGTCGTGAAAGAAGATGTCTTTACTCAATGTTTCCTGGACATAGACAGCACGCCCTTTGGGCTGAGGAGGAACAAAGAGGAGATGGTGTATTTTTTTTTAACTGTATTTTTAACACAAATAGGGCAAGGTAAGAAAGCTGGCCTAGGACCGGCTAGTGGGATTATTTTAGCAGCTCTGAGTAGCAGGGGGCTTGTCTATAGTGGTCTGCCATGACCGACTTTATCAAAAAAGGCTTTAAAATAGTCTTGAGCATGAAGGTCAAGGGATAGGGACACCCAGAAGGAAGTAAGGTACACCCGAGAGTGCGGGTGTGGGCTTCTCAAAAGAGAGTTGGAGAGAATAGGGCACACTGAGTGTGGGGAAGAGCCCCTCAGGATAAGCATGACTAGGCCTGGCATAGGGATCACTTTGGTAGCTCTCAAGTTACATCTCAAAAGATGCTAAAGACCCCACCCCTGTTCTCTTTTGTTAAGTGAGATGCCTTGAGTAGATTTACAATCTGGTGAGATAAAGCCAGGGGCCACCAGGGCTGAACCAGGAATCACCAGGGCTGCACCAGGAACTACCAGGACTGCACCAGGAACCACCAGGGCTGCACCAGGAACTACCATGGCTGTACCAGGAACTACCAGGGCTGTACCAGGAGCCATCAGGGCTGCACCAGGAAACACCATGGCTGCACCAGGAACCACCAGGGCTGCACCAGGAGCCACCAGGGCTGTACCAGGAAACACCAGGGCTGTACCAGGAAACACCAGGGCTGTACCAGGAAACACCAGGGCTCTACCAGGAACCACCAGGGTTGTACCAGGAACCACAAGGGCTGTACCAGGAGCCACCAGGGCTGTCCCAGGAGGAACCAGGGCTGTACCAGGAAACACCAGGGCTGTACAAGAGTCTAATATATGTCCTTGCCTGTAAATGGGGTTTCTAATGAGATTCCTAGAAAATTGCAGGTTTTCATTTAGAAACAGAGGGGGGCTTTGAGCAGTTCCTGGCTGTGCTGAAATCTTGCTACCCTACTGGCAAGAGGTGTCAACTGAACTCCAGAATGAGAGCTTTTTCCCCCTTCTTGTGCTCCCAAGATTCCCCCTCCTTTTCTATCCTGACTCACCTCTAGGCTTAGCAAGACCACAGATGTCAGTGAATCAAATATAGAAACTGGAAAATATGGCTATTATAAAAGTCAATGAAAATAGCTGTGAGTTAAATCAAAACCCACAGGGTGAGAAACCCATCTCCAGTGGGAAGTTCTGTCTGGGAGAAGCCATGCTAGTTTCTTCTGTCCCTTTCTGTCCTTTGTGCCAATATCTTATGACAAGAATCCTGATGGTCTCCATTCAAGGTAGTGAGCTCCCAGGCTCCCTCCCTCCACTGCACCCTGGGCTGAACCTGGGCAAATTCTCATGGTGCATTCATGCATGGAGCCAAGTGGGAGAGGGCTCCTGCTGCCCTGAACTGATGGGCTGTGGCTGCTCGTCACTGGCTGGTACCCAACCCAGCAAGCAGCCAAGTGCCCAGAGCTGCTCCCGACTCCCACAGTCTTGACTTATGACCAACAGAACAGAATGTTCCTTGTACCCACAGACCAAATAAAGGCAAGGAAAATGGTGGCCTCAGGGCATGGCTGTTAGAAAGCCAGCAATCCATGCACCCTGTCAAGATGTTCTCACAGAAAAAAAATCCCAACACGAAACTCCATGACACAACCCCTCTTTCCCCTAAATCAGGATCAGGTCCAAAGAAAGACCCTGTCTCATAGCACTCCATTATCCTCCCCTTCCTCTTCCTCTCCGTCCTCCTCTTCCTCTCCATCCCCCTCTTCTCCCTCCTTCTCTTCCCCCTCTTCTTTTTCATCCTCCTCTGTCTCTCCCTCATTCTCTTCCTCTTCTTATTCTTTTCCTCTTCCTTGTCCTCTCACTCTCCCTCCTCATCCTCTTCATCTTTCTCCTCTCCTTTCACCACCACCTGGACCACCATCTCCTAAGTACCACAAACATGACAATATACAATCTCTCTCTTATTCTTTGCAACAATTTTCAGGTCAAGTATTAGTTTTATTTATGCCATACAGATGACAAAAACACTTTAGAAACGGAGTGATTTGGCCAAACTCATTCATTCTAGTCAACCTAGGTCCTCATGTTCTTGGTGGGGATGGGGTTAGCTGGCGACAGACTGAATGTGTGATAATGGGTCCCACTGGACTATAATGGCACTAAGGACTTCTAAGACCCGGTGGCATCCCAGTCTCTCTCTATGTGACGTGTCTCTCACTTGTCGTGGCAAGGCTCCTGTAGATAAACCTAGCTCACTGTCAATCATATGAAAATATAGCAATTCAGCTTTGCAATACACAACAAAGTGCTTGACGGTGACCATTGATTGCATCTCAGTCCTATACTGCAACAGTTATTTTGGAATGTACTTCTGATTATTAGAAACTTTATCGTGGTCCCGCACAGTGAACAGCGGTGAACGCAGTGACTTGGGGCTGCTCCAAGTACTCAGAGTGGCAGATGAGGGTTCACCCCTAAGCAGGACCTTTTAGCCAACCCCTCTAAAACTCAGCAAACACTGGTGACAGCTGGAAGACAGAGAAGAGGACTGTGAATTGTCACCTTCAGGGCACAGGACAGCCACTGGAAACCTGACCTCACAGCAGCTGTGGTTGCCAGCATGGGACCGTCACAAGAATGGGCCTGTCGCCGGGCGATGGTGGCGCACGCCTTTAATCCCAGCACTCGGGAGGCAGAGGCAGGCGGATCTCTGTGAGTTCGAGACCAGCCTGGTCTACAGAGCTAGTGCCAGGACAGGCTCCATAGGCACTTAGGTGAATTCTGGTTTACTGTCGCCGGGCGATGGTGGCGCACGCCTTTAATCCCAGCACTCGGGAGGCAGAGGCAGGCGGATCTCTGTGAGTTCGAGACCAGCCTGGTCTACAGAGCTAGTGCCAGGACAGGCTCCAAAGCCACAGAGAAACCCTGTCTCGAAAAACCAAAAAAAAAAAAAAAAAAAAAAAAAGAATGGGCCTGTCAACCATCAGTTAGGGGTCACCGTGCCTACCGTGCTGAACTATTGGTAACTGGTAGGCTCTAGGGGAGTGGCAGCCATCCGTGACCCTACCACGCTCAAATGGCCAGTTCCAAGCCTCGAGCATGTGGATGCCCTCGGTTAATACCAGTGAGTCAGACAACAAGACATAAGGACATAGAAAGGAACTGGTAGGGAGGAGGGAGGTATGATGAATGAGAGGGAGATAAATGGGGAGTGGGAATAATCAGAATGTGTTCAATACAAGCATGAAATTGTCAAAGCAGGAGGAATTCAACCGATAAAGGAATAATTTAAAACGGGGTGGCATAACAGTGTGTGCTGTGTCGTTCTCTCAGCAGCCTTGGCCATCTTGTATCTCTTGAGAACATCCAGAGGCTACACGCAGTGATGACCGCCACCCCCTGGGTCTGTGTAAGTGCAGTGTCCAGGGGGCAAAATTGCCTAACAATGTGCCTCTCAGCGCACTGCCCTGCCGTATCTACAGTGTGACCGCTTTCCACACGGTGTCCAGTTTACCCCTACAAAAGCCTCCACCCTTGAGGTTTACCTCCTTGGCTTATTTTGTCCCTGCTTTCTGCTGTCATCTGCGATGGCCATCACACTCACGTCTGCATCCTGCTCCCCAAATCCACACAGAACTGTTTGCCTGCCTCAGCTCTGAGAGCCTTGCTCCCTTGAGACCAGGAAGGATCCTGTGGGAACAGCAAAAGAGGTGCTGGAGAGATGGCTCAGAGGTTAAGAGCATTGCCTGCTCTTCCAAAGGTCCTGAGTTCAATTCCCAGCAACCACATGGTGGCTCACAACCATCTGTAATGGGGTCTAGTGCCCTCTTCTGGCCTGCAGGCATACACACAGACAGAATATTATATACATAATAAATAAATAAATTTAAACAAAGGGGGACGTAAGAGAAAAAAGTTCCTACCCTTCCACATCTTGATCAAGGGTTCTGAAATCCAGGAAACGGAAGGATGCTAGGGGAAGCCAGGAATAAAAAGGAGGAACCCCTCTCCTGACCCTCTTTAGCGGACGTAAAGGACAGAAGGCTCCATATATCCTAAATGTCACTCATTTGTATCGTCAACATTGCGGATGCTGATAGCCACTTTCACTTAGTAGTATTTACTCATTGCTCCTCTCGCGATTGAGGTTTTAAACACTCGTGTCAGCTTAGCTTCCTCCTAGCTGATGACTTCTGTAAAGCATAGACTTGACGCACAGAGAGTATATAATGATAACTCGTTGCAAATACTCTGTCGGAGAAATGCCGCACTCATGTTCTGTCTCCTGTCTCTGAACCCTGGACAATGGGATGTGAAAGGTGCCTAGCCAGAGGAGGGACATCTCTAAGACCTGGAGAAATCCCAGTTCAGCATAGATACAGGTTTAAAATGACATAAAGAAAAGACAAGGTGCTAGTGTGGAGAGCTACCTGTCCAGCCTGGTGCTCATCTGAACACCGCACACCACACAGCCGCTGCTGAGCCATGCTGGCAAGGAACAGCCTTCGGAACGTCCTACACAGGTACCTGAGTTGACTCTTTCCAGAGCACTCTGACCTTTGAAGCTGGTAGATAGAAGATGACCATCCGGGAAATGATACAAACACACCCTTGAGCTATTTGGCTATGCTCTGTCTACAGACCAGCTTGCCCGCAGGAGTCAGGCAAACATTGAGTGCAGACCCAGGCTCAGATATGCCACCGTGAAGGCCAGAAGAGATGGCAGACAGAGATGGGCCAAGGATGAGTGGCGCCTCTGCGGAACTGATCCCAGCCCATTGCCTCTGCCCACCTAGGGATATGCATTAGCCAGACTTTCAGATTGAGTTTAAGGTATACTGGGGAAAGATGTTGTTGTATGCATGCATGCATCTTACTTTTAGAGTGTTGACAGTCCAAAGGTGGGGAAAAATCTCTAAAGCCCCTGAGGCCCAAAGCTGCTCCCAGGCTAATTATAATCTCTATTTAGGATCTTGGGCTGATCTCTCTAGAGATAAAGCTTTCTGTGCCTTATCCTCCAGTCCTGACAGCATCAGTAAGGAGGCCTGACTGCCCATGTTACCACTGAGAGTGTGCTTAGTTAGGAAAGCAGGCCCAGAATCTGAGCACACAGATCCCTTGGCTGTGGCCATGAGGTTTCATTCCTCTGTGTTCTCTCCTCTTTAATAAAGCAAGATGGAGTTAATAGCAGTTCCTTGGGATGGGTCCAGCTGTTGTGTGGGAAACCCCCGTTGGGCACATAGCAAGCATAAAAAAAACCCCAAAAAACAAAAAACAAAAAAACACTGTTGTTTTACCAACGAGCTTTAAAGCATATACTTCTTTCACAAAGTGATGGATTTTGTTGTTTTTACAGGGATGTGTTCGTAGTTTGACCATGTTGACACATTCCCCAACCTCCTGTTGGCACCCTTCCTCCATGAAAATATCCCTCCTAGCATGTGTGCTATGTGTGTGCGTGTGTGTGTGCGCGCGCGTGTGTGTGTGTGAATTTCTTGAAGTTATGCAGCTCATAGAAGACAGAGCTCAGCTCTGCTGACAGCAAAAGCGATGCCCTCTCCTTCAGACCACACATGCCCAGTTCCTGAAGAACAGACTATGTCCTCTGTATACTCACAGCCGTTTAACCTTGCACTCATCACAAACCACAGGCTCTGCACACTCCTGTTCCTGCTCACACCTGCTCCTGCACATCCTGTTCCTGCACACACCTGGTCCTGCACACACCTGCTCCTACACATACCTGCTCCTGCACACACCTGCTCCTACACATACCTGCTCCTGCACACACCTGCTCCTGCAATCCTCTTCCTGCACACACCTGTTCCTGCACACACCTGTTCTTGCACATACCTGTTCCTGCACATTCTGTTCCTGCACACACCTGCTCCTGCACATCCTGTTCCTGCACACACCTGCTCCTGCACACACCTGCTCCTGTACACACCTGCTCCTGCACATCCTGTTCCTGCACGTGCCTGCTCCTGCAGACACTGCGCCTCCACATCCTGTTCCTGCACACACCTGCTCTTGCACACACCTGTTCCTGCACACACCTGTTCCTGCACACACCTGCTCCTGCACACACCTGCTCCTGCACACACCTGCTCCTCCACATTCTGTTCCTGCACGCACCTGCTCCTGCAGACACTGCTCCTGCACATCCTGCTCCTGCACACACCTGCTCCAGCACACACCTGTTCCTGTACACGCTTGTTCCTATCTTATTGCTCAGTTTCTGAGCAGAAGCAGGGCAGATGCTGCTATGAACTATGGCTTGTGTAAAACATTCTGCTGATAGGTCTCCTAACATCTTGGAGCCTCGGTTTCCCTATCTGGCACAAATGACAATAGTTCAATACAGTCAGAAAAAGCGTGTGTCTCCCCAGTCCCACTCCTGACCCCGTGGTGCAGCTGCTCACATTTGTTACTCTCCAAATGTTCTTTACTCTCAGCTTTTGGTACTTTTTTCTCTCTCCTAAAATTGCTTATATCATAACGAGAGAGTGTGCTTTCCTAAGAAAGGCCCTGAACAGAAAAGGGGCACCTGAAAGTCAAACATCTCCTGCCGTCTCTTCCACCCCACTCCCCACAAGGTGTTTTCTGAAACACTTTGACTTCATTACAGGGGAGAGCCTTTATTTAGGTGGAGCCATTTAGTTTGCACTTCCTTCTGATAGTATGATATAATATATTTTTTTCTTTTCAGTAAAATTATTTTGTGGGCACCAACTTTTCTTTCTTTTAAAAAATCATTTTATGAGGCCAGGCATGGTGATCTTAGCACTTGGGAGGCAGAGGCAGGCAAATCTCTGTGAGTTTGAGGCCAGCCTGGTCTACACAGTAAGTTCCCGGACTACCAGGGCTACATGGAGTGACCCTGTCTCAAACAAACAAATCAAAAACAAACAAATCAAAAACAAACAAATGGACACCCCCTTTTGTCAGCTGCATACATAAATACAACGCATTGTGACATTAACCACCCTCTATGACCCTCATTCCTCTCCCTCCCCCCAAGGTCCCCCTTCCTCCTCCAGCTAACCCCCCCCCTCCGCCTACTCTCAGTCAGGTAGCTATGGCTGCAGCTGGGTGTGTTCACAAGTACTGCAACCGTGTTTTGTCATGGCACGCCTCCTCATCCCCTGACTCTTAAAATCTTTCTGCTCCCTCTTCCTCCATGTTCCCTGGGCCTTCTCAGGGTGTTCGCAGATGTCTTGCTTAGGGCCAGGGACACACCCGTTACTTATTCTCACACTTTTACCCTTTGCAAGGTCCTCTATGAACTGTCACCCTCTGCAGAGAGCTGCATCTGATCGAGGCTCAGAGCTGCACTGAGCTGGGGGTACAAACGACCTCTGGAGAAAGCAGTTAGTTTGACTCTGCGTCCAGTTAGTAAAACACCACTAACAAAATCCCCTTAGGGCCTGAGCCCCGCTGTGGTTGGTGGTTTGAATGAGAAATGGACCCCACAAGCTCAGGCATTTGAATACTTGCTTCCCAGTGGGTGGCGCTGTTTGGAGGGCGCCACCTTGCTGGAAGGAGTCCTTCACTGGGGTAAGCTTTGAGATTAGACAGCCCCACTTCCAACACACTCTGTTTTGTCCTTGTGTTTGGAGAAATGACCTCTCAGCTTTCCACTCCAGCCACTAGGTGCCATTCTTCCACACAGTGATGGACTCTGACCCTCTGGAACTGGAAGCCCAAACAGACTCTGTTCTATAAATTACCTTGGTCATGGTGTTTTTATTATAGCAACAGAAAAATAGCTAAGATAATCACTGTTTTGGGCAACTGTTTAGAAAACACTTTTCAAACAGTGCATGCACACTGAAAGGCAGGAGGAAGCGGTGTTGACCTATGGCCAGCCTGCTTTCTGCTTTTCTCACCTGGGCTTCCATCCAGGTGGATAGATGTGCTGCGTGCTGTCTTCAGAGGCTGTCATGCTCAGGCAGGAGCATGGGGAGCCACCACGCTGGAGCTCAGTCTGGACGTTGTCAGCCTGACATTTGAGGTCACTTGGCTCAGAGCCTAAGAATGTCTCTAGGATCATGGAGGTGCACAGTTCCTGCTCACTGTCTGCCTGCCTGGGGCTGCCCATCCACAGAAGATGCCATTCCTAGTGCCTCTCCCCCACCAGAGCCCTAGGATGCTAAATTTTATGGGAGCAGGTTTCCCAGGACTCTCTCAGCCCCAGGCAGCAGATGGGGGCCAAGATGGTCCTATAAAACCCTGTGCCTGCCTGTCTCATCTAAGTAACTTTCAAAATCAGCAGTGAAATGGTTCCTTAAAAGTCACCCAGTGGTGACAAGAATCACCCAGATGTGAAAATAAACTCAGGGGCAAATTCCAGCCTCCCAGGAGTGTCAAGGCTTCAAGCAAATGCGTGCTGTTTTAGGGAAGAGGAAAGTCTCTGACTGTCTTTCCTTTCTGAGCTCTCAGAACCCAAGGCCCACAAGTGGCGATGCCAGGTAACGTTTGCCACTTGATCTCCTTGTCTCTGGACAGTACTGTTACCTGAGCTCCCAGGCCTGGGCTGCACAGCCCGGAACTGTCTCTGTCACCATCAGAAACTGAACTGCAAGCGATGGCTTCCTTCTGTTGGGGAAAAAACTGCCTCAAGACACAAAAGCAACCTGAGCCAGTGTGCATCAAAACAGCAGACATGTCTCCACCAATCAGACAGAACACAGGCCAGTGGAAGAGACTGCATGTCATGGCCAGTGTCTGGAAGATCAAAGGGTACGCAGTAGGCAGGTGTTTGAAAAGTAAATAACAAAAAGAAAAAGAAAAAAAAACAGGCTGACAACTGAAAGAAGGGAGGAAGGAAGGAAGGAAGGAAGGAAGGAAGGAAGGAAGGAAGGAAGGCAGGCTTTCTAGGAACCGTGAACTGGAAAAAGCACTGACTGTTCTTGGATAGTCCAGGAGGACCATACCTGGCCCTTCCTTCCCACAAGCAACTGCAATGTTGAAGTTCCTTGAAGTCAAATTCAAATGCATCCTTGAAGGGAATAGAGGGAGCCTTGAGTGAATGTGTGTTGCCGCTGAGTGGAACTAGCAAAGACTTTCCAGGGTCAGGCTCAGGGAACTGACAAAGGCTTCCTTTGCACTCTCTCTCTCTCTCTCTCTCTCTCTCTCTCTCTCTCTCTCTCTCTCTCTCTCCCT